>NC_058524.1:420548736-420851757 GCF_904849725.1 Hordeum vulgare subsp. vulgare
TACTATGGAAAGCATTTATAATAGCTAATTGCTCATGAAGAAAATTTTCATCAATAGGCAGTGGGCCATCAAGAACATTTTCCATTCTAACAAATTATCTACTATGAGGTTTTCACCTCCCTTTCTGTCAACAATATGCAAATCAAACTCTTGAAGTAAACGCACCGACCTAATCATTCTAGGCTTAGCATCTTTCCTTTCCATAAGATATTTAATAGGAGCACAACCAATATTAATAGTAACTTTGGAATCAACAATATAAGGTCTAAACTTATTACATGCAAATGCAACTGCTAAAAAATGCTTCCTAGTAGTAGCACAATTTCTTTGGCACTGTCTAAAGTCATTTAGCATAATGGGTAACATTCAATTTCTTGTCTACTCTTTGCCCTAGAACAACACCGACAACATAATCACTAGCATCACACATAATTTTAAAATGTAAGTTCCAATCAGATGGTTGAACAATAGGTGCAAGAATTAAGGCTTTATTAAGTACTTCAAAGGCTTCTACACAATCATCATAAAAAAACAAATAGAATAAATTTTTGAAGGAGATTGGTTAATGGTCTAGAAATATTTAATGAAATGACTATATACACCAGCATGACCAAGAAAACTGATTATACATTTAACATCCTTAGGACATGGAATTTTCTCTATTCATCAACTTTAGCTTTGTCTACCTCAATACCTCGTTCAGAAATTTTATGCCAAGTAGCACTTCTGCCAATTCAAGATAATATTGGTTTCTTCACATCTCTCCAAAACTCGATCAAGGTTGCTTAAGAAATCATTAAAATAAGTCTCGTCAAAGGAATAACTCATCCATGTATACCTCAACAATCATTTCACGAAAGTCACACAATATAGCAGTCATACATTTTTTAAAGGTAGTAGGTGCATTGCATAAACCAAAAGGCATACGTCTATAAGCATAAGTTCCAAATGGGCATGTAAAGGTAGATTTATCTTGGTCTTCCTTTGACCTATGTATTTGAGAAAATCAAGAATGTCCAACAAGGAAGCAAAAGTGTATGTGCTTAGATAATCTTTGTAATATTTGATCAATAAAAGGCAAGGGGTAATGATCTTTTCTAGTAGCTTTGTTTAATTTCTTAAAATCTATTGTCATCCTATAACTAGTTACAATCCTTTCTGGGATAAGTTTATATTTATCGTTAGGAACAACAGTTATACGCCCTTCCTTAGAGATATAGTGAACAAGGCTTAACCATGTATTATCACCTATGGGATAGATTATACCTGCCTCCAGAAGCTTTAATATTTTAGTTCTTACAACTTCCTTTATTTTAGGATTCAAGCAGCATTGATGATCAATTATTGTTTGAGCGACTAGTTCCATATTAATCTTGTGCTCACATAGAGTGGGACTAATGTCCTTAATATCGTCAAGAGTATATCCAATAGAATCTTGATGCTTCCTCGTAGTTTTGAGTAATATGTTTTCTTCATCTATGAAAGGTTAGCACTAATAATAACATGATATATTTTCTTTTAATCAAGATAAGAATATTTCAAAGTATCAGGTAATTTCTTTAGCTCAACTATGATCTCCCTTAGGTGGGACAGGATCACATAAAATGTGAACACACAACTTGTGTTTAAGAATAAGTGTTTGTTTAAAGAATATCTCATCTATTTCATCTCTCTCATTCATATGCACATCATTCTCCTGGTCTAGCAAGTATTGTTCTAATGGATTAGTAGGAGGCACAAAAATAGAAGCAAGGCCAATATTTTAATTCTTACTAGATAGTTCTTTCTCATGTGGTTTTATACCAGAGTTAGAGAAATTAAATTTATGATACACATCATCAAATCTTACTTTAACCTTGTGTGTAACACAATTAATTTCAGCATTAACGGTATTCAAGAAAGGTCTACCAAATATAATGGGACAAAAATTATCTTGTTGTGAACCAAGTATTAAGAAATTAGTGAGGTACTTCATTTTGTCACACAAGACTTCAACATCTCTAACAATCCCAAGTGGTGAAATAGTATCTCTATTTGCAAGTTTAATAGTGGGATCAATGTTTTGAGTCTTAGAGGGTGCTATGTCATTAGTAATTTCTTGATATAAGGTGAAAGGTATAGCACTAACACTAGCACCCATGTCACACATGCCATGAAAACAATGATCTCCAATCTTAACACAAACAACAAGCATGCTAACAACTGGTTTATTTTTATCTAACTCATCCTCCTTGTTTATAAGAATTTTTGCAATTCTAGCCGCTTCATCACAGAAGTAAATAACCTAACCATCAATATTATCAACTAGGATATCTTTAACCATAGCAATATTATGTTCTACATTTATTTGTTCAGAAGGTTTAGGTGTGCTAATATGGATTTTATTAACCACAACTCTATCTTTAATATGTTCCTTAATCCTAACAGGAAAAGGTGGTTTCTCAATCTAAGGAGTAGGCACAACTGGATCAACATGGTAAACAATTGTATCTTCCTTAACTTCAATAGGTTCCTCTAAATTTTTTTCAATAGGTGGATGAAATTTAAACCACTTCTCCTTAGGGAGATCAACATGAGTAGCAAATAATTCACAAAAACCTACTATCTCAGATTCAAGCCCATATTTATTGATAAATTTATGAAAAGTATCCATTTACATAAAAGGTTTAACACAACCAAACTCAAGCTTTATACCTGACTCTTTACCTTTGCTGAGTTCCCAATCTTCAATGTTGAGTTTAATTCTTTCTAGAAGATCCCACTTGAATTCAATACTTCTCTTCGTGTAGGAACCAGTGGAAGAAGAGTCGAGTATTAATTGATCATCATAAGAAAGTCGAGCATAATTTTTTTGTATAATTATTTCTCTTGAGAGATCATGGTTTGGACAAGTGTGCATCACAGATTTAAGCCTCCCCCAAGGTTTAGCGATGTTTTCTCCTTCACGAGGCCAAAAAAACTATATATATAATTCCGATCATGATGAACTAGATGCATATATTAAAACTTCTGATGAAGTTCTAGCTTCAAGCGATTAGAGTTTCGTGATCCAATACCATCCTTTAGCCTATACCAAATCAATGCTTTTCCCTCCAAAGATAAAGGGAAAACCTTATTTTTAACTTTGTCCGTGGATAAACCTGGATGTGATTAAATAATCCACAAATCTGATCTACCTATAAGGGCAAAATAGGATGAGTTGTACACTCTCGTGCATAAGGATTAGCTAGCAGTTTCTCTAACATACTGGAAGGAATTTCATAGTAAATATTTTCATCAAGTTCAGTAGGTTGGGGACCGTCTTTTCCACTTCCGTTCGTGGCAAAGATACCCTAAACAAACTTCTTAAAGGATTACTATCCATACTGACAGGCAACAGTAAA
This sequence comes from Hordeum vulgare subsp. vulgare, assembly GCF_904849725.1. Taxonomy (NCBI): domain Eukaryota; kingdom Viridiplantae; phylum Streptophyta; class Magnoliopsida; order Poales; family Poaceae; genus Hordeum; species Hordeum vulgare. Next base: position 420,552,120 of record NC_058524.1, read on the forward strand.
TTTCAGCACCTACCGGAAATGTTTCCCTACCAAATTCCAATCACCAAAGGCGCTTCACGCCCCAGAAACGGCACCAGAAAAGAGTCTTGATGACACACAAGTATAGGGTATCAATCATAGTCCTTTCGATAAGTAAGAGTGTTGAACCCAACGAGGAGCGGAAGGAAATGACAAGTAGTATTCAGCAAGGTACTCTCTGCAAGTATTGTGGGTAACAATGATAGATAGTTTTGTGACAAGATAATTGGTAGAAGGTAACAAGTAACAAAAGTAGCGAGTGTGCAGCAAGGTGGCCCAATCCTTTTTGTAGCAAAGGACAAGCCTGAAAGTTCTCTTATATAAAGGAAAACACTCTCGAGGACACATGGGAATTTCCATCTAGTCATGTTCATCATGTTGAGTTGATTCCCATTCGTTACTTTGATAATTTGATATGTGGGTGGACCGATTCTAAGGTGTTGTTCTTACTTGAACAAGAAACCGACTTATGATAACCCCCTCTCGCAAGCTTCCACAACTACGAAAGAAGAATTAAAATAAATCTAACCATAACATGAAACATGTGGATCCCAATCACCCCCTTATGAAATAACACATAAATTTAGGGTTTAAGCTTGTGTCACACTAGCAACCCATCATCTACTTATTACTCCGCAATGCCTTCCCTTAGGGCCAAGTATGGTGAAGTGTCATGTAGTCTACGTTCATATGACAAGCATAAAGGAAGAAACCACATACACATCATTAAAATATGGAATGAATACCAACTTCACAAGATTAATTATAACAAGACTTGTCTTGTGTCCTCGAGAACAAAAGAAACTACTCACAAATCATCACCATGTTCATGATCAAAGGTGTAATAAATATGATAAAGGATCTCAACATATTATGTTCCACCAAACAAACCAACTAACATAAACTAAAAGACATAATCAACACTACTAGTAACCCACATGTACCAATCGGAGGTTTTGAGACAAAGATTGAATACAACAAATGAACTAGGGTAGGAGATGAGATGGTGTTGGTGAAGTTGTTGATGTAGATTGATCCTTCCACAAAGGAGGAAACATTGGTGATGGTGATGTCTTCGATTTCCCCCTCCCGGGGGGAAGTTTCCCCGATATAATCTTTGTTGGAGAGCAAAAGGGCCTCTCCCAGGTTTCCACCTTGAGAGAGCGGTTATTCGTCCCGAAAGTATCCTCTTGACTTTTCCTAGGACAGAACACATCATAAAGCAGAAGAGGGGAGCTCGTGCCTGCCTCTGGGCTTCCCAAGTCATCAAGGCGCGTCTATGGGGTGGTCGCGCCCTCGTTGCTTGGCAGCCACACCTAGCTGATACGCCTCCGTTGTATCTATAACATTTGATTGTCTCATGCCAATATTCTACAACTTTCATATACTTTTGACAACATTATATATTATTTTTGGTACCATCTTACTTATCGAGAGCCTAGTGCTAGTTCCTGTTTTTGGTATTTTTTTTTGTTTCACAGGAAATCCATATCAAAGAGAGTCCAAACACTTTAAAAATTTATGGATGTTTTTTTGGAATATATGTAAATTCTAGGAAGAAGAATCAACAAAATACGATGCCCGAGGGGACCACCACGCAACAGGGTACAACCAGGGGGGTGATCATGCCCTGTTAGCTCATGCCCCCACTTAAGTCAGTTGGGGCCCTTCTTTCACCGCAAGAAATATAATTTCCCAATAAAAATCCCATCAAAAATTCAGCCCGATTGAAGTTAAGTATCTCTAGATATTTAAGAAACGGTGAAAGGCTAGAAAACAGAAGCTAAAACAAGAGAGAAACAGAGAGATAGATCCAGTCTCGGAGGGGATCTTGCCCTCGAAGAGCCATGGCAGCCATGGACCAGAGGGGAATCTCTCCTCCCACCTAAGGGGGACCAAGGAAAAAGAAGAAGGAGGGGGCTCTCTCCCCCTCTCTCGCGGTGGCACCGGAGCACCGTCGGGGCAACTATCATGACGATGATCTACACCAACAATTTGCCGCCGTCATCACCACCGCCATCACCTTCCCTCATCTATTTATAGTGGTCCACTCACCTGCATCCAGATGTACTAGTTGAACGTGGTGCTTTATACTTCATATTATTATGTACTGATTTGTTGCTGTCCTTTTGTCCTATGGGTTAATTGATGATCTTGATTAGTTTGAGCTGCGTGGTTTATTGTTGTGCTGCCCTAAGGTGCCTTCCCTGTGACGCACACATGAGGGATCCTTGCTGGAGGGTGCTGCAATATGTTTGTTATTCACTTATAGTGGGTGGCTAGAGTGACAGAAGCTTACACCCTGTGTAAGGGGTTGTTTACGTATGGGAGTAAACGGGACTTGATGTTTATGATATGGTTGGGTTTTACCTTAATGATATTTTGTAGTTGTGGATGCTTGCAAGACTTTCAATCATAAGTGCATATGATCCATGTACGGAAAGTATGTTAGCTCATGCCTCCCCCTGATATAAAACTGTAATAATGATTACCAATCTTGTTATCAATTCCGTAGGAAAATATCGCAAATCTTACCACCACTTTTCCAAACTCGCTATATGTACTTTACTTTATTTTATTAAAATAGCATACAACTTTTATTTCCATTTTCTTTATTACCTTACAAAACTATCTACAAAGTACTTCTTGTTTTATTCCAGCAAAGTAGTTTAATACTTGTTCTCGGTAAAGTAAGCATTAGCGTGCGCAGAGTTGTATCGGTGGTCGATAGAACTTGTGAGAATATTAATTCTAGCTTTAGCTCCTCATTGTGTTTGACACTGTTACTTGTCGAAAAAGACTACAAATGATCCCCTATACTTATGGGTTACCAAGACTTTTTTTAGCTGTTGCCCAGGAGCAATAATGTAGCATTGATATTCTAGTATATGCTTGTTTTCTTTATCAGTAAGTAATTTCATTTTCTATTCTAAGTTTTTTATATCCTTAGTTATGGATATGGAACATGAAATGCCAAAAAAAATTAGGTGTACTTTCTGCTCATGGAGATGCGAAACCTCCTAAAACCCACGATGTTGGTTATGTGAAACATATTAAATACTACTTTGATAATCCACAGAAATCCCCATTCAACTTGATAATGGGAGACACATTGGATAAACATAATTACGTTAGGGATTATCGCTTGTTTTGAGAAGGGAAACTCTTATGGAGTTAAATTAAAAAGTTGTGTTGGTATGCTTGAAATTTATGATTGAGGTTTCATTATACTTGTTCCTCTAAGATTAAGGGTCAACACCTTCCCTTTCAATGTAAAATTAATAATAATGAAACCTTGGCTTATTATGATAGTGGTATATATGATTACTATGATGTGGAATAAATAGAAGAATTTGTTGCTTTTAAGGGTGCTTATGAAATTTAATCGTTCTTTGAAAAGTATGATAACTATGATGATGCTAGTTACTGGCCTAATTTTTTGCCATATTTACTATTTCCATGAGAAAAATGAATAATGATGATATTAACGAATTTATTGTGAGAATATCTACTGCATTGGAAGATATTAATATTTTGCAAAAATCTATGGACAAAAGAAATTCCTGAAACCGTGAGCTCATTAGATGAAAAAGATGCGGAGGAGAGCAAAGAACAAAAGGAGGAAGAGCGGATTAGCTACCGTTCCCACCTTCAAATGATAGTAACTCTTCGACTCATACATTGTTTATATTCCCTTCGTGCTTACCAAAGGATGAATGCTATGATCCGTTGGATTTGTTTGAAATAACCCTTTTTGATGAACTTGATGCTTGCTATGCTTGTGGCCATGATGCTAATATGAATTATGTTTATGGAGATGAACTTGATATAGTTCCTCATGTTAAGCATGAAAATATTTCTATTGCACCCACACATTATAGTGCTATTATATTTTTGAATTCTCCCAACTACACCATATCAGAGAAGTTTTCACTTATAAAGGATTATATTGATGGGTTGCATCTTACCATTACACATGACGATTTTGATGAATACAATATGCATGTGCTTGCTGCTCCTACTTGCAATTATTATAAGATAGGAACCAAATCTTCAACTTTCTATATTAATACGATAAAATTGCAAGAAACTACTTATGCTATGTATTTGCCTTTACTTTGTGTGAATGATTTATTCTTTTGTGAGATGCCAATGCATAGGAAGAGAGTTAGACTTCATTGTCACCATATATATCACTTCGTGCTCACTACTTAATTACAAATCATCATTATTAAAATTGGCTTTGATATACCTGGGGATCGAGGTGGATGAATTACCTGAGCACTATATGCCTAGCTTAATGGATTTAATGACAGTGCTGCTAGGGAGACAACCTAGAACTTTTAGAGAGACATTCTATTCTGTTGTGTGATTTTAAAATAATTAAAAACAAAAATAAGTGGGGAATCTTAAACCTTTTCAGAAAGAAAAGTGAAAGTGAGAAAGATGAGCACCGTTCAAGTGTGGGACATCCTTGAACTTTTGTTCATGCCCATGGAAACTTTATCAATCTTGATTACAAAAACTTTTCAACAAAAATAATTATCCCCTTGTGCAAATCAAGAATAATGTGCCAAGTTTTATCTTTAGGATGTTTCAATTTCTTATTTTATTTGTGTTGTGAAAAAACGTAAACTTTGGGGGTAGTGTTTGATTTTTCCTATTTTACTGGAACGTAAAAATATTATGAATTTTTTACGCAGTTCTGTTATATAATGTTTTTAACACTAAATATTTTTTCAGAATTTTCCTAGTTACATAAGTGTACGTTTCATCTGCATCTTTCTAGAATGTCCTGTTTTTCACAAATTACTGTTATAGTCGCTTTGTGTGCTTATGTTTGAATTCTTGTTGAGCGCCATTGACTTGGGCTAATAATTATAAAATAATGTTATGGAAGGACATGATGACATTTGATGTTATATAAACTAACCTCTCTAATGAAAGTTTTGTTAAGTTTTGTGTGGATGAGGTATTCGAAGATCGAGGAGGTATCGATATGTGAAGAATAAGGAGGGACAAGAGTTCAAGATTGGGGATTCACAAACAATCTGAAGTAAATATTCAAGGATACTCATGTATCTAAGCTTGGGGAAACCCTAGAAGGCATCCCATCTTTCTTCTTAAATAATGATCGATATTTCTCGGTTTTTGTTTTGCTCACATAGTATGGGTAAATTCTTGGAGCGTCGTGTTTTTTATTTACCTTTTAGCAATGCACCATGCTGGTATGGGAAAGTCCACGGTTGATTTATAGAATGCTCTTTGCACTTCACTTATATCTTTTGAGTATGGCTTTATAGAATGCTTCATGTGCTTCACTTATATCATTTAAAGTTGGACACCTATTTCTCTACATATAGAAAACCGATATTTGTAGAATGCTCTTTTGATTCACTTATATTTATTAGAGCATGTTATTTTGTAGAAAGAATAAAACTCTCATGCTTCACTTATAACTATTTAGAGAGTCAACATGAATTGGTCATTTACAAGGTTAGTTATTGTCGTGGGTATAAGCTTGACAGTACATGTGTAGGGTACGGATGAGATGGGCAGAGTCCTAGCTACGGCAAGGTTGTATGAATTCAGGCCCCTCTGCGGTGGAGGTAACAGCCCTACGTCTCAGTGCTCTCGGAGCTTGTTGTCGAGTGGAATATGGAATACAATGATTTTATAACCCCTCTACCAGTGGGGGAGGGCGGCTTATATACAGTGCGCTGCCCTCCACAACGGTTCCGTTACAGGGGTGGAGGAGTGGGGATTGAATGCGTACGTTACAAGTAACGTATGCTCTAAATACTAATAAATGCACCCGGAAACGTACGGCCGTTTCCCTCCACAGAGGTTACGATGTACCGAGTGTATCCAGTCGGTTAGCTTGGTATCCTCCGAATGCTAGTCTCCGACTGGATGATTGAGGACCTGCTACCGACTGGATGATGGGGACTCCTTAATTCAGTTAGGGCTGACTAAGGGCCCTGTCCTTTGTGATGGGTAGTCCTTGGGTTGGACCTACATGGCAGGCCTATGACTCTACCCTAGGACTATGACCCCATCATTAGTCCCCGAATGGATTGGGGTTGGAACGACGAAGCGATGCTTGAAGTTTGGATCCGACTGGATTAGATTTGGCTTGGGCGTTGCTTGCCTCGATCCATTTTATCTTTTCTGACCAACGATCCGAGTGGAAGCGCCCGCGAAACAGACTGTCGGAAGCCGAGTGCTTCCGCGGCATCTTTTGATGCGACTGCTCAACTGGGAGCGGCGGATTTTCCGGGATCTCAAATTTCGGGTTCCGCGCGCTTAGCGGGGATGACGCCAGCGCACTCGAGTAGCGCCTGACGCCTCGATTCTCACGCCTTCAACTCCTCCATTGATATCGCCACGGCCAGTCGGGCGGATAAGGTTTCGGGGCCACCCGCCAGTGACCCAGTCAGAACCCTATTTAAATCGGGGCGGCGAGGCTTCTTCGTTACGCTCGCCGAATCTTTCGCTCTCGCCTGCTCCGTCTTCCTCGCCACCTCCAGCACTCCTACATTCCTTCCTTCTCCTTCCTCCCGAGGGTTCGCCGTCGCCTCCATGACCAAGGGTCAGACCAGCAAGATGGAGGCGAGGAAGAAGAAGGGCAAGGCGGAGGCGCCTGCTCAGCGGCGGCAGCGGGCGCTGCCGGCGGGGTGGATTCAAGGTGATTTGCTCCCCTCCACGGTGACGGAGGGGGATCTGTTGCAGCTGGTGGAGCACGGAATGATCGTGCATAAGTCTTGGAGGCTGCCGGCGGAGAATGAGGTCGAGCCGGCGCCCCGGGAGGGGGAGCGCGTCTTGCTTCTCAGCCACGTCCATCGAGGTTTTTCTTTACCCCCGCATCCTTTCTTCAAGGGTATCATGAATCACTGGTGCCCAACTTCACCATTTCCCTCCGAATGCCATCGCCCACCTTTCTGCCTTTATAGTCTTGTGCGAGTGTTTCATTGGATGTCCCCCCCCCATTGGGGGCTGTTCAAGCACATATTTTCTGCTAGATCCCAGACCATCAAACGACTTAGCAAGTCGGATGATAAAACACATCTTCTCCAGCTCTGCGGGGGTCTAGGTTTCTAGAAAAAGAGTCGGAGCAGTTATCCTGCTCTCTAGTTATGTGAGTCGGTCAGGAACTGGCAGTCGACGTGGTTCTACTGCCAGGATATCGCCTGCCCGAATGCTTCGACAGGGCTGCCTCCCTTCAGTCTGGATCGGCCTGCCCCACCTAAGCAACTCGCGCTCACGAGGGCGGAGAAGAACGACGTCCAGCCCTTGGTTGAGGCACTCGTGGACGTCGTCAGGAGGGGGGTCACCGTCATAGACTTGCTGGAGGTCTTTCTTGGTCGACGGATCCAGCCTCTGCAGGCTCGCGACCATGCCATGTGGCATTACACAGGCCCCGAGGACTCCACTCGGACCAACGTGGTGGCCGTGACTGAAGAGAGGGTGACCTCGTGGGTGCTCCAAATCACGGGCCCCTGCGAGAATCCCAAAGGATCTCGGCGAGTGAGGCCTTACAGCGCGGATCATCCTCCACCGAATAAGGTGAGTGACATTGCCGAGTGCACTGAACTGTCCCAATTCTTGTCGTTTATCTATATCTCTGTGTGATGTCTGATATTGCCGACTGAAATTTATGCAGGAGTGGACCAACTGGTTCTCCCCCGTCTCGAACGGGAATCCGGCGGAGGAAGAGGAGGAAGGCAGCCAAGAGGGCAGCGTAGAGAGTGCCGAATACGTCTCCGACAGCGGGGAATCGGAGGAGGAGACTAGCGAGGAGGAGGAAGAAGACGAAGAGCAAGACTCGCCACCTCCGAACCCAGAGCATCGGACCAAGCGCCTACACGAGCCCGCCGTCCCCTCGGCTCCTCCCGCGTCTTCGAGTGCTCCGCCTGCTGCTCCGGTGGTCCCGAGTGTTCGAAGCACTAAGAGGACCAGGGACGCCGTCGCTGAGCCTGCGGGTCAGTCTTCTAAGGTGGCCAAGCCGAGTGGGCCTAAGCCTCGGAAGGCTCTGCCGTGAATGAGGGTTGCTGTCCCCGTCACCTCTACGTAAGTGTACACCGTTTTCAATTCTTTCTGATGTCCGAGTGAACTTCTGTTTACTGGCCGAATGGGTCTCACTCGACAGGGTCGCTACTTCTGCCACCTCTCCGGTGCGTCAGGAAGATGACCCCATGGACACGGACAACGTCGTCTCATTCCAGCCAGGTGCGTTGTAGGGACGTCGAATGTTTTATACTATCATGTCCCAGGCAGGTACTTCTTTCTTTTTCTGAGGCCTCGTGTCATTCGGTCTGTCAGGGGCGATTTGTCTGGGTGAGGGCGACCAGGGGAGAGCCAACCCAGCTGTGGAGCCTGTTCTCGAGGCTGCTCCTCCTGCTGCCACTCTCGCCGCCGACGTGCTGCCGACTGAGGCGCTGCCACAGACTGAACTAGTGCTGGTGGGTGAGGAGCCGACTGGGGCGGACCCTGGGATGCCTCAGGAACCTCCGACGATTCCAGGTTCGTCGAATGCTGAATTCAGCATCCAGCGTCTTCCGGAGGAGCAGGTGGGAGTGGCCAAAGGGGCTATGGTGCAGGCGGAGTTGATGGCTGGAGAAGCCAAGAGGGCCTACGACTCCGTTGCGGCCTTGTACCAGCGGAGCTTGGAGCTGCATTATGATATCCGAGTAAGTGGTCTAGTAAGTATTTACTTTTCTCCTGTTACCCACTGGGTGTTCTTGAATAGCAGTTGTTGTTTGCAATGGGTTCACTCTTAGTGAACCCAGTGGGTGTAGCCCCCGAGACTTCTGTCGAGTGCTTGCATCGACAGTTGTCTTTATACATATGGTCTTTGCTTTGGTCGTGTCTGTAAATAATATGACCGACTGCTAGCAGTTGTGGCACTCGGAGTGCACTTACTGTAAGAGTCTCCGAGAGTAAGTTGTACTCAGGTCGGGTCACATTTGCCTCGTAGGCGTAGGTGATAACATGCATCTCAATAGGGCAGGCCTGCTTGAGCTGCATGCCAGTGGGGTCACTCTCAGTGAACCCAGTGGGTGTAGTCCCCGAGACCGCTGTCGACTGCTTGCGTCGGCAGGGGTCTGAAGAACTGAGACTTTTAACTGTTGAACTTTCTGATTGTCTCTTGGTGTTTGGTGGGAGAAAACCTGTGAAATGGGATCAGCCGATGAGACTCTCAAGGCGGAGAGGAATCAGTTCGCTGGTGAACTTGATGCGGCCATGCTTGCAATGGCCGGCATGAAGGATGCTCTGGCAGAACGGGAGAAGTCATTGGATCAGGCGCGTGAAGTGAACAAGGTGTTGACTGAGGAAGTAGAAAAGATGGGGAAACAGAGGACTGCGCTGATGAGTCAGATGGATGTGCTGAACAAACGATGCAGGGCGCAAGAGAAATATGTCAGCGACAGGGCTCGGCAGATGATGACGCGTCTGGCTGGTAAGTCCTGCTTTTTCCGAGTGGTTGTGCTATGCGCGTAACACTCGACGCTTATTCTCTATTTGTCCTATTGTCGTAGATTTTTGCTTTGACGCCGAAGCTGAAGCAGCTGACGTGGAGCGTTCGATTCTTGAGAACGTTCCACTCGGCGACGACGCCAATCGGGATCTGCTCCGTGTGCACATCCGCGTGGGCAAAGTTGGTCCTTTCATCGGTCGACTGGGAGAAGTCGTCGGCCGAATCGACAAGGAGCTTTGGCCAGAAGATGAGTCGCGGCAGGAGATGGAGAACCTGATGACCCGACTGGAGGAGATTCCCAACAGAGTGCAGTCGTGGAAGAAATCTGCAGCTCGTTGCGGTGCAGATGTTGCTCTGTCCTTGGTCCGAGTCCATTGCAAGGAGGTGCGTGAGGAAAAGCTGAAGACACTAAAGGTCGCCAACACGAAGAAGCTTCCATTCGAAGACTTCGTGGAGACGTTCCTTGAGAGTGCTACCCGCATCGCCGATGGAATCGACTTGGACACCTTCGTTGAGCCCTCTAGTCCTGGCGCTGACCCTGCTGAAGCGTAAGAAAACTTTATCCTCGGTATGCCGAGTGTTTTATCTGTAAGGTACTTTGGCCACTTCTGTTGGCTGTCACACTTCTAAATCGGTGCGGGTAAGCTTGATCCGCACCGAGTTAGCTATCTTTGCGAGAATTTTGGAATCCATTTTTTTTTTGCTCTTCTGTTGCAATGTTTATTCGAGTTTTTGTTTGGCTTTTCTTGGTGAAGCCAAAGGCAACAGTCGATGCTGGATCGCGGCTAAGCCCCCGAGTGTGACGTGAAGTGCACACTCGGAGAAGGTTAATACTTAGGCGATGCTGGATCGCAGCTAAGCCCCGGAGTGTGACGTGTAGTGCACACTCGGAGAAGGTTAGTACGTGGGCGATTCTGGATCACAGCTAAGCCCCCGAGTGTGACGTGTAGTGCACACTCGGAGAAGGTTAGTACTTAGGCGATACTGGATCGCAGCTAAGCCCCCGAGTGTGACGTGAAGTGCACACTCGAAGAAAGTTAACACTTAGGCGATGCTGGATCGCAGCTAAGCCCCCGAGTGTGACGTTAAGTGCACACTCGGAGAAAGTAAATACTGAGGCGATGCTGGATCGCAGCTAAGCCCCCGAGTGTGACGTTAAGTGTACACTCGGAGAAAGTTAATACTTAGGCGATGCTGGATCGCAGCTAAGCCCCCGAGTGTGACGTTAAGTGCACACTCGGAGAAAGTTAATACTTAGGCGATGCTGGATCGGAGCTAAGCCCCCGAGTGTGACGTCAAGTGCACACTCGGAGAAAGTTAATACTTAGGCGATGCTGGATCGCAGCTAAGCCCCCGAGTGTGACGTTAAGTGCACACTCGAAGAAAGTTAATACTTAGGCGATGCTGGATCGCAGCTAAGCCCCCGAGTGTGACGTTAAGTGCACACTCGGAGAAAGTTAATACTTAGGCGATGCTGGATCGCAGCTAAGCCCCCGAGTGTGACGTTAAGTGCACACTCAGAGAAAGTTAATACCAAGGCGATGCTGGATCGCAGCTAAGCCCCCTAGTGTGACGTTAAGTGCACACTCAAATAAAGTTAATACTTAGGCGATGCTAGATTGTAGCTAAGCCCCCGAGTGTGACGTTAAGTGCACACTCGAAGAGAGTTAATACTTAGGCGATGCTGGATCGCATCTAAGCCCCCGAGTGTGACGTTAAGTGCACACTCGAAGAAACTTAATACTTAGGCGATGCTGGATCGCAGCTAAGCCCCCCGAGTGTGACGTTAAGTGCACACTCGAAGAAAGTTAATACTTAGGCGATGCTGGATCGCAGCTAAGCCCCCGAGTGTGACGTTAAGTGCACACTCAGAGAAATTTAATACTTAGGCGATGCTGGATCGCAGCTAAGCCCCCGAGTGTGACGTTAAGTGCACACTCGGAGAAAGTTAATACTTAGGCGATGCTGGATCGCAGCTATGTTTTTTTTTGTTTTTTTTGAGACCGGAGTCTGCGACCGTAGAAGAACTTTGAACCTGCAAAAAACTCAATCTACTTTATATTATTTCGCCAATACTTGTTCTTTACATCGCTTCAGTCGACGGTCACGTGTAGAAGCGCTTCAGGAGATCTCCGTTCCATGCGTGCGGCTCGTCTGTTTCCCTCTCGATGTTGTAGAGTCTGTATACCTTGTTGTTCAGCACCTTGGAGATGATGAAGGGTCCTTCCCAGGCTGGAGCCAACTTGTGAGGTCTTTGTTGATCCACTCGGAGCACCAGGTCGCCTGCTTGGAACGTCCGACTTCTGACGTGGCGTGCATGAAAACGCCGCAGATTTTGTTGATAAATGGTCGAGCGAGTTAATGCCATCTCACGCTCCTCTTCCAGAAGATCCACTCCGTCTTGCCTTGCTTGTTCTGCTTCGGTTTCGGAGAACAGTTCGACTCGTGGCGCATTGTGAAGCAAGTCACTTGGAAGGACCGCTTCTGCTCCATAAACGAGGAAGAACTGTGATCGCCCTGTAGATCTGTTCGGGGTTGTGCAAAGTCCCCAAAGCACTGAAGGTAGCTCGGTAACCCAAGCACCAGCGGCATGTCCTATCTCTCGCAGGAGTCGGGGCTTCAATCCTTGCAAAATAAGCCCGTTTGCCCACTCTGCTTGTCCATTGGACTGAGGATGTGCTACGGAAGCAAAATCCACTCGGATGCCTTGGCTTGTACAGAAACCTTTGAATCTGTCCGAGTCAAAGTTTGTCCCGTTGTCCGTAATTATGCCGTGAGGTACACTAAATCTGAAGATGATGTCCCTGACAAACTTGACGGCTGTCGAAGCGTCGAGCTTCTTGACGGGCTTCGCTTCGATCCATTTCGTGAACTTGTCGACTGCCACCAACAGATGTGTGTATCCACCTTGGCCTGTCTTGAATGGGCCGACTGTATCTAATCCCCACAGTGCAAACGGCCACACCAGAGGGATCGTCTTTAACGCAGACGTTGGCTTGTGGGACTTGTTGGAGTAGAACTGGCAGCCCTCACATCGATCAACCATATCCTTAGCCATCTCGTTAGCCTGGAGCCAAAAGAAGCCAGCCCTGAATGCCTTGGTGACGATTGCTCTCGAAGAAGCGTGATGACCGCAGGTCCCCGAGTGAATATCCTCCAGAATCAGCTGCCCCTCCTCTGGGGAGATGCATCGTTGAAGAACGTCTGAGATACTTTCCTTGTACAATTGGCCATCAATGACAGTGAATGACTTCGACCTGCGGACTATCTGCCTGGCTTGTACTTCGTCTTCTGGAAGTTCTTGCCTCAAGATATATGCCATGATCGGCATAGTCCAATCGGGAATGACAGCTAGAATCTCCATGACCAGATCAACCACAGTAGGTACATCGACTTCAGTCGGATCTGTTGTGCTCTTGGTTTGTACTGGTTCCTCTGTGGAAGGATCTTCTTTGACTGAGGGGAGGTGGAGGTGCTCGAGGCAGACGTCACTCGGGACTGGTCTCCGAGTGGATCCGAGTTTCGCTAACTCGTCAGCCGCTTGGTTCTTCAGTCTTGGAACATGGTGAAGTTCTAGACCTTCAAACTTCTTCTCAAGCTTCCTCACTTCATTGCAGTATGTAGTCATGGTGGGGTTTCTGACGTCCCACTCTTTCATCACTTGATTGACCACCAGATCTGAATCACCGTAGACCATCAGGCGACGGACGCCGAGTGAGATGGCCATACGCAACCCGTAGAGGAGAGCTTCATACTCCGCCTCGTTATTGGAGGAATCGAAGTGTATCTGTAGCGTGTACTTGAGCTTGTCGCCCTTTGGTGATATGATCATAACGCCAGCGCCGGAGCCATTCAACATCTTGGACCCATCGTAGAACATTGTCCAATGGGGCGAGCAGATGTGGGTCGGTTGCTGTTGTTCTACCCATTCTGCTATGAAGTCAGCCAGAGCTTAAGACTTAATAGCTTTCTTGGCCTCGAACTTGATGTCATAGTACAGCATCTCCATCGCCCACTTCGCCACTCGGCCTCACGCATCTCGATTGTGAAGAATTTCGGACAATGGAGCATCACAAACGACAGACACCGAGTGGTCTTGGAAATTGTGAGCCACCTTCTTCGCAGTCATGTAAATCCCGTAGATAAGTTTTTGATAGTGGGGATACCTCTGCTTGGAAGGAGTCAGGACTTCAGAGACGTAGTACACTGGCCGCTGAACTTTGTATGCTTTGCCTTCTTCTTCTCGTTCGACTGTAAGAACAGTACCGACGACTTGATTTGTAGCCGCGATATACAGAAGAAGGGGCTCTTTACTGAGCGGAGCAGTAAGAACCGGCTGGGTGGAAAGTAGGACTTTGAGGTCGTCGAATGCGACTTGGGCTTCATCTGTCCACTCGAAAGTATCTGATTTCTTCATGAGTCGGTACAGAGAAAGTGCTTTTTCGCCGAGTCGACTGATGAACGTGCTCAAAGCCGCTAGGCAACCTGTGAGCCGTTGAACATCGTGTATTCTGACCGGCTTCTCCATTCGGACGATGGTCCCGATCTTTTCGGGGTTGACATCGATCCCTCGTTCGGAAACGAAGAAACCGAGTAACTTTCCGCTGGGAACGCCGAACGAACATTTGGCGGGGTTGAGCTTGATATCGTACCTACGAAGGTTGGCGAATGTTTCTGCCAAGTCAGTCAGCAGGTCGGAACCTTTGCGTGACTTGACTACGATATCATCCATATATGCCTCCACATTCCGACCGATCTGATCGAGGAGACATTTTTGGATCATGCGCATAAAGGTAGCTCCTGCATTCTTCAGACCGAATGGCATAGTGATGTAGCAGAAGCACCCGAATGGGGTGATGAAGGCTGTTTTTAATTCATCGGGACCATACAAACGGATCTGATGATAGCCTGAGTAGGCATCGAGAAATGATAGACGCTCGCAACCCGCAGTCGAATCGACAATTTGATCTATGCGGGGGAGCGGAAAATGGTCTTTCGGGCAGACCTTATTGAGATGCTTGAAGTCGATGCACATTCGCAGCGACTTGTCCTTCTTGGGCACCATGACAACATTGACGAGCCACTCGGAGTGGTGAACCTCGCAAATGAATTTGGTTGCCAGCAGCTGGGCCACCTCTTCCCCGATTGCCTTCCTCTTGTGCGCGGCAGACCGGCGCAGGCGCTCTTGGAGAGGCCGAGCCGTGGAATCCACGTGTAGTCGGTGCTCAGCCAACTCCCTGGGAACACCTGGCATGTCAGAGGGTTTCCATGCGAAGATGTCCCAGTTCTCACGGAGGAATTGGGTGAGCTCGGCTTCCTATTTAGGATCGAGGGCGGTGGAGATGTTCGTCGGGGTAGCAGTGGCGTCCGTCGGGTGGATGCTGACCTTCTTCGTCTCTCCCGCCGACTGAAATGCAGACTCTGAAGCTGGCTTCTTCGAGCGCATCAGGTCGGCGGGGTCGACTGTTTTCTTGTACTCGTCCAGCTCGAGGACGGCCATCTGCTGGTCGGCGATCCTTGATCCCTGCTGCAGACACTCTTCAGCCCACTGCCGATTGCCTGTGATGGTGATCACACCTTTCGGGCCCGGCATCTTCAACTTCAGGTACACGTAACATGGACGGGCCATGAAGTGCGCATACGCTGGGCGACCCAGAATTGCGTGATAAGCGCTCTGGAAGTCAACCACTTCGAACGTCAGCTTTTCCTCGTGGAAGTTCTTGTCGAAGCCAAAAACGACGTCCAACGCTATCTGGCCGAGTGACTTGGCCTTCCGTCCAGGGATGACTCTGTGGAACTACATGCTGCTCTCGCTGAGTTTGGACATCGGGATGCCCATCCCCTTGAGGGTGTCGGCGTACATGATGTTCAAGCCGCTGCCGCCATCCATGAGGACTTTGCGCAGTCGGACTCCTTCTACCACCAGGTCGACGACCAGGGCCTGTCTCCCCGGGGTGGGTACATGTGCCGGATGATCCGACTGGTCGAAGGTGATCGCAGTTTGAGACCATTTGAGGAACTTGGGGTTGGAAGGGGTGGCCATGTTCACTTCTCTGTTAACCAGCTTCAGTCGGCTCTTTCTCTCGACGTCAGCAAAGATCATCAGGGTTGCATGGACTTGGGGGAACGGATCCTCCTTATCCTCCTCATCCTGTTCATGGTCCTTCTCACTCGGTTGTCCTTCGCTGAACCCCTGGATCAGGAGGCGACACTATCGAGTGGTATGGTTCGCATGTATGGGGTTGCCTTCTTCGTCCATCTTTGTATGAACCGGACATGGCTGGTCCAGGATGGGGTTATTGAACTGCTTCTTCTTGGGGGTGAACTGAGCCTTCCCTTTACCCATGAACTTGGCATTGGTTACGGCTGCAGCCTCCGCTTGCGGAGCGGTCGGAGCTTTCTGCTTCTGCTTCCGAGTGTTGCCCCCATCGCCATCAGCGACTGTTTTGTGCTTGCCGCTCCGGATGCGGTCCTCTTCTTCGCCATTTGCGTAGCGTCTTGCTATCTCCATCATCTTGCTCATGGAGATGTCGCCTGTTCGGCCGAACTTCAGGTACAGATCCCTGTACAGCACGCCTGCCTTGAAAGCGCAGACTGCTTGATGCTCGATGACGTTCTCCACCGTGTGATAGAGAGTCGTCCAGCGCTGGATGAAGTCATGCAGGGGTTCATTCTGCTTCTGGACGCAGTGCTAGAGCTCCACAAGGCCAGCAGGGCGCTTGCACGTCCCTTCGAAGGTCCTGATGAACACTCGGGCCTGATCTGCCCAACTGTAGATGCTTGAGGGGGCCAACTAGTTTAGCCACGCTCGCGCCGAGCCGTCGAGCATCAGAGGGAGGTGCTTCATGGCGACATGGTTGTCCCCTCCTCCGATCTGGACCGCCACTCGGTAGTCATCTAGCCAGGTTTCTGGCTTGGACTCTCCTGTGAACTTGCTAATTCCCGTCGCCAATCGAAAGTTGGGAGGGATGTCAGCCGAACGGATGGCTCGACTGAAACACTCGGGCCCAGACACAGTGGCCCTGCTTCCACTCGGACGGTCGGTATCGCGACCATCGCGCTGGGCTCGACCTTTGTCGACTCTTCGCTGGGCGATATGTCCTCTTGCGTCGGGTCTTGGGTCGTAAGTGTCGCTAACTGAACGCCGATCATCATGATGTCGGGACCCATATGGCCCACCCCACGGAGGGGTGCGTGAGCGGCGGCGGTCTTCATGAATCATGGAACGACTGCCTCCCCTGTGGCGCTCATGGGAACCAGGGCTGTGAACCGACCGAGGCGTATTCGCGTGGACGGAACTGTTATAGATCCGGTTGTGCGACTGGGAGACTGCCAAATTCTGTTGCTGCGCCGTGTGCAACAGGGCTCGGATCTGCTCGATCCCTCTACCAGCCTCTGAATCAGTCGGCTGGAGGGAATCGGCTATCTTGGCAGCTCCAGCCAAGTTGAGGAGGGGTGTGCGGAACAACTCCACGTTGCTCCGCCGAGTGTGCCGACTAACAGAACGGTGAGGTGGACGACGTGCGCCGGACGCTTCGCCGATCTCGTGCTCGTTCCGGCCAGCCTGACGGGGATCTTCATGGGAGTTGGCCATGTGTACTTCTGCTGCGGGCCCGTGACCCCCATGCTCGGAAGGAAACTCAGTCGGAACCGAGTCCGAGTGCTGGGCCGACGGGGCAACCACAACGGACTCAAGAACCGCCACTTGCGAAGATGCGTTCTGGCGCGCCTGGGCGTGTTGCACCCAACGCTGGAGCCGCGGACGGCGGGACCGCTTGACGCGGCGCGTGACGGCGGTGTAGGTCGACACGGGAGCCGACCGCTGGAGAGGAAGAATGCGTAGCCCCGCGACGGGGAAGCTCCTCGATGTCGAGGGGCGCATCCCGAAGCCACGCCGAGTCGTCGATGATGAAGGAGAGAGCGCTGAAGAAGATCTGGTGACCCATGCTCGAATCTCCACCGGACGACATGACAAAAAGATGTAGTCGCAAACTCGCAGGAAGTCGCTCAGACACCTGCCCCACGGTGGGCGCCAACTGTCGTGGGTATAAGCCTGACAGTAGATGTGTAGGGTACGGATGAGATGGGCAGAGTCCTAGCTACGGCAAGGTTGTATGAGTTCAGGCCCCTCTGCGGTGGAGGTAACATCCCTACGTCTCAGTGCTCTCGGAGCTTGTTGTCGAGTGGAATATGGAATACAATGATTTTCTAACCCCTCTACCAGTGGGGGAGGCGGCTTATATAGAGTGCGCTGCCCTCCACAACGGTTCCGGTACAGGGGTGGAGTAGTGGGGATTGAATGTGTACGTTACAGGTAACGTATGCTCTAAATACTAATAAATGCACCCGGAAACGTACGGTCGTTTCCCTCCACAGAGGTTACGATGTACCGAGTGTATCCAGTCGGTTAGCTTGGTATCCTCCGAATGCTAGTCTCCGACTGGATGATTGAGGACCTGTTACCGACTGGATGATGGGGACTCCTTAATTCAGTCAGGGCTGACTAAGGGCCCTGTCCTTTGTGAGGGGTAGTCCTTGGGTAGGACCTGCATGGCAGGCCTATGACCCTACCCTAGGACTATGACCCCATCAGTTATAAAATCCTACGTAAAACTTGAATATGATATGTTTGATTCCCTACAATAGTTTTTCGCTATTAAAATGGTAATATGTGGGGGTACTGGTGAATGTTTGTGGTCCAGTAAAAATATTGATGTTAAGATTTGTGATTCCCAAAGCATGCATGTATAGTCTCTAGCTATGCGATGAAGTTGGAGCATAATTTATCCTTGATTGAAATCCTTTGTGCTATTATAATTCGGGGCGAACGATGGTTAACTACTACCAACCTCCTCCCTAGGGACATGCGAGTAGTACTTTGCTTAAAGAGATCAAATAAAACCTGGCAAAAAGTATGTGAGTTCTTTATGGCTAATTTGAATCCATCGTTGTGCGCATTCTCACGAGCTCATATTTGCTAGGCTCTTCGGTACCGTGCATTGCCCATTCTCACACTGAGGATTGGTGAAAACTTCACCGGTGCATCCAAACCCCGCGATACGATATGTTATGTTGCACATAAGCCACCTTATATCTTCCTCAAAACAGCCACCATACCAAACTATCATGGCATTTCCATAGCCATTCCAAGATATATTACCCTGCAACTTCCATCATCATCATATACATGACTTGAGAATTCATTATCATATTGATTTGCATGATCGTAAGATAGCTAGCATGATATTTGCATGATTGTAAGATAGTTCTAGATTAAGGGGCCCTCGGGCGGTCGGGTTATCCCTTATGGTCCGACCATATGGGCTGCATCATTAAAGACCGGATTGTCTGACAACTTTAAGATCAAAGATGGAAAGCACCGAAGAGTAGGTGTGCACTCCAAGTCAAGAGGACCAGTTCGACCCATCTATCCCTGGCTAAGGTCGGTAACACGTAACCCTAGGAACCCTAGTGTCTATATAAACCAGATGTTCTTATGCATATAGGGAGCTTATATTATCTAGGGTTTAGCTCATACGATCTCGAGGTAGATCGACTCTGTAATCATCCTTCCACATCAATATAATCATGCAGGACGTAGGGTTTTACCTCCTCAAGAGGGCCCAAACCTGGGTAAAAATTGTCTTCCCTTCTCTCGTGCGACCCATCAACCTAAGGTTTACTGTTCGGGCCCCCCTACCCAAGATCTGCCGGTTGCGACACCGACATTGGTGCTTTCATTGAGAGTCTCGCCGTTGTATCATAGGAAGGATCGATGGCTCGCCTGATCATCAGTAATAGAATCAACAATGGGGGCATCTTCGCCCCCGGACAGGTCCTCATGTTCGGCAATGTTATGCTGCATGCGGACTCAACTCGCCTTTCCGGCCACATCGGAGGTTTCATCCCCGGTCAGCAAATAAGGTTTGGAGATCTCGAATTCTTCGTCGATTCCCGGTGCAATCTGTCCCCCGCCGAAATCATGACCTTGACCGATGAAAGTCAAAATCCCGAAGCCTTGACTCCGGGTCTCTTGTCCGGCCACGGCCTCGGTCCCCTCTTCGTCGATGAGTCAGCCTTGAGCTCGGACCCGACCATTATGCCCGGACAAAAGCGAACGTCCATTGCCTAACTTTCACCCCTTGCAAAAGCCATGAAGGTCAACTCCAAAAGTCTCGAAAGATTAATCAGAACAACCTCTCGATGTTAAATGAGGCGCTCTACGAGATCCAATCGCTTCAAATCTCATATAACCGGAGCCCGGCCTTTGCAAAGAATGGCTACGAGGTATATTATGAGGACTTTTACGGCCCGCCCACCACCCACTTGGTTGCCACCGTGGAAGACTTAACCGGCACATTGGACTAAGCTTCCTAAGAGATCGATGACATGGATGGCGATCCCTATTACCCCACAAACGTAAATACTTGGTGGTGGACGGCAACATCCACCTACGACGTTTACATGGTAGACACGCCCCGTGACACGGGAGACGCCACACCCAAGCAAAACAGCGGTAAGTCCATGGACGAGACCTCAAAGTGCCGAAAGTGGCATAAGCGTGCCAAAGTGAATAAGGGAAGGGGCTCCACACAAGCTACAGGGGAAAACATAACCCCAAAGAACCACGACACCTCGGAAGCTCGAGAGCAACAACCAAAAGAACCGGACAACACCGATCCGGATGATGTCAATAATTCAGATGATGACGACTGATGACCCACAAGTATAGGGGATCAATCATAATCCTTTCGATAACTAAGAGTGTCGAACCCAACGAGGAGAAGAAGGATCTGACAAGTGGTTTTCAGCAAGGTAATATCTGCAATCACTGAAATTATCGGTAACAAGTGATTGTGTGGTGAGATGATTCATAGCAAGTAACAAAAGTAGCAATGGTGCAGCAAAGTGGCCCAATCCCTTTTGTAGCAAGGGACAAGCCTGGACAAAGTCTTATAGGAGGAAAAACGCTCCCGAGGACACACGGGAATTTCTGTCATGCTAGTTTTCATCATGTTCATATGATTCGCGTTCGTTACTTTGATAGTTTGATATGTGGGTGGACCGGCGCTTGGGTACTACCCTTACTTGGACAAGAATCCCACTTATGATTAACCCCTCTCGCAAGCATCCGCAACTACGAAAGAAGAATTAAGATAAAGTCTAACCATAGCATTAAACTAGTGGATCCAAATCATACCCTTACGAAGCAACGCATAAACTAGGGTTTAAGCTTCTGTCACTCTAGCAACCCATCATCTACTTACTACTTCCCAATGCCTTCCTCTAGGCCCAAATAATGGTGAAGTGTTATGTAGTCGATGTTCACAAAACACAACTAGAGGAAAAACAACATACAACACATCAAAATATCGAACGAATACCAAATTCACATGACTACTATTAGCATGACTTATCCCATGTCCTCAGGAGCAAAAGTAACTACTCACAAAGCATAACCATATTCATGACCAGAGAGGTAATGAGTAGCATCAAGGATCTGAACATAAAATCTTCCACCAAGTAATCCAACTAGCATCAACTACAGAGAGAAATTAACACTCGGAGTCGCAAGACGGAGATTGGTTACAAGAAATGAACTAGGGTTTGGAGATGTGGGGACCCCGACTTAGTAGTCGAGCATCGCCGTGCTCAGTGATCCCAGAGATCAATGCTCACCGAACACATATACTGAATAAAGAGTCTTACATCCAGATTATTACAACACGTGACCGAAGGGTCAAGTTCACAAGACGGGCCTGAGGCGAAATCACACGATTACACTAATAGTGGAAACACAGGGCTAAGCGGGTGCCCATGCCATCAATCCTACACCGACAGGCATTCTGACTCGGATGTGTCCTAGTTTGTAGGGGCGTCGCCGAAGACGTACTCATCTCCAAACTCCGGTCCTTCCATGTCTGGTCAATAACGTAACCAGTGGCAAGCCAATGAGTACGTTGAATGTACTCGCAAACAGCCCATGATATGAGCAATGAAGGTGAAGGATAACAATATCATGCATTTTCTAGTATAACTCATCTAGGTGGAATGATCATGAATATGCATCAAGATAAAGAATTACTCTTGAAGAACAGGTTACAAATATCAATATATATCTGCTAAGGGTTGAACCGTTCGGGTTCGC
Organism: Hordeum vulgare subsp. vulgare; assembly: GCF_904849725.1. Lineage (NCBI taxonomy): Eukaryota > Viridiplantae > Streptophyta > Magnoliopsida > Poales > Poaceae > Hordeum > Hordeum vulgare. The sequence goes on from NC_058524.1 coordinate 420,573,764, forward strand.
CTATATGCCAAGTCACCAAACTTGGTCATATCATTGCTATCATCGCAACATCTTTGTCAACACCACACACACACACACAACTCACGCACGCTTGGTTTATGCGGAAATATCAGGACGTAGTTTAAGCAGGATTACCCAACCGTCCTTGACCGTGGACACAGCTATTCGAATAGTTTACACTCTGGAGAGGTAGTACGTTGGACCCACGAGATCCGGGAAACTTCCGTGTCATCCACGACTCGCGGTATATCACATACCCGAGGTAAGTACCCGATCAATGCCTTTCACCTGACGATACTAGACAAAGAGGTCCACTCGATTGGTACCCAGCCCACATGTCATACGTCTTACGAGCACCAACTCTGGACCGTAAAGACCATGCGGGGACCAAGGGTGTTACTGGAACTCATAAAAATGGCATTGTCGTCCTACCCGGCACGACCCCATCACGAGAGTGACTACAATCACTCCCGCCACTAGTAATGTGGCTCTTTGCCAGCACCGACTAGAGTAATTAACATAGCCCCGTCCCATAAGGGGTAACGTGGTCGTACTAGTAAGGTTGGGACGATCGACACATCACAAATCTAATCCCATTTCCGAAACCTTACTAAACAAATACTGGGTGCATCACTTCACCAAAAGTGACCAGCAGATCATCATCACCCTCGGGCATTAGTGGCACCCGACGGGGTTTTCATAAACTCTTGTTTTATGACAACATCATGCTCATGATGATACTACTACTATCTTTACTTGTCAAGATGGTATTAGCATGACCCTAAGGGTAGAGTCAAGCTCAATGCATGTGCACCGGGGGAGCCTGCGGTAACATCCCATCAAAGGAGTACCGACAATTATGATCATATGCAACGGAAATACTTGCTATATAACATGCAAAGTAATCATATGCTCAGTCATGGTCAGAGGACCGCTTGCCTTGGTCAACTAAGTATCCGATGTCTTCGAGGTCTTCCGCTCCGATTCCCTCGTCACACGGGTTTTCTATCGTCGATAAAACCACAAATAAGAAATAGCTCACACAGAAACAGTCCTTAAAGTCATTTTAAAAATTCTCCCTATTTATGATAGATCAAAGATATCATTTTAAAAATGCTTGCCTAAATTTTCCTTAAAGGAATATTTTTGGAAACAACAAAACAGAAGCAAAACTATTCCATTTTGGTCCTTTTTAATATTGCAAAATAGATTAGTTGCTGGAAAAATTCATCTAAGCATATCAATAAATACTACACATTTTTAGAAAAATAACAGTGGAAGAATTATATTTTTACACTGGTTAAATGTTTTTTCAAAATCTTAGAAATCCAGGTGTTAAAATAGAAGAAAACACAGGCGAGCTCGTGGCCTGGCTCGGCCTAGAGCTGGGATGACTGATGGACAGCCGACGGCGTGCCCAGCCGCGCGCGCCGTCAGTTTTGAACCTGACGCGCGGGGACCTGCGGTCAGTGGCCGAGGCCAGCGCGGGGGAGGAAGCTGGGCCACCGACATGTGGGGCACACCTGTCGGGGTCGTCTCCCACCTCCAGCTAGAGAGGAGGAGGAGGACGCCGACATAGCTGCCGATGTGCTCAAGCTCCAATGAGCACGGGAATGGGTTCGCCTGACCGTCGCCTACCTGTTGGTGGTTGAAACAACGCTGGGGAGGCAGGGGTTCGCCGGCGACGAGGAGGCCCTGGCGTAGGGGTTTCGGGAAGTGGTCGAGGAGGTTTCTAGGACATAAGAAAGCTCGGGCGAGTTGGGGGAAAGCATCCTGGGGTCAAGGGGGTCAGTTTGGTGGGTCGAGTGGCGCAGGAGCCATCGTGTAACCGGAGATCGATCGGAGCTCCGAGGCGCAAGGGCCTCGGTCGATCTCGAGCACCGGGGCTCTGCTGGGTTGCTGGGGTGGCTAGGGCGGTGCTAGTGGATGCGGCGAAGCTATTTGAGTGGTGCTGGAGCGAGGTGGAGGGTATTTATAGGCCCGCGACGGTGAGCATACTCGGGTGCGCCGGTGACTCACCGTGGCGCGCATGGGGGTGCAGAGAGACGTTGGGGTTGAAACCATGGTCTCAGTAAGAGGTATTGGACTGCCCGAACTGTCTGCTGTAGAGAGAGAGAGAGAGAGAGGAGAGCTGCATTCGTGTCCGCGCAAGCATGGCCGAATCTGGAGCGCACGGGCACGCGTCATGCGAGCTCTTGCACGAGAGAGGAGGGGCCCTGAGGCTTGCCCGAAGCAGAGGGGTTGTCAGGGAAGGGGTTGGACATCTCGGGGGAGGCTGGAACTAACCGAGGGCTTCGCCCCCACCTCGGAGACTCCCTGTAGCGCGCCCAGAGCGCAGTTTTGGCATGCCACGGCATGCTGGTGCGCTCTGAGCCACTTTGGACGTGTCTAGCATGTCTTGGCACTTGCTGGGGGTGTGGCTAGCCGTTTGGTTCTAGTGGGAGCTTCGGCTGGTCAAAGGACGCAAGAAATATTGGTGCTGTCAATCATGAACTGATGTCTAAATTGGGGTTTTGGCCTGTCCACTTTGAACCAGTGAGGGGCCAGTTGACTGGGGTTAGCTACTGGTGCTGGCTACTTAATCTAAGAGTTTGAAGCAAAGGGGTTTGGTTTGACTGTGGCTAAAGTGTCTTTTCCTCTCTGTCAAAAGGTGTTCGACAGTGGTCACACGGGGTTGCACCCCACCACTAGTGCTGAGACTTAACAGGTTTGGTTTTGGGGATAAACCATGGAGTCCCACCAAACTTGAGCTCCATTGGACAAGTTTAGCTTTGTAAACTTGAACTCACTCCAATATGACCAGATATGTTCCTTCTAAAGGGAGTGTGGGCAAACTAAGTCCCACAAATCCCATTTTTGGTGCAGAACCCTCACTTGAGGTATTAGGCAGTCCTGCAAAGTTTTAGCTTCATAGGGCAAACTTTGCTATGTAGAGTTTCTCTAACTTGATTCTGGACAGACAGGGTTTTAGGGTCATTTGGGGTCCTTACCCACCTTTGATCAAGGTGAAACTTTATGTGGACAACAAACAAGGCTTAGGGGCATCAATGGAATTTTCTAGGAATTTATTTAGAATATTTCCTTTGGAAATATTTCAAAATGTCAAAACAGACAGAAAAAGCTTTTATAGTTTTAATCAATAAATATAATATAAAATGGGGTTTAAAATCCTATGTATGGAAAATATATGTCCTTCTGATTATCTCTAAATTTAATCATATTTTTCCAAAGTAGAAAGGTATTTTTCCATGTTGGCATACCAATTCTGACCTTAGAAATGGACAGGTTATTTAATTGGGAAAATACTCAAAAAAATAATTATTTTTGTGGTTTTGAAATATAAAGATAGGTACAAATCAGATTACCAAATATGAGTGGAAGCACTGCTTGCTATCAAGGACATGTAGTGCAACTCAAGGTGGTTTTACTTTGGTTACCAAAGGTTTTTGAAAATCAAAAAAATACCAAAAAGGATTTTAGGGTTTTAAATGTCACATGATCAAATATACAAGCATACAATGTCAATCATGGCACTCAGAACATTAGTTTTGAAAAAGTTTTAACAAGCTCAGAATTTGACAACACAGACAGGTGATAGCAAAAACAGGGCGTGACAGGAGATGAGATGGTGCTGATGAAGATGTTGATGGTGATGAGTCCCCTCCGATTAGAGGAGTGTTGGTGATGACGATGGCGATGATTTCCCCCTCCGGGAGGGAAGTTTCCCCGGCAAGATCGTCTTGCCAGAGCTCTATATTGGTTCTCCTCAAGTTCCGCCTCGTGGCGGCGGCGAATCCTCTGAAAAGTCTCCTCCTGATTTTTTTTCGGACGAAACCCTTCTTCTAGCAAAAGGGGGGAGCCAGAGGGCCAGCTGGGTGCCCACAAGCCCCCTAGGCGCGGCCAGGGGGTGGTCACGCCTAGCAGGCTTGTGGCCACCTGCTGGCGCCCCTCTGGCACTTCTTCGGCCCAGTATTTTTTATAAATCCCGAAAAAAATCCTCGTTGATTTTCACGGTGTTTGGAGTTGCGTAGAATAGGTATCTCAAACTTGCTCCATTCTCAGGACAGAATTTCAGCTGCCGGCATTCTCCCTCTTCATGTAAACCTTGCAAAATAAGAGAGAAAAGGCATAAGTATTGTACCGTGAAGTGAAATAACAGCCCAAAAAGCGATAAATATCAACATGAAAGCATGATGCAAAATGGACGTGGCAACTCCCCCAAGCTTAGACCTCGCTTATCCTCAAGCGAAAGCCTAGCTCAATCAATATGTCCACATGTTTAGGGAGAGATGTGTCGACAAAACGAGATACGAACATGCAGGCATTGTGATCATGATCAGAGCAGCAATACCAACATATAATCTCTCATGCTAAAGTGATAATTCCTTCACAAAGTAAAGCATGGGTCAAGAACCTTACCTAGAATTAACAACCGATAGCCTGTAGTCATTGAAGCAATTGCAATTTATCACAACATCAGAAAGAGTCAAATAAGAGCTTGTAAAGCAAATCCACATACTCAATCATCCTTCCGTTCTCTAGAATTGCTACAACTCACGTGCTACTCATAAGATCAAAGTTTCAGCAGGATGCAGAGAAATATAGTGGCTTATAGTTTTACCTCCCAACCATTTACAGCAAGGGTAATGTCAACAATAATAATTCATGAATAATTACTTCCAAGTTGACATAAGAATATAGATCTTTCCCTAGCATATGACGTTAGCCAAGATAAAGGCGAAATAAGGAATTGGTGAAGATCACCATGACTCTTTCAAGGGCAAAAAGTAAAGGTACAAGATAGACCCTTCTCAGAGGGAAGCAGAGGTTGTCATGCGCTTTTGAGGTTTGAATGTGTGTCCTCTTAGTGCGGAGGAACGTCACTTTATATTGCCTCCTGTGATAAAGAACTTTATTATGTAGTCTGTCGCTTTTATGTCTTCCTCATCACAGGTTCGTACAAAGCTTATTTTCCACACACTAATAGATCATACATATTAGGGAGCAATTATTATTGCTTGCACCGATGACAACTTACTTGAGGGATCTTATTCAATCCATAGGTAGGTATGGTGGACTCTCATGGCAAAACTGGGTAGAAGGTTTATGGATGCACAAGTAGTATCTCTATTTAGTGCGGGAGTTTTGGCTAGTATGAGGTGGAAGCAATCGTCACATGCTAAGGGATCTCTAGTCATATAACATTGTTCGGAACCAAGAAAACACAATTCATTATGTTGTCTTCCTTGTCCAACATCTACTTCTAAGCATGCAATAGTGTAGTGAGTGTTCACAATCATATATGGTGTCCAAGATGATATATTTATATGTGAACCTCTCCTTCTTTATCACTTCCTATTAATTGCAACAATGACAGAGGTCTACATTTGTCTACCCTCAACAAGTTTCAATCATCATTCTTTTTATATGTGAAGCCATCACTTCCCATAAGATACCTACATGATCTTTCATGCTTTTGTTCTTTTCTCAATCTTTTGATCATGACAAGAGACAAAGCCCTTAACTAAGACACTCTTTATTATATGGCTCACGAGCTTGAATACATCGGGGCTGACACAAAGCAAAACTCAAGCCTAAAACACTAAGACCTTTAATCTACTAGAGAAAGAGAAAACTGAAAAGGAACAAACTAAAACAAAGGTAAAGGCAAAATATGTGATGGTGATACGATACCGGGGAAACTGCCCCAAGGTTGGCACAAGCCAAGGGGATTGCCCATACCCATGCTTAGTTATCTTCCTTTGGAGGTGATGGTGGTGGAGTTGCTGCAGTGGTCTTGAGCTTGTTTAATTTCCACTTGAGCATAAAATTCTGCTCCCTCCGATCATCATTTTACTCTTCAAGCTTCAACACCCTTTGGCATAATTCCTGCTTAATCTCCTGCAAGAAACGGGAAGGGATAAACAAAGTCTTTGGCTTATTCCTTGAGTCAGGGAGGCTCGACTTCTTGAACTCCACATGCGTGTGTCCAGGTTGAGGTAGAGGAGCCTCCTCTTCATCGGAACTTGTTTTTCCTTCCCCTTGGGGTATAAATCTTCTTCCTCATGAGTCGTCCAGCCATAAGGATCCAAGTACCCATAGACCTGGGGGTCAGCAAGGTAATCTGCCACATAGCTCTCCCCCTCTGAATCTTGAGAAGACATCTTGCAGGAGAATATATAATGATTTTTTCCAGACCAGAAGGAGTACTCCGCACAAAAACGGAGTCAGGGAGGCACACGAGGTGGCCACAAGCCCCCCAGGCACGGTCAGGGGGTGAACCCATGCCTGGCAGGCTTGTCGCCTCCTCGCGCGCTTTCCGGAATACTTCCATTTTTCTATGTTTTCAAATATTCCAAAACGGAGAAAAATTCCTATCGGAAAAGTTTTGAGTCTCTTTTCTTACCGAATCACATACCTCTTCGTTTGTGGAGTCTGAAACAGGCTGATAAATATCCCTTAGGTATTCTACCAGAGTTATGGTATTGATAATATTGCTTTCAACATTTATGGGAGTACCTGAGATATACTGCTTGATTCTCTGCCCATTTACCACTCTTGGATAATTACCTTCCGTGTTGTTGATCTTGATAGCACTGGAACGATATACTTCCTCAATAGTATAGGGACCTTCCCATTTAGAGAGAAGCTTGCCTGCAAAAAATCTTAAACGAGAATTATATAGCAAGACATAATCACCTAGATTGAACTCACGCTTTTGTATCCTTTTATCATGCCACCTCTTAACCTTTTGTTTGAACAACTTGGCATTCTCATATGCCCGAGTTCTCCATTCATCAGTTGAGCTAATGTCAAATAGCCTCTTCTCACCAGCAAGTTTGAAATCAAAGTTGAGCTCTTTGAATGCCCAATAAGCTTTATGCTCTAGCTCAAGAGTTAAATGAGATGCTTTACCGTACACCATTTTGTACGGAGACATGCCCATAGGATTCTTATAGGCAGTTCTATAAGCCCACAGTGCATCATCGAGCTTTTGGGACCAATTCTTTCTAGACCTATAGACAATCTTTTGCAGAATTAGTTTTATCTCTGTATTGCTTAGCTCTACTTGACCAATGGACTGAGGGTGATAGGGAGACACAATTCTATGGTTGACATCGTACTTAGCAAGCATTTTACGGAAATCACCATGAATGAAATGTGAACCACCGTCGGTCATTAGATATCTAGGGACTCCAAATCTAGGGAAAATAACTTCTTTAAGCATCCTTATAGAGGTGTTGTGATCAGCACTACTAGTGGGGATAGCTTCTACCCACTTAGTGACGTAATCAACAGCAACTAGGATATGAGTATACCCATTGGATTTTGGAAAAGGTCCAATATAATCAAAGCCCCAAACATCAAATGGTTCATTGACAAGTGAATAGTTCATAGGCATTTCCTGACGTTTACCGGTATTACCTATTCTTTGACATTGGTCACAAGACAAGACAAACTTACGGGCATCCTTGAAGAGAGTGGGCCAATAGAAACCTGATTGCAATACCTTGTGTGCAGTTCTATCTCCAGCATGGTGTCCTCCGTAGGCCTCGGAGTGACACTTCTGTAGGATCTGTCCCTGTTCATGTTCAGGTACACAACGTCTAATAACACCATCTACTCCTTCCATATAAAGGTGACGATCATCCCAAAAGTAATGTGTCAAGTCAAAGAAGAATTTCTTCTTTTGCTGGTATGTGAAACTAGGTGGTATGTATTTTGCAACGATATAGTTTGCATAATCAGCATACCACGGTGCACTACGTGAAGTATTGATGACATTCAGTTGCTCATCGGGAAAGTTATCATCAATAGGTTGTGGGTCATCAAGAACGTTCTCCAACGTAGACAAGTTATCTGCTACTGGATTATCAGCACCCTTCCTGTCGACAACGTGCAAATCGAATTCTTGTAGAAAGAGAACCCATCTAATAAGTCTAGGTTTAGCGTCTTTCTTCTCCATGAGGTACTTGATAGCTGCGTGATCAGTGTGAATAGTGACTTTGGAATCAACTATGTAAGACCTGAACTTTTCACATGCAAACACGACAGCTAAAAATTCCTTTTCCGTAGTAGCATAGTTTCTTTGGGCACTGTATAGAGTTTTACTAGCATAGTGAATAACATTCAACTTCTTATCAACTCTTTGCCCTAGGACAGCACCAACAGCATAATCACTAGCACCACACATGATTTCAAAAGGTAAGTTCCAATCAGGTGGTTGAACAATAGGTGCAGTTATCAAAGCCTTCTTAAGTATTTCGAAGGCTTCCTCACAATCATCGTCAAAGACAAAAGGAATATCCTTTTGCAAGAGATTGGTAAGAGGCCTAGAAATCTTAGAGAAGTCTTTAATGAACCTTCTATAGAAACCAGCATGACCAAAGAAACTTCTTATACCTTTGATATCTGTGGGGTATGGCATTTTCCTCAGAGTTTTTAGTAACTTCTTTTCTTCATGCTCTGAGAGGCTAGCACCAATAATAACAGGATATATCTCCTTTTCATCAAGATAAGCATACTTAAGAGTATCAGGTAACTGTTTAAGCTCGAACACAGGATCACCCTTTGGTGGGGTTGGATCTCCAAGCAGTTCAACAGGCAAATTATTCTTAAGGATAGGATATTGTTCTAATACAACTCTATCTATCTCATCCCTTTCATCCATATGCATATCATTTTCATGCTCAAGCAAGTATTGCTCTAAGGGATCAGTAGGAGGCATGGAAATAGAAGCTAAGGCAATAGTTTCATCCTTAATAGGCAACTCCTTTTCATGAGGTTGTCTACCAAACTTGGATAAATTGAACTCATGTGACACACCTTCAAAACCAACAGTGACAGTTTGCTTCTCACAGCCAATATGAGCATTGACGGTATTGAGGAAAGGTCTGAAAAATATGATGGGACAAAATCTATCTTGGGTGGTAGCAAGAACGAGGAAATCAGCAGGATACTTCATTTTACCACACAAGACTTCAACATCCCTAACAATTCCCACAGGGCATATAGTATCTCTATTGGCAAGCTGAATAGTGACATCAATAGGCTCTATATCAATAGGTGCAATCTCGTCTTTGATTTCATCATATAAGGATTGAGGTATTGCACTAACACTAGCACCCATGTCAAATAAACCATGTTAACAAGGATCTCCTATATTAACATAAACAACAGGCGTGCCAACAATAGGCCTATGTTTGTCTCTAGCAGCATCTTCACAGAAGTGCATATTATGTCCCTCACAATCGTCGAACAGGAGATCTTTGATAATAGCAATGCTAGGTTCAACTCTAATTTGCTCACGGGGTGTAGGTGTTCTAATGTAGCCTCTACGTATCACAGTTGAAGCTTTAGAATGATCCTTTATCCTAACAGGGAAAGCTGGTTTCTCAATGTAAGCACTGGGAACAACAGGATCATTATAGGCAATGACTTTCTCTTCAACTAGATTGGGTTTAACTACATTGACTTCTAAGGGAGGATGATATTTAAACCACTTCTCCTTGGGGAGATCAATATGAGCAGCAAAAGATTCACACAATGAAGCTACTATCTGAGAGTCAAGTGCATACTTAGCGCTAAAGTCACAAAAAGTATTTGTTTCAACAAAGGATTTAACGCAATGAAACTTGAGATTCATACGTGACTCCTTACCTTCATCAAGCTCCCAAATCTTCAGAATTGCGTTTAATTCTCTCCAATAAATTCCATTTGAAGTCAATATCTCTCTTCATAAAAGAACCGATACAAGAAGTGTCAAGCATGGTGCGATCATCATGAGAAAGCCGAGCATAGAAGTTCTGAATGATAATTTCTCTCGGGAGCTCATGATTGGGGCATGAATATAACATTGAGTTAAGCCTCCCCAAGCTTGAGCGATGCTTTCTCTGTCACGAGGCCAAAAATTATAAATATAATTCCGATCAAAATGTACTAAATGCATATGATAAAACTTTTGATGAAATTCCAATTTCAACCGATTGTAGTCCCATGATCCAGTATCATCACGTAGCCTATAAAGACTTTCTTCCTGACATCATCCTCGGGCAAACCCGCAAGCTTAAAAAAACCACTAAGTTCATATACATAGATTAGATGCAAGTAAAAAAGTAGCAACGGTGCAGCAGAGTTGCCCAATCCCTTTTGTACCAAGGGAAAAGCCTGGACAGAGTCTTATAGGAGGAAAAACGCTCCCGAGGACACACGGGAATTTCTATCATGCTAGTTTTCATCATGTTCATATGATTCACTTTCGTTACTTTGATAGTTTGATATGTGGGTGGACCGTCGCTTGGGTACTGCCCTTACTTGGACAAGCATCCCACTTCTGATTAACCCCTCTCGCAAGCATCCGCAACTTCGAAAGAAGAATTAAGACAAAGTCTAACCATAGCATTAAGCTAGTGGATCCAAATCAGCCCCTTACGAAGCAACACATAAACTAGGGTTTAAGCTTCTGTCACTCTAGCAACCTATCATCTACTTACTACTTCCCAATGCCTTTCTCTAGGCCCAAATAATGGTGAAGTGTTATGTAGTCGACATTCACATAACACCACTAGAGTAAAAACAACATACAACACATCAAAATATCGAACGAATACCAAATTCACATGACTACTATTAGCATGACTTATCCCATGTACTCAGGAACAAAAGTAATTACTCACAAAGCATAACCATATTCATGACCAGAGAGGTAATGAGTAGCATCAAGGATCTGAACATAAACTCTTCCACCAAGTAATCCAACTAGCATCAACTACACGGAGTAATTAACAATACTAGCAACCTTACTAGTACCAATCGGGGTCGTGAGGCAGAGATTGGTTACAAGAGATGAACTAGGGTTTGGAGATGAGATGGTGCTGATGAAGATGTTGATGGTGATGAGTCCCCTCCGATGAGAGGAGTGTTGGTGATGACGATGGCCACGATTTCCCCCTCAGGGAGGGAAGTTTCCCCGGCAGGATCGTCCTGCTGGAGCTCTAGATTGGTTCTGCTCAAGTTCCACCTCGTGGCTGCGGCGAATCCTCCGAAAAGCCTCCTCCTGATTTTTTTCCACGCGAAACCATTCTTGTAGCAAAAGGGGGGAGCCAGAGGGCCAGCTGGGTGCCCACAAGCCCCTTAGGTGCGGCCAGGGGGGTGGCCGCGCCTAGCAAGCTTGTGCCCACCTGCTGGTGCCCCTCTAGCACTTCTTCGGCCCAATATTTTTTATAAATCCCGAAAAAAATCCTCGTTGATTTTTACGGCGTTTGGAGTTGCGCATAATAGGTATCTCAAACTTGCTGCATTTTCAGGCCAGAATTCCAGTTGCGGGCATTCTCCCTCTTCATGTAAACCTTGCAAAATAAGAGAGAAAAGCCATAACTATTGTACCGTGAAGTGAAATAACAGCCCAAAAAGCGATAAATATCAACATGAAAGCATGATGCAAAATGGACGTATCAACGACTACCTTCCCCGTGTCGACGATGAAGACGACTTCGAGGCCGAATTCCTCGTAATCGCCGAGGACCTTGAAGGCCAGGAACAGTTTCGGCAACAGCCTATAGCTACTCCTAAGAACCTAAAAGCGAAGCAACGATAACTCCAGGCCGGACAGGACATCATTAACTGCAAGTGGACAAAAATCCTGGCCGCTGAAGAAGGTTACGGCATCGAGTGGGTGCCTACTGCGTCAGTTCCATGACCAGGACCCAGAGCACACGTCTCCCAAGCACACGGACTATGACCAGCCTGATCGTCTGCCTCTAGGGCGCGACAGAGTGGCCGGAGAGACCAAGTATAGACTCGAGCCTCCCCACAGAAAAGGCAAAGAACATGTACACCCTAGGGACGGACACGACCGACGAACGGGTCCCGACAAATACATCTACGGATCCAGGAGGTACTCCCCCACTCGATGGGATGAAGAACCACATCGGGTCGCTTAGAAAACAGAGGTTGGGAACCTTACCGGCCTCAACCCGGAGCTAATCTCCGGCACAACATAACCCAGATCAGAGGCGCCGCTCACCCATTGTGTTTCACGGATTAGGTCATGCAACATCAATTCCCGATAGGGTTTAAACCGTGAACATAGAACAATACAACGGGTCGACAGACCCCGCCGGATGAATAGAAGATTTCCTTCTCCACATCCATATGGCCAGGGGAGATGACCTCCATGCCATAAAATAATAACCACTAAAGATCAAAGGACCAACTCGAGACTCGCTAAACAACCTACCAGTAGACTCCATTGGGAGCTGGGAAGAGCTTGAGGAGGCTTCCCTGTCTAACCTTGATGGAACCTATGTCCGGCCACTGGGTTCATCCAACCTAAGCAACATTGTTCAAAAGGCGGGAGAATTGTCCAGAGAATTCTGGAACCCATTGCTCACCAAGAAGTATGAAACCATGGACTGTCTGGATGCCAAGGCAATAGCCTCTTTTAGGCACAACATCTGTGATGAATGGCTGGCCCGACAGCTCGGGCAGGACACTGAGAACAATGTCCGCTCTTACTTCCCTCATGACCCACTTTTGTGCAGGCGAAGATAGTTGGCTAGCTCAACGCAACCACAATGTGGATGACCCCGAAACCTCTGAAGTTCGGGACGAAAACGACAAGCCAAGAAAAAAACAAGAACAAACGCTGCCACCGTAACGGTGGTGCTGACAACACAACAGTAAAAGTTGGATTGCGCAGCTCAAAACTTGGACAGCGGAAGAAATCCTTTAAAGGGAACACGGACGGACCGCTTCCATGGGATAAACTCATGGAACGGCCCTGCTAGATCCATGGCACCCAAGGCAAGCCCACCACTCACACCAACTGTAACTGTTGGGTGTTCAAGAAGGCCGGCAAGCTAGTCGTTGACGAACAGAGCATGTGCCCACGAAGTGAAGATGACGAGGAGCACCGCGACCCAAACACCGGGGGCCAAAAACAATTCCCTCATGAGGTCAAAACCATGAACATGATCTATGTCACTCATTTACCAAAAAAGGAGAGGAAGCGGGCCCTTCGGGAGCCCTGCATATAACCCATGGTCGGCCTGCCCGGTCACCTTCGACCACAGGGATCATCCGACAAGTATTCTCATGGAGGGTCTACCGCCCTCATCTTAGATCCCATTGTAGATGGGTACCACTTCAATAGATTCCTAATGGACGGAGGAAGTAGCCTTAATCTAATTTATTTAGATATGATGAAAAAGATGGCCATAGACCCATCACGAATCAAACCAAGTCGCACTACCATTAAGGGAGTGATTCCAGGCGTCGAAGCCCGATGTTCTGGTACGATAACACTGAAGGTTGTGTCCGGCTTCCGTAGCGAAGACTTGATCCTCGACATCGACTCCTTTCGCAGCGGATACCATGCACTACTCGGCCGCATAGCTTTTTCCCGCTTTAATGATGTCCCCCATTATGCCTATATGAAGAACAGGGTGTGGCGGCGCCTCCGTATCGCAAACGAGACGAAATCTTCTCTTTTTACTTTTTCTGGGACGAAAGTGAACTTATAGAGCTGAGGTTGGGGGCGGCAATGCCGTGTGGGCCCCACAAGCTTGCCCACCACCACCAGGGGGGTGGGCGAGGCAGGGCTTGTGGCCCACTGGCTCACCCCCTCGGGTGGATCTTGGCGCAGGTATTTTTCATAATTTTCAAAAATGTTCCCCGTAAGTTTTTAGGACTTTTGGAGAACTTTGATTTCTACACATAAATAACACCAAGGCAATTCTACTGAAAACAGTGTCAGTCCAGGTTAGTTCCATTTAAATCATGCAAATTAGAGTCCAAAACAAGGGCAAAAGAGCTTGGAAAAGTAGATACGATGGAGACATATCAACTCCCCCAAGCTTAAAACCTTGCTTGTCCTCAAGCAGCTCAGTTAACAAACTGAGAGAGAAAGAAAAAACTTTGACAAACTTTGTTTGATCTTGCTGTTGCAACTATGTCTAACTCATAACCAGAATTTCAGCAAGAAAACAAGTTAAACACATAAGCAAGTGACACAAAGGTCTCACGGTAAACTAATATCAATGGCGTAATCATCTAACGAGCAAATAATAATGAGTCTCAAATACCAACACTTCAATCAAAACAAGAATGAAGCAATATCAATAGGTGGTATCTCACTAGCTCTTTCTGAGATTGCAAAACATAAATGCAGAGCACTTTCAAAGATCAAGGGCTGACTAAACATTGTAATTCATAGCAACGAAGATCCAGTCATAGTCATACTCAATATCAATCGAAAGCAAAGCATAAAAATGACAGTAGTGCTCTCTAATTGGTGCTTATAGAAGAGGAGGATGACTCAACAGGAAAATAAATAGACAGTCCCTTCGCAGAGGAAAGCATTGATTTGCAGAGGTGCCAGAGCTCAAGCTTTGAAAACAGAGATAATAATTTTGGGTGGCATGCTTTCATTGTCAAGGCAATAACCAAGAGTTCTCAATATCTTCCATGCTACTCATGCTATAGGCGGTTCCCAAACAGAAAAGTAAAGTTTTAACTCCTCCACCACCAATCAATCACACTCCACGGCTAGCCGAATCCTCGGGTACCATCCATACTAACATCAATCCGGGGGGAGTCTTGTTTTACAGTTATGTTTTCGATTTAAGCGTGGAATTGGGCATTCCAATTACCGGCCCCTTTCTCGTGAATGACAGTGAATAAGCACATGTTGAGGATAACACTCTTAGCATGGAAGATACCAATAGCCCTCTGCCACCACATGAGCGGTTCGGGCATGCAAAAAAAATTAATTCTTGAAGATTTAGAGAATGGCACCATGCAATTTTACTTGGAACGGCAGGTAGATACCGAAAAATAGGTAGGTATGGTGGACTCTCATGGAAAAACTTTTGGTTTTATGGAAGTGGATGCACAAGCAGTATTCCGCTTAGTACAAGTGAAGGCTAGCAAAAGACTGGGAAGCGACCAACTAGAGAGCGACAACAGTCATCAAGATGCAATGAGTTTGACTAACATTGAATGCAAGCATGAACAGGACATAAATCACCATGAACATGAACATCATAGAGGCTATGTTAATTTTGTTTCAACTACATGCATGAACATGCGCCAAGTCAAACCATTTTAATCATTCAAAGGACAATACCATCGTATCATACTACATCATAGTCATCTCAAAATCTATGTTGGCGTTCAAGACAAACCATTATAAACTCCTAGCTAAATAAGCATGGCATCAGAAACTATGATCTCTAAGTTGTCATTGCAAACATGGTTCTCTCACAACAAAGCTCAATCTGGGTCGACAAGCTAGTCATATTTACAAAAACAATATAGATAGAGTTCATACCAGCTTTTCAGTCTCGGTCACTTCATCAGATATCATCATTATTGCCTTTCATTTGCACGACCGAACGTTGTGAACAATAATAAGAGTGCTCATGCATTGGACTAAGCTGAATCTGCAGGAAAACACAAAGGAGAAGACAAAGTAATATGGCTCTTTGAAAGCTAAACAGGTATGCATGCAAGAACTACTAAACATTGTAACCAATATCTTCTACCTTGACCCAAAGAAAAAGAAACTATTTACACGGGAAAGCTCCCAACAAGCAAAAGAAGAAAGGAAAATCTTTTTGGGTTTTCTCAGAAGTACACAAAACAAGAAACCAAGAAAATGAAAATAAACTAGCATGGATAATACAGTGGCAAAGTGTAAACACCGGCTAACAAAGTGAAAGCATAAGCATGAATGTAAAGTCAGTGAGAACACGTACTCCCCCAAGCTTAGGCTTTTGTCCTAGCTTGGTCTACTCCCATGGTGGGAAATCACCAGCTCTAGGATACTCCGGAGCAGACTGTGGATGCCACTGCTGTGTGAGCTCCTCTGGCTCCCACTGATAAACTGGCGTCTGGTACTCGACTGGCGGCTCGGGCACGAGCGCCTGTGGTTGGGCCAAGCCCCAATATGCGTAGATGTCCGAGGGCATAATAGTGTACCTGCATGCATGAAGATCGAACAAAGAAGGAGCAGGCAAAGTAATAGTCTCTCGAGTACCCTGAGTAAATAACAGGTTATAAATCATCCGTCTACTAGCATCTCTATCCAAAAAATCATGGAAAACCATGTTGTCATAATCCAGATATTTTTCGGGGAGAAGCATTTCTCCTGCCTCTCCCAGTCTAATGGGTATCTCAAAGTGTCTGGCAAGAAGGGTAGCATAGATACCTACATAGACGACACCCTTGGAACAGTTGATGTTCAACCGCTGGGCCACTATAGCACCTAGGCTGTAAGTCTTATCGCTATAAAGACCTTCGCGCAAAACCGCAAGGTCTGGAGAACTAATTGATCCAGCCTCCCCACGGCCAATCAAACATTTTCCCACAAATAATGAGAAGTACCGAAGCACAAGAAAATGTATGCTAGGAATTCTAGCGTGAGACACTCCTCTCTCCTCTCGAACAGCAATAGAACCAATGAAATCCTCCAAGTTCCGTGGGTGAGGGTCACGGATATCCCCAACATAAGGTAATTTGCATACATTGCAAAAATCCTGTAGTGTCATGCACTGGGGGATGTCATATATCATGAACTCAACCATGGAAGGATTCTTCCTCGGATAAAAGTTGAAGCTTTGAACGAAAATATTGGTGAGGAGGAGGTATTGTGAGCACTTATCCTCAACGAACGCAGTAAGACCTGCGTTCTCCATCGAGTAATAAAAGTCTTCATAAAGCCTAGCGGCGTGCAAATATTCATCACTTGGCCACTCGCACGCTCGAACTTCTGTGACTCGAGGGACTACGTACTTGGGGTGGTTCTTCTCATCCTCCTTGGGGTTACGGCTTGATGAGCCTCTCAAGAACCTCTTCATCTTTTCCTTTCTCTAGCTCTGAAAAATTCTGAAATTTTTAGAGACTTTGAAAGAAAAGTGAATAAAGATTAACCCAACTTGTAGCAACTACTCCTACTAGTTCCTGGAGATCGTATCACGCGCTAAAACTACTTGGGACCAGCTAAAATCAACCTTTCTAGCTCAAGAGCAGGGTCACCAAGGTTGCAAGAATAAGCGAAAGATAAAGCAGTAGAGAAAAAACTAATTGGACCAATGGAGGAGTCACTTACCAAGGAGTAATTTCCCCAAAACGGTTCATAGAATGGTGCTTTGAGCAAGGAGATCGAAAATCACATCCAAATGAGCAAGAACACTGGTTTGAGCTGGAATGAGTGGAGGGGGTCCATGTGGGCCCCACAAGCTTGCTCTCCGCCACCAAGGGGTGGCGGTAGCAGGGCTTGTGGCCCACTGGTCTGGCCCCCAGGCCAGCTCTCAGGCCTAGTAATTTTCAAAAATTCCAGAAAAAATCATACTAAATTTTCAGGACCATCGAAGAACTTTTATTTTCGAGGTATTTCTCTCCGGGACGCTAAAACAGAAAACAGGAAAAACTAAACTAATTCCATCATTTTTCTTCTAAGAAAAAGAAAATGAAAGCTCAAAACAGAGGTATGTGACTCTTTGATTCATCCATTTCATGGTCATCGAAAGAAATCCGTCAATAGGATTGATCAAGTCCTCATGACAAAACCTTCTCGAATCTCAAGAGAGAACAGAGAACTTTATAATAGCCACTAGGTCACCTCAATGGGGATATGTATCTCCCCAACAAGAAAATCATACTTCATATTTGCACGAGGAATAGGGCATTCAAAGCTCCCAATAAGAATCGATGAAGTCTTTTCGATAGCATTGATGCAATGTACTTGATATCGTTTCTTCTGAATGTGCACTGTGTGCTCATTACCATTGACATGGAAAGTGACATTGCCTTTGTTGCAATCTATAACGGCCCCTGCAGTGTTTAAAAAGGGTCTTCCGAGGATGACAGCCATGGCATCGTCCTCGGGAATATCCAAGATAAAGTCTGTTAAGAAAGTGGTGTTAGCAACCACAACAGGCACATCCTCGCAAATGCCGATAGGGAAAGTAGTTGATTTGTCGGCCATTTGCAGTGAAATTTCAGTGGGTGTCAACTTATCCAATTCAAGTTTACGATAAAGAGAGAGCGGCATAACACTAACACCGGATCCAAGGTCACATAAGGTAGTTCTAACGTAGTTTCCTTTAATGGAGCAAGGTATTGTGGGCACTCCGGGATCACCAAGTTTCTTAGGAGTTCCACCTTTGAAAGTGTAATTGTCAAGCATGGTGGAGATCTCAAGATCTGGTATCTTCCGTTTATTAGTCACGATATATTTCATGTACTTGGCATACGGAGACATCTTGATCATATCAGTTAACCGCATCTGCAGAAAGATGGGTCTTATCATCTCAATGAAGCGCTCAAAATCTTCATCATCCTTTTTCTTGGATGGCTTAGGAGGAAAGGGCATATATCTCTGAACCCATGGCTCCCTTTCTTTACCATGCTTCCTAGAAGCGAAGTCATTCTTATCGCATCTCTTAGGTTGTGGGTTATCGGGATTAACCGTAGGTTCAATCTCCACATCCTCATCATTGCTAGGTTGAGCATCATTATGAACATCACTGTCCATTTTGTCACCAGGTTCATGTTCATCACCAGATTGTGTTTCTGCATCAAACGCAGAAATATCATTAGGCTCTTCAGATGTGACAATGTTTGATGAACTGGTATGTAGGTTTCTATCATCCTTCTTCTTCTCCTTAGGATGACTGGGTGTATCAGCATTGATTCCTTGAGAATCTTGATCAATTCTCTTAGGATGACCTTCAGGATACAAAGGTTCCTGAGTCACTTTCCTCCTCTAGTCATGACTCTGACAGAGTTTTCATTTAATTCATTGAGCAGGTCATTCTGAGCTTTCAGTACTTGTTCTACCTGAGTAGTAATCATAGAGGCATGTTTACTCAGAAGGTTCAGATCATTGACATTTCTGTCTACACAAGCACTTAAATGGCTAAGCATACGAGTACTTTGTTCCAAATGTCTGCTAACATAATCATTGAAACTCTGTTGTTTGGCAACAAAGTTGTCAAATTGATCAAAGCATAGGCTAGTAGGTTTGTCAAAAGGAATATCACTCTTATCAAACCTACGCAGAGAATTCACTTCTACTACCTGTATCGGGTTATCGAGACCATGGATCTCTTCGATAGGTGGTAGATTTTTGACATCTTCAGATCTAATGCCTTTCTTTTGCATAGATTTCTTGGCTTCTTGCATATCTTCGGGACTGAGGAATAGAATACCTCTTTTCGTAGGAGTTGGCTTAGGAGGTGGTTCGGGAATTGTCCAAGCATTATTGTTGATCAAGATGTTATTCAGTAGGGTCTCTAGAGGCATCGGTACGTCCGCTATAGAGGATATCAAGTATCTCGTTCTTCTTAAGATGGTGATTTGGCAAAGCATTCTGTAGCTGGACGAGCCTCCCCCAAGCTTCTGGGAGACTCTCTTCTTGGAGTTGAGCAAAGTTGTATATTTCCTGCAAGGCAGCTTGCTTCTTATGGGCAGGGAAGTATTTCTCACAGAAGTAATAGACCATATCCTGGGGACTACTCACACATCCAGGAGCAATAGAGGTGAACCAAGCTTTAGCGTCATCCTTTAGAGAGAAAGGAAACAGCTTAAGGATATAGTAGTGGCGGATCTTCTCCTCATTAGTGAAAAGGGTGGCTATATCGTGTAGTTTGGCAAGATGGGCTACGACCGTCTTAGACTCATAACCATGAAAAGGATCAGATTCGACTAGAGAGATTATCTCGGGATCGAAAGAGAATTCATAATCCTTATCGGTGATAAAGAGAGGTGAAGTGGCAAACTTCGGGTCGTATTTCATCCTAGCTTTCAGAGATTTTTCCTTCCACTTGAGAAGTAAATTCTCGGCCTCATAGGCATCCTTACACACAAGAAAATCCTCAGCTATCTCTCCCTCCATAGCATAACCCTCAGGTATATCAGGCAATTCATATCTAGGAGAGCTAGATCTAACACGAGCAAAAGCAGGTACTATCTCAATAGTATCGACAGTTTTAGAAGCATCACGAGCATTGGCAGTAACTCTAGCAATATGAGCATCAAGGAACACCACTAGTGGAACATCAGGCAAAGTAGCATCTCTAGCAGTATCAAGCATAGCATCATTAGGCATAACATCTCTAGGAATATCAGGCAAAGCAGTATCAGGCATAGTATCAAGCATAGCATCTCTAGCAGTATCAAGCATAGCATCTCTAGCAGTATCAAGCATAGCATGTCTAGCAGTATCAGGCATAGCATCTCTAGCAGTATCAGGCAAAGCATTATCAGGCACAGGCGATATTTCAAGATTTCTAGCAGGAGGTGATGTCGCAAACTTACTCATAACTGAAGGTGAATCAAGTGCAGAGCTAGATGGCAATTCCTTACCTCCCCTCGTAGTTGAGGGCAAGACTTTGGTTTTCGGATCCTTCAGATTCTTCATAGTGATCAGCAGATTCTTCATAGTGATCAGCAGAGCTAAATGGCAATTCCTTACCTCCCC
This sequence comes from Hordeum vulgare subsp. vulgare, assembly GCF_904849725.1. Taxonomy (NCBI): domain Eukaryota; kingdom Viridiplantae; phylum Streptophyta; class Magnoliopsida; order Poales; family Poaceae; genus Hordeum; species Hordeum vulgare. The sequence goes on from NC_058524.1 coordinate 420,594,249, forward strand.
TCGTAGTTGAGGGCAAGACTTTGGTTTTCGGATCCTTCAGATTCTTCATAGTGATCAGCAGATATAAATCCCAAGTAACTCAGAGAATATAGAAATACCTCCCCGGCAACGGCGCCAGAAATATGCTGACTGACACTCTCTGGCAATAGCTAGACGAATGTTGATTTTGTGACAACAAACCATCCCTTGCAACGGCACCAGAAGAATGCTACTAGCACTCCCCAACAATGAAACTAGAAGAATGTTGTTGACGGCCCACCAACGCGTGGGTTCGCAGCAGTTTTCGAGGGTAGAGTATTCGACCCAAACTTGTTGGTTAGCCAGACAGGAGGTGAGAGAATACTCTCAAGTATTAGCAGCTGAATTCGTCAGATTCAACCACACCTGAAAGATTAGTATCTGCAAGCAAAGTAGTAACATAAAAGTAGTATGATAACAACGGTGTCAGAAACGATCTGTTGACGGCAGACTATTCCTGGCGATTGTATCAATGGCGCCAAGTTGCCTTGTTGACGGAAATTGTCAGTTCCCGTCAACGACCAGCGAACCAAAATTATAGCAGGTAGCAGTAGTCTAACGAGTAATAGCAGCGGCAAGGAACATTAGTAGTGACAGCAGTAGCAAGTAGCAACAGTAGCAAGTGACAGTAGTAGCAACAGTAGAAGCAGAGCAAGACAAGTAACAGGAGCAGAGCAACACAAGTAACAGCAACAGTAGGACAAACTCGTAGGCAATGGGTCGGTGATTTGTTTGGATGATATTCATCATGCAAGAGTTATAACACGGAGAGATATGTGGCTAGCTCCCGTTCGTCAATGTGATGTAGGCATGCATTCCGTGTGTCGTCATACGTGCTTAGGGAAAAGAACTTGCATGACATCTATTGTCCATCCCTCCCGTGGCAGCGGGGTCCAAAAGGAAACTACGGGATATTAAGGTTCTCCTTTTAATAAAGAACCGGACCAATGCATTAGCACTTGGTGAACACATGAACTCCTCAAACTATGGTCATCACCGGGAGTGGTTCCGGTTATTGTCACTCCGGGGTTGCCAGATCATAACACATAGTAGGTAACTACAACTTGCAAGATCGGATCTAAAACACACATATATTTGTGACAACATAATAATTTCAGATCTGAAATCATGGCACTCGGGCCCTAGTGACAAGCATTAAGCATGGCAAAGTAGTAGCAACATCAATCTCAGAACATAGTGGATACTAGGGATCAATCCCCATCAAAACTAACTCGATTACATGATAGATCTGATCCTACTCATCACCGCCCAGCGAGCCTACGAATAGATTACTCACGAACAACAAAGAGCTTCATGGAATTGGAGAGGGAAGAAGGTTGATGATGAGGATCGCGACGATTTCCCCTCTCTGGGGACCAAAACGGACTCCAAATCTGCCCTCCAGATGAAGAACAGGGTCAGGCGGTGCCCCCGTATCGCAAACGCGACGAAATCTTCACTTTTTATTTTTTTTCTAGGACGAAAGTGAACTTATAGAGCTGAGGTTGGGGGTAGCAGAGCCGTGTGGGCCCCACAAGCTTGCCCACCGCCACCAGGGGGTGGCGGAGGCAGGGCTTGTGGCCCACTGGCCCACCCCCTCAGGTGGATCTTGGCGCTAGTATTTTTCATAATTTCTAAAATGTTCCCCGTAAATTTCAGGACGTTTGGAGAACTTTGATTTCTACACAAAAATAACACCAAGGCAATTCTGCTGAAAACAGCGTCAATCCAGGTTAGTTCCATTCAAATCATGCAACTAAAAGTCCAAAACAAGGGCAAAAGAGTTTGGAAAAGTAGATGCGATGGAGACGTATCATATCTCAAGAAACAATAGCTACCTGTAACGGCTGCTTCGATGCCACGAATTATAAAAATTCCTCGCACACTCTATTTATAGACTTTTTACAGTTTCTTTGTATGCATGTGTTTCATACTCATCAGCGCTGACACGTCAAACCCATTTTACACATGCTAAGTGTGAATGGCCAATAGACCGTTTCTCCGATTTTGCTTTATATGCATTGGTTCTGAATTATGTCTTGGGTCCATAGTGGGGTTGCCTCGCTCCTCGACTTACCTCCTTATGTTCTGCTAGTACGGCTGAGGGGTAAACGGAGAACAACTGCGATTGTATTACCAACTAGTCTGGCTAAAAACACCTCAGTGGAGAAAGCCAAAAACGACCGTCATAATAGGCGAGAACTGGCCTGCAACCCAAGCTCAAATACAAAAACCTTTGGAGGTGATTCCGTGTTATATGGGAGGTTCACACCTTTACGAACCATGTGGTAGCTATTTTGATATTCGGTTATCTGATTACCACAAAAAGTCGGGGGCTTCCAAACAGCCCCCGAATTAAAACTCCTAAGGCTAAGTGAAAGCGATAAAGCCGCATAGTTTGATTGCCTCGTTTCCTCCAAACACTACCGCCTTCTGGCACCGATATATCGGCTAAGGGTAATAGTATGGACGTTGAAACACCCCAAGTAGTCTCTACCTCGGGGCTGAAGCCGACGACCGGTAACTTTCAGATTAAAACGGCCAAACGTCAGGATTAAAAATAATACAAAAGTGTATTTCACTTAATACTAGCATCATAAAAATAAATTGTTCACAGGCACACGACAATACATTCACTCAAAAATTACATATTTTGAGCATTGAGCTTCTATAACCCGAGCACCCTCCTTTGCGTAGAGAAAATATAGCTTGGAACGTCTGTGCTCCTTCCCTGCAGGTGGAGGGGCAGTTGCCATCATAACGGGTTTCACTCCCAGAAAGTGCACCATGGTCCTCGCTAAGGTCATCCGAGCTCCTTCTATGCAGATGGGGTGATTCACGACATCGATCCGGGGCACGACATCGACCAACTTCTGCACCAAGCCAAAGTAGTTGCTCGGAAGAGGCTCGGTTGGCCACAGTTGGACATAGAGATCCTTCATGGTCGGCTCAGCCATCCTATGCAGCTCCATGAGCTGTTTCATCAGATAACTCACACTGGGGTTAGGCTCAAGAGTCTGAAACTGCGTCGAGAAAAGCCTCTGCTCAACATCCCCGTCATGGGCCGAGTAGTGCTTGGTCGCTTCTGCCACACTCCATGGGAGGTCCGTGAAGGCGCGTGAGGAACGTCATATCCGCGTAAGGAAGGCATACATGTTTCCATCAAAGGCACATTGCAATAAGTATGTCTTACCATTTTCCATCATCTTGCCCTGGTGCACCTCTTCTTCAAAAAACCTCTGATTCACCCGCTCCGATTTGAGCTCGATGGACAGCCTGGAGAGCTCGGTCATTTCCTCCCGAGATTTCTGCTCCAAGGATTCACACTTAGAGCTGGCCTCTTGCAGCTCCTGTTGAATCTCCGCCACCCTAGCCTCATGCATGATGCTATCAACCTTGAGGGAGCTCACCTCTACAGCTACATGTTCCGCTGCGACCTTGTGAGCAACGGCTTCCTGTTTGGCCTTCTCCAATTCGGCCTTGAGCTTTAAGACCTCTTAGTTATGGGCTGCTGACTAAATTGATATCACGGGGTGAGATATTAAAAGCCAGGAAAGTCCTTCTCTAAGGGCAATAAGAATTTTTACAGCACCTCTTAAACTTACCCTTCCTTTCACCGAGATGGGCATTTACACGACTGAGCACTTCATCGGAAACATTCAGTTTCCGGTTCAGCTCGGCAATCTCCAGATCGTTGGCATCAATAGCGGAGGATGAGGACTGCAAGGAAAAATTATGAATTAAAAGGACTCCGAGTTACCAGAACAGGAGACACTCGGTTGGAATTACTGCAGCGAGTAGTTACAATAAAAAAAATCTTTGGATTATTTTTCTTTATGACCGAGAGTTATTTTGAGCTATGGATAAGCTTGTCAAACTTCCCCATGGCTCAAGGGCTGTTGTACCCATAACGACATATAAAACTTTATAATGAAACTTAAAACATCATATGGCTTACCTTAAAACCTTCCAGCAAGCCATTAAAGGCTTCGCTCAGTCCGTTGTTAACAGACTGAATACTCTGCAGAACCACACCCATAAGGGTGCGATGTTCATTAGCGATGGATGAACCGGCCAAGGCATCCTCCATCATGGCCGACCACCCAGCGAGAGCCTGCTCTGTTACGGGAAGTGCTAGAGGCGCCACCGGAGACCTCAAAAGATTAGAGCTCCCCGAAGCTTTATCCGGGCAAAACTCGGAGGGAATTCGGCTCCCCTCTCCTCTTGCAGGGAGGGAACCAACCTCCTGAGTCCCGGTGACTGAGGCGTGGACCTCGGCCAGGACCTCCCAATGTTTGGTGGCTGGTGCATTAACTTGAGCCAGGACCTCCCGGTCTTTGGAGGCCGGTGTATCAACTTTGGCGTGGACCTCCCGGTCCTCAGTGTTGAATGTACCCACCTCGGCCATAGACACGTCGTCCATGGTCGGCGGGGCCTGATGGGATATCACCTCGGCCGCCTCATCTGAGGCGTGGGGAGGGGTATTCAGGGACGCATTACCGCTCTCCGCCAGCTTGGCGGGCAGCAAACCCCCCTCTGAGACCTTGTCCATTGGAAGGTCTCGAACGAGGCTGCGACAAGAGCAGCTCGTTATTAACAAGGGTCCGGTGTAATTCCGCTGGACAAACAATTGGACTCCATACCTTTGGGCCATGGGCTTGACCCTCGGGGTTCGGCGAGGAACTGTCTCAAAGGCTTCGAGGTCCTCATAGGAATCCGGGCCAGCGCCGAGCAAGGCGATCTTTCACTTGCAAGGTCTCTTTAGAGTCCAAGGAGTTAGCCCCTCCACGGCCCCTTGTGGCGCCTCCCTCTTCCTCGTCTGGAGGGATTCTTTCTCCTCCTCATCTTCAGCATCCTCCCCCTCGTGGGTGGAGGAGGCATGGGTGTCTCTGGACTTGGTATCCGGAGGAGCCCTCGAACAGAGACCCGCGCAGGTCTCCTTCTTCTTATTCTCTCGTGTCCTGTACGGCGCCAATACCGCCGTCAAGTTCAGCAATGCTGACCGCGGTTCCTCAGGTAGGGGCTGGGACGTCTATTTTTTCAGCTTTAGCCAGCTAATCCTGCAGGGACGGTAGGAGAAATAGTAAGACCCTTGATATAGTGGGAACTTTAAGTAGAAGATCTCGGACATACCTCTAATGGGGTGGGTCTTGGTTTCCAAGCCAGTATCTTCGTCATCGACCACCAACTCCTACTGAGGCTTGAGTTGTACCCGCGAGAGATTCTTGTGAGTGGTGAGGTAGAACTCCTGCACCACCCAGGTGTCGCTAGGCTTGTAGGCCCACATCAGGTTATCCCAATGCTGGTTGGAAAGGATGCGGCGACGGAGCATGACTTGGACCACATCAGTCAGCTTGATGTTTGTCGCCACCATCTGCATGATCCGCTTCTGCAACACCTTCACATCCGGAGCCGATCCCTAGTCTAGGCCTTTCCTAACCCATGAGGTTAGCCTCACGGTGGGTCCAGAACTGAATGCGTTGGCACTGCCCACGTGGTTTCTCGTGGATCCATGATGTAGAACCACTACTTCTGCCAGCCCATGATGGTTTCGATCAAGGTGCCCTTCATCCATGCCACACGGCAAAGCTTTCTTACCACGGCCCCACCACAATCGGCGTGTTGACTACTGACCGACTTTGGATTAACGTTGAATATTTTAAGCCACAGATCAAAGTGCGGATGAACCCGCAGGAATGCCCCGCAAACAGCAATGAAGATGGAGATATGCATGACATAATTTGGGGGAAGATCGTGGAAGTATAACTCGCAGTAGAACATCAAGCCCTTGACAAAGGGGTGGTGCGGGAAGCCTAGTCCCCAAATGAAGTGAGGGGGGCGAACACCACCTGCTCAAAAGGCCTTGGTGTAGGTACCTGATACGTCTCAAACGTATCTATAATTTTTGATGGTTTCACGTTGTTATCTTGTCAACTTTGGATGTTTTGTTTACCTTTTATATCTTTTTTGGGACTAACTTATTAATCCAGTGCCAAGTGCCAGTTCCTGTTTTTTCTGTGTTTTTGACTCTTTTCAGATCTGATTTTGGAACGGAGTCCAAACGGAATAAAATCCCCGAAATAATTTTTTCCAGAACGGAAGAAGATTGGGAGGCTTGAGGGCCAAGGCAGGGGGCCCACAGGGAGCCCACAAGCCGTGTTGCCGCGGCCAGGGGGCCCGTGACAACCAGGCTTGTGGCCTCCCTGGCGGTCCCCTGCCCTAGCTCTTTGGCCCATAAATTCCCTAAAATCCCAGAAAAAATGAGGGCATCCATGAAAACACTTTTCCGCCGCCGCAAGCTTCCGTTTTCGCGAGATCTCATCTGGAGACCCTTCCCGGTGCCCTCCCGGAGGGCACTTTGGAGTTGGAGGGCTTCTACATCAACATCATCGCCTCTCCAATGACTCGTGAGTAGTCCACTTCAGACCTACGGGTCCGTAGTTAGTTGCTAGATGGCTTCTTCTCTCTCTTGGATCTTCAATACAAAGTTGTCCATGATCTTCATGGAGATCTATCCGTTGTAATCCTCTTTGGCGGTGTGTTTTTCGAGATCCGATGAACTGTGGATTTGTGATCAGATTATCTATGAATTATATTTGAGTCTTTGCTGATTTCTTATATGCATGATTTGATATCCTTGTAAGTCTCTCCGAGTCTTGGGTTTTGTTTGGCCAACTAGATCTATGAATCTTGCAATGGCAGAAGTGCTTGGTTTTGGGTTCATACCATGTGGTGACCTTTGCCAGTGACAGAAGGGGCAGCAAGGAACGCATCGTGTTGTTGCCATCAAGGGTAACAAGATGGGCTTTTATCGTAGATATGAGATTGTCCATCTACATCATGTCATCCTGCTTAAGGCGTTACTCTATTCTTTTGGGCTTAATTCACTAGATGCATGCTAGATAGCGGTCGACGTGTGGAGTAATAGTAGTAGATGCAGAAAGTATCAGTCTACTTGTTTTGTACGTGATGCATATAGATATAATCATTGCCTTAGATAACGTCACGACTTTGCGCGGTTCTATCAATTGCTTGACAGTAATTCTTTCACCCACCGTCTACTTGCTTTCATGCGAGAAGCCACTAGTGAACACTACGGCCCCCGGCTCTATTCACAACAATCGTTTCCACTTTCACTTTTACTTTGTTTTGTTTACTCTTTGCTTTCAGTTCTCACTTTGCAAACAATCTATAAGGGATTGACAACCCCTTCATAGCGTTGGGTGCAAGCTCTTTGTGTTTGTGCAGGTACTTGTGACTTGAATGCTCCTCCTACTTGATTGATACCTTGGTTCTCAAACTGAGGGAAATACTTACCGCCATTGTGCTGCATCACCCTTTCCTCTTCAAGGGAACACCAACGCAAGGCTCCAAGGCCACGGGGAAATCCTTTGCATATTTGCCAAGGAAGTCCCTATAGGCATAGCCGTAGCAGCAGGATTCCTCGCGCCGTTCCCAGGGAAGGTCAGTTGTCGCAGTAGCAGAAGGATTTCTGGCGCCGTTGCCGGGGAGGAGATCTATATAAGTAGGTGTCACAAACTCATCTCTTGCATTTACCTTTTTTTTGCCAGTTGCCTCTCGTTTTCCTCTCCCCCACTTCATTTGCCGTTTTCATTTGCCTTTCTCCTTTGCCGTTTTCATTTGCCTTTTTCGTTTGCCTTTTCATTCGCCCTTTTCTCTCGCTTGCTTTCTGTTGGCTTGTGTGCCATGTGCCTTCAATATGCTTGCATCTTCGCTTGCTGAAAATCTTGTGATATGGATCCTCATCCACTTGCTAATCTCTTTAAGAGATCCACTTATGTGGAACCAATTGCTAGTGAGTTGAGTGCACTTGACTTTCTCTATGGAGTTTTTCTTGAGATGCATGAATCTGGAAATTGCGAGGAAGAAATTTATGAAGTGATTCATGAGGGCTCCTTGGAAGAAAAGCATGATTATTATGGCTTCACTATAAATTCTATTAGTGACAATCATGCTAAAAATATACAAAACCCTAAGCTTGGGGATGCTAGTTTTGCTATCACCACTACTTATTGCAATAATAATGATTGGGGTGATGATATTTCTTATGATCTTGAAAATTTGTTTAAACCTCATGATGAATATGATATTTGCAATAATATTGAAAGTGGGTTTGGAGAAGTCATGACTTTAGTTCATGATAATCCCACTATTTTTGAAGACCGTCAACTTTGCATGCATGTGGATCATGAAAAGAATATCATATGTGATAGTTACATTGTTGAATTCGAGTATGATCCCACATTTAATTGCTATGAGAGAGGAAAATATTTTGGTAGAAACTTTCATGTTACCAAATTACCTCTCGTTATGTGGAGATTGCTATTGTCTCTTTCTTTTTCCTTGCATATGGAAACTATTGGTTTTCTTGACAATCTGTTTACCTATAAAATGCCTATGCATAGGAAGTATGTTAGAATTAGATGTGATTTTCACATCCTTTATGATGCTCTCATTGTGCTTCAATTCTTGACTTTTGTGTGAGCATCATTGAATTATCAATGCCTAGCTAAGGGCGTTAAACAATAGCGCTTGTCGGGAGGCAACCCAACGAATCTATCCTTTTTCTTTCTGTTTTCCACACTTTCATAATTCTTTTATGATTGTGTTTTTTGTGTTTCTTTTGCATTTGTGCCAAGTAAAACAGTTATGATTAGTCTTGGGGATGATCGTTTGATCATGCTGGAAAAGACAGAAACTTTGTGGTCACAAAACGAATTTTCATTCTTTTCTGTAAGAGATTTTGAGTTGATTATTTTTTCTTCTGATTTTTACGCAAATTCTTCAGACTGTCCTAATTTGCCAGAATTTTTGAAGTAACAGAAGTATACAAAGTATACAGATTGCTACAGACTGGTCTGCTGTTATCAGATTCTGTTTTTGTTGAGTTGGTTGCTTATTTTGATGAAACTATGGATAGTATCGGGGGGTATTAGCCATGGAAGATTGAAAATACAGTAACCCAACATCAACATAAGTAGAATTTAAGGTTGCTACAGTACCTAAGGAAGTGGTGGTTTGCTTTCTTATACTAATGTTATCACGAGTTTTTGTTTAAGCTTTGTGTTGTGAAGTTTTCAAGTTTTGGGTGAAGTTCTTATGGAGAAAAGGATAAAGAGTGGCAAGAGCTCAAGCTTGGGGATGCTCAAGGCACCCCAAGTTGATTCAAGGATGCCGTAAAATCCTGAGGTTGGGGATGCCTCGGGAAGGCATCCCCTCTTTCGCCTTCAATCCATCGGTAACGTTACTTGGGGCTATATTTTTATTCACCACATGTTATGTGTTTTGCTTGGAGCATCTTGTATCGTAGGAGTCTTTTATTTTTGTTGTGTCACAATATTCCCTGCTGCACACCTAGATAGAGAGACATGCACTCACCGTGATTTTGTTGAGCTTCACTTATATCCTTTGGTTAGACAATTCAGCTCACATGTGCTTCACTTATATCTTTTGAGCTAGTTGATTTTGCTCTATGTTCTTCACTTATATATTTTAGAGCACGGAAGCACGTGTCTTGGTAGTTGATCCATGCTATGAAAGTAGTCTCAAAAGGGGTAGTTATCCAAAGGGATATGAAAACTTCCACCTTCATGTGCATTGAATAGTTAGAGAAGTTTTATTCATCTCAATTAGTTTTGAGTTGTTGTTGTGGTATTGTTGAAGTTATATTAGTAAGGTGTTGTGGATCTAGAAATACTTGTGTTGAAGTTAGTGATTCCCGTAGCATGCACGTATGGTGAACCGCTATGTGATGAAGTCTGAGCATGATTAGTCTATTGATTGTCATCCTTTGTGTGGCGGTCGGGATTGCGCGATGGTTTATACCTACCAACCCTTCCCCTAGGAGTATGCGTTGAATGTTTTGTTTTGATTACTACTAAAACTTTTGCAACAAGTATATGAGTTCTTCATGACTAATGTTGAGTCTGTGGTTTAGATGCACTTTCACCTCCCACCATCACTATCTTCTTTAGTGTCGTGCAAGTTTTGCCGATGCACAAAACCCACCATTAGCCCCCCTCAAAACAGCCACCATACCTACCTACTATGGCTTTTTCAAAGTTATTCCGAGATATATTGCCATACGACTACCACCATGACATGTGCCACCACTTCTACATTGCTATTGCATGATCGTAAGATAGCTAGCATGATGTTCCCATTGATGTCTATGCCATGCTATATCATTGTGACGGTACACTACCGAAGGCATTCCATATAGAGTCATCATTGCTCGAAGTTTTGAGTTGTAAGTGTGATGATCATCATTGATGGAGCATCGTCCCATGTGAGGAAATAAAAGAGGCCAAAGATGCCCACCCAAAAAAAGAGGCCAAAGAGCCCACCAAAAAAAGAGAGAAAAAGAGAGAAGGGACAATGCTACCACCTTTCCACACTTGTTTATATTAAGCACCATGATCTTCATGATTGAGAGTCTCTCGTTTTGTCACCACCATATAGCTAGTGGGAAATGTTCATTATATAACTTGGCTTGTATATTCGAATGATAGGCTTCCTCAAAATTTCCTTAGGTCTTCGTGAGCAAGCAAGTTGGATGCACACCCACTAGTTTTCTTTAAGAGCTTTCACATACTCTTAGCTCTAGTGCATCATTTGTATGGCAATCCCTACTCACTCACGTTGATATCTATTGATGAGAATCTCCATAGCTCATTCATATGCCTGGTCAATGTGACCATCTTCTCCTTGTTTGTCTTGTAACCTCCACCACACTCCACACCACTTATAGTGCTAAAACCATGGCTCACGCTCAGGTATTGCGTGAGAGTCGACAAAGTTTGAGAAAGTAAAGGTGTGAAAACAATTACTTGGCCAATACAGGGGTTGTGCATGATTTAAATTCGTTGTGCAAGGATGATAGAGCATAGCCAGACTATATGATTTTGTAGGGATAACTTTCTTTTGGCCTTGTTATTTTGAAAGTTCATGATTACCTTGCTAGTTTGCTTGAATTATTATTATCTCCATGTCAATAGCAAACTATTGTTTTGAATCTAATGGATCTGAACATTCACGTCACATAAGAGGAGTTACAAAGGACATATATGCCAGGTAGCATGAAAGCATCAAAAATTCATTCTTTATCACTTCCCTACTCGAGGACGAGCAGGAGTTAAGCTTGGGGATGCTTGATACGTCTCAAACGTATCTATAATTTTTGATGGTTTCACGCTGTTATCTTGTGAAATTTGGATGTTTTGTTTACCTTTTATATCTTTTTTGGGACTAACTTATTAATCCAGTGCCAAGTGCTAGTTCCTATTGTTTGTGTGTTTTTGACTATTTTCACATCTGATTTTGGAATGGAGTCCAAACGGAATGAAATCCCCGAAATAAATTTTTCCAGAACGGAAGAAGATCGGGAGGCTTGAGGGCCAAGGCAGGGGGCCCACAGGGAGCCCACAAGCCCTGTTGCCGCGGACAGGGGGGCCCGCGCCAACCAGGCTTCTGGCCTCCCTAGCGCTCCCCTAGTTCTTTGGCCTATAAGTTCCCTCAAATCCCAGAAAAAATGAGGGGATCCATGAAAACACTTTTCCGCCGCCGCAAGCTTCCGTTTCCGCGAGATCTCATCTGGAGACCCTTCCTGGTGCCGTGCCGGAGGTGACTTTGGAGTTGGAAGGCTTCTACATCAACATCATCGCGTCTCCAATGACTCGTGAGTAGTCCACTTCAGACCTACGGGTCCGTAGTTAGTAGCTAGATGGATTATTCTCTCTCTTGGATCTTCAATACAAAGGTCTCCATGATCTTCATGGAGATCTATCCGATGTAACCCTCTTTGGCGGTGTGTTTGTCGAGATCCGATGAAATGTGGATTTTTGATCACATTATCTATGAATTATATTTGAGTCTTTGCTGATTTCTTATATGCATGATTTGATATCCTTGTAAGTCTCTCCGAGTGTTGGGTTTTGTTTGGCTAGCTAGATCTATGATTCTTGCAATGGGAAAAGTGCTTGGTTTTGGGTTCATACCATGTGGTGACCATTCCCAGTGACAGAAGGGGCAGCAAGGCATGCATCGTCTTGTTGCCATCAAGGGTAACAAGATGGGCTTTTATCGTAGATATGATATTGTCCATCTACATCATGTCATCTTGCTTAAGGCGTTATTCTGTTCTTTTGGACTTAATACACTAGATGGATGCTGGATAGCGGTCGACGTGTGGAGTAATAGTAGTAGATGCAGAAAGTATCGGTCTACTTGTTTTGGACGTGATGCCTATAGATATAATGATTGCCTTAGATAACGTCACGACTTTGCGCGGTTCTATCAATTGCTCGACAGTAATTCGTTCACCCACCGTATACTTGCTTTCATGACAGAAGCCACTAGTGAACACACCGCCTCCGAGTCTATTCACAACTATCGTTTCCACTTTCACTTTTACTTTGCTTTGTTTACTATTTGCTTTCAGTTCTCATTTTGCAAACAATCTATAAGGGATTGACATCCCCTTCATAGCGTTGGGTGCAAGCTCTTTGTGTTTGTGCAGGTACTTGTGACTTGAATGCTCCTCCTACTCGATTGATACCTTGGTTCTCAAACTGAGGGAAATACTTACAGCCAATGTGCTACATCACCCTTTCCTCTTCAAGGGAACACCAACACAAGGCTCCAAGGCCGCGGGGAAATCCTTTACATATTTGCCAAGGAAGTCCCTATAGGCGTAGCCGTAGCAGCAGGATTCCTCGTGCCGTTGCCAGGGAAGGTCTCTTGTTGCAGTAGCAGTACCACCTGCCCCTTCTCCGATTCTTAGTGCGCGATGTTGGCCACAAGGTAGCCGCAGTGCTTCAGCTCCTAGATGTCCCCGTCGGAGACGCTCGAGATCTCCCACTTGCCTTGGGACCCGAGCCGGCCATTGCTGAGCTTGGTAAAGGGTGCGAGATGAAATGGATCTGCCGCTCGAGCATGGAATAAAGGGTGTTGAGTTTGGAATGCTTGTGGTGGGTTTGGATCTTTTTCCCTTTTTATGGGAGGACATAAAACCAAGGGTTTGCACTTACTGTGCCGCTGGCTCCGCCACTTCCCGAAATGACCGCACCGTTAAGCGTGCATGGGCTAGCCTGGGTCATTATTTGAATCCCCTTAAATGTGGAACACAATCTCCTTATTGATAGGACGTGCCCAAGGGAAAATGGCCTCGAGCCGCGGTTTGAGTTTTTCCGTGATTGATTATCACGACTTTTCGTCAGAAAGGTTGCTAAATAGAGAACTGTTCACCTTTGGGCTTTTAAGCCTTTAGGAATGTGACATCATCGGAGCGACTAAACTGATGCTAGCCAAACATGAGAGGAACTAGCCGCGTAAACCGATTATTCTAAGTCTCCGGCTACCGAAGACCGTACACGTCGGTGTTGGAGGCCATTTCAAGGGCTACTCAGGGAATTCTGGATTAAGGGGTCGTCGGGCGGTCGGGTTATCCCTTTTGGTCCGACCATATGGTCTGCATCATTGAAGATCGGATTGTCTGAAAACTTTATGATCAAGATGGAAAGCCCCAAAGACTAGGCGTGCACTCCAAGTCAAGAGGACCAGTTCGGCCCATCCAAACCCGTCTAAGGTCGGTAACATGTAACCCTAGGGACCCTCGTGTCTATATAAACTAGATGTTCTTATGTCTATAGGGAGGTTATATCATCTAGGATTTAGCTCATATGATCTCGAGGTAGATCGAATCTGCAATCATCATTCCACATCAATATAATCAAGCAGAACATAGGGTTTACCTCCTCAAGAAGGCCCGAACCTGGGTAAAAATTGTCTCCTCTTCTCTCCTACAACGCATTGATCCAAGGTCTACTATTCGAGACCCCATACACGAGATTTGTCGGTTTCGACACATGGCTTGTCTTTTTATATATCTTTGCTACACTAGATCATTGCACATCCTTGTACACTGGCAGCGACATTCATATAGAGTCATATCATGTCATCATTGAGTTGTTCTATGAGGAAAGGATGATGGAGACTATGATTCCGCCACACGTATGGATGAGACTCCGGACGAAAAAAAATAAAAAAAAGAAGAGAAAAAAAGGAAAAAGAGAAAAAAAAAACAAAATGACACAAAACAGAGAAGGGACAGTGCTACTACCTCTTTTTCCACACTTGTGCCTCAAAGTGGCACCATGTTCTTCATATAGAGAGTCTCCCAATTTGTCATTCCCATATACTAGCGAGAATTTTTCATTATAGAACTTGGCTTGTATATATCCAATGAAGGGCTTCCTCATATGCCCGACCCTTCATGAGCAAGCAAATTGGATGCACACCCGCTTAGTTTCATTTGACCTTTCATACACTTATATTACTTAGTGCATCCGCTTCATGGCAACCCCTACTCCTTGCATTGATATCTATTGATGGGCATCTCCATAGCCCTTTGATACGCCGAGTTAATGCGAGAATTTCTTATCCACTTATACCCATCTGAAACTTACCACCATATTCCATTCCACCTATATGCTATGTCCATGGTTCACACTCATGTATTGGGTGAGTAATAAAAATCTGAAGCGTGATAAGAAGTGTGATCCAATTGCTTGGTTTGACACGAAGGTGCTCATGATTTATACTTTATGCTAGGAAGACCAAGCATGACATGCTATATGATTTTGTAGGGATATCATTCTTTAGCATTGTTATTTTGAAAGGACATGATTGTTTGCTTGTAAACCTGAGTATGGATGTCTTTTTGTCAAATGATAGATTATTTCCTTGAATCACTTGTATCTTAATATTCATGCCATGATTAGACAATAGTACAAGATTACGTTAGGTAGCATTCCACATCAAAAGTTTTCTTTTATCATTTACTACTTAAGGATGAGAATGAATTATGCTTGGGGATGCTGATACGTCTTCGTCGTATCTACAATTTTTTATTGTCTCATGCCAATATTCTATAACTTTCAAATACTTTTGGGAACATTTTATATTATTTTTTGGACTAACTTACTTATCTAGAGCCTAGTGCGAGTTCATGTTTTTGTGTGTTTTTTGTTTCACAGAAAATCCATATCAAACACAGTCCAAACGTGATAAAAATTTATGGAGTTTTTTTGGAATATATGTGAATTTTACCAAGAAGATCAACGCAATACAATGCCCGAGCGGACCACCATGCAATAGGGGGCGACTAGGGGGTGGCCGCACCCTATTAGCTCCTGCTCCCCCTTAAGTCGGTTGGGCCCTAATTTCTCCAAACAAAGACAAATTTTTTATAACCCCCCACCCCTCAAAATTTCAGCCTGGTCGGAGTTACGAATCTTTGTATATTTAAAAAATAGTGAAAGGCCAGAAAACATATGCGAAAACAGGAGAGAAACAAAGAGATAGATCCAATCTGCAAGGCATGTTACCTTCCAGGAGCCATGGTGGCCATGGAAAAGAGGGGAAACTTTCCTCCCACCTAGGGGGAGACCAAGGAAGAAGAAGAAGGAGGGAGCTCTCTCCCCCTCTCTCGTGGTGGCATCGTTATGTCTACTACATAACTTGTTCTTGTAGACACGCGTTGGGCCTCCAAGCGCAAAGTTTTGTAGGATAGTAGAAAATTTCCCTCATGTGTATGACCTAAGGTTTATCAATCCGTGGGAGGCGTAGAATGAAGATGGTCTCTCTCAAACACTACTGAAATTCAGAAATTTGCCGTCTGCCACGAAGGACGGCAAAGGGGGGAACCACGGACGGCAAAGGCTTTGCTGTCGGTCAGCAGACGGCAAACTAGACGATAAAAAAATCCGGTGAAGTGGCTCTTTGCCGTCTGCTTTTGTAAAGCGGACGGCAAAGAATCTTTGCCATGAGGGGGCAGATGGCAAATTAACTAGGACGGCATATACTACAACGACCCCGTTAAGTGTTAACGGCATGCCTCCTCTCTATGCCGGCTGCCATCACCCTTTGCCATGTGGGGGCAGACGGCAAAGAGGGGAGAGAGAGGGGGCTGATTCACCCCTTTGCCGTCTGCCCACCCCCCTTTTCCATGTGGGGGCAGATGGCATAGAGGGGAGAGAGAGGGGACAGATTCCCCCCTTTGCCGTCAGCCTACACCCCTTTGCCATATGGGGGCAGACGACAAAGAGGGGAGAGAGAGGGGGCAGATTCCCCCCTTTGCCGTCTGCCATCCCCCTTTGCCATGTGGGGGCAGACGGCAAAGGGGGGAACCAGCCCTTTTTTAATTTACTTTTTATTATATCCAGCATTTTTAACAATAATCAGGATATATATATATATATTTGACATAAATAAATTTTTTCCGTACTCATAACCATATTAAAATAACTCTCATCCATAGTGCATACATATTATGCAAGTTGCATCCGTACCATACCATATATTACACCAGTTTCATCCACATGCATACAAAGTTTCATATATATCCACATACTACAATAGTTTCAATACAAGCCATGGTACAAGAAATCATCTTCAAGCATTCCATCAATATAATCCAAGCTTCCCATGAAGTGAAGGTAATCTGCAATATGACAAATAAGAAAGTTAGAAGAATAATACTAGATGAAGAAGTATATATATAGGTTATTTCGGAGAGAAATTAGCTAAGTATAGACCATTTAGGACCTAACTAAGCTAATTATTTCATTTAGGTGGAACCCTAGCTAACTATAGGTCGTTTCGGAGCTAACTTGGGTAAAATAGGTCATTCCGGAGCAAACTATGCTTACTAAGCCATTTCGGATCTAGCTAGGCTAATTATAGGCCATTTAATACCTAAGTTAGGGGGAATAGGTCATCTTGCAGCTACGTCAGCCTTATGATGTTATTTAGGAGAGAACTTAGCTAACTGTAGGTCATTTTTTATTAAATAGGTCATTTTGGAGCTAACTAAGCTAATTATGTCATTTCGTAGGATAATTAGCCAATTTAGCTTTCTTGGATGAGTATAAGCTACGTAGAAGAAGAGAAAGAGAAGAAGAAGAAAAAGAAGCAGGAGGAGGAGCAGGAGGAGGAGGAGAAGGAGAAGGAAGAGGAGGAGAAGAAGAAAAGAATAAGGAGAAGGAGAAGGAGGAAGAAGAAGGAGAAGGATGAGCTCCTTCTCCTTCTTCTCCTCCTTCTTGTCCTTCTTCTTATCCTCCTCCTTCTCCTTCTTCTTCTTCTCTTCTTCTTCTTCTGCCATCCTTTCATTTTTCCTCTTTCTTCTCCTCTTGTCCCCTTCTTCAGGCTAAATTGGCTAAGAATGCCTTTTTGGAGCTAATTATGTCATTTCGGCGATAATTAGTTAAGTATAGGTCATGTTTTATTAAATAGACCATTTAGGAGCTAACTATGATAATTATGTCATCTAGGTGGAACCCTAGCTAACTATAGGTCGTTGCGGAGCTAACTTGGGTAAAATAGGTCATTCTGGAGCAAACTATGCTTATTAAGCCATTTTGGATCTAGCTAGGCTAATTATAGGCCACTTAATACCTAAGTTAGGGGGAATAGGTCATCTAGCAGCTACGTAAGCCTTATTATGTCATTTAGGAGAGAACATAGCTAACTGTAGGTCAGTTTTTATTAAATAGGTCATTTTGGAGCTAACTAAGCTAATTATGTCATTTCGTAGGATAATTAGCCAATTTAGCCTTTCTTGGATGAGTCTAATCTACGTAGAAGAAGAGAAAGAGAAGAAGAAGTAAAATAAGGAGGAGGAGGAGGAGGAGGAGGAGTAGGAGGAGAAGGAGAAGGAAGAGGAGAAGAAGAAGAAAAGAAGAAGGAGAAGGAGAAGGAGGAAGAAGGAGGAAGAAGAAGGAGAAGGAGCTCCTTCTCCTTCTTCTCCTCCTTCTTCTCCTTCTTCTAATCCTCCTCCGTCTCCTTCTTCTTCTTCTCCTCTTCTTCTTCTTCCTTCCTTTCATTTATCCTCTTTCTTCTCCTCTTGTCCCCTTCTTCGGGCTAAATTGGCTAAGAATGCCTTTTTGGAGCTAATTATGTCATTTCGAGGATAATTAGCTAAGTATAGGTCATGTTTTATTAAATAGACCATTTAGGAGCTAACTAAGCTAATTATGTCACCTAGGTGGAACCCTAGCTAAATATAGGTCGTTTCGGAGCTAAGTTGGGTAAAATAGGTCATTCCGGAGCAAACTATGCTTACTAAGCCATTTTGGATCTAGCTACGCTAATTATAGGCCATTTAATACCTAAGTTAGGGGGAATAGGTCATCTTGTAGCTATGTAAGCCTTATTATGTCATTTAGGGGAGAACTTAGCTAACTGTAGGTCATTTTTTTATTAAATACGTCATTCTAGAGCTAACTAAGCTAATTATGTAATTTCGTATGATAATTAGCCAATTTAGCCTTTCTTGGATGAGTCTAAGCTACGAAGAAGAAGATAAAGAGAAGAAGAAGTAAAAGAAGGAGGAGGAGGAGGAGGAGAAGGAGAAGGAAGAGGAGAAGAAGAAGAAAAGAAGAAGGAGAAGGAGAACGAGGAAGAAGGAGGAAGAAGAAGGAGCTCCTTCTCCTTCTTCTCCTCCTTCTTCTCCTTCTTCTTATCCTCCTCCCTCTCCTTCGTCTTCTTCTCCTCTTCTTCTTCTGCCTTCCTTTCTTTTTCCTCTTTCTTCTCCTCTTGTCCCCTTCTTCGGGCTAAATTGGCTAAGAATGCCTTTTTGGTGATAATTATGTAATTTTGAGGATAATTAGCTAAGTATAGGTCATGTTTTATTATATAGACCATTTAGGAGCTAACTAAGCTAATTATGTCATCTAGGTGGAACCCTAGCTAACTATAGGTCGTTACGGAGCTAACTTGGGTAAAATAGGTCATTCCAGAGCAAACTATGCTTATTAAGCCATTTTGGATCTAGCTAGGATAATTATAGGCCATTTAATACCTAAGTTAGGGGGAATATGTCATCTTGCAGCTACGTAAGCCTTATTATGTCATTTAGGAGAGAACTTAGCTAACTGTAGGTCAGTTTATATTAAATAGGTCATTTTGGAGCTAACTAAGCTAACTATGTCATTTCATAGGATAATTAGCCAATTTAGCCTTTCTTGGATGAGTCTAAGCTACGTAGAAGAAGAGAAAGAGAAGAAGACGTAAAATAAGGAGGAGGAGGAGGAGGAGTAGGAGGAGAAGGAGAAGGAAGAGGAGAAAGAGAAGGAAGAGGGGAAGAAGAAGAAAAGAAGAACAAGAAGGAGGAGGAGGAAGAAGGAGGTAGAAGAAGGAGAAGGAGGAGCTCCTTCTCCTTCTTCTCCTCCTTCTTCTCCTGATCCTTATCCTCCTCCTTCTCCTTCTTCTTCTTCTCCTCTGCTTCTTCTTCCTTCCTTTCATTTTTCCTCTTTCTTCTCCTCTTGTCCCCTTCTTCACGCTAAATGGCTAAGAATGCCTTTTTGGAGATAATTATGTCATTTTGAGGATCATTAGCTAAGTATAGGTCATGTTTTATTAAATAGACCATTTAGGAGCTAACTAAGCAAATTATGTCATCTAGGTGGAACCCTAGCTAACTATAGGTCGTTCCGGAGCTAACTTGCGTAAAATAGGTCATTCCGGAGCAAACTAAGCTTATTAAGCCATTTTGGATCTAGCTAAGCTAATTATAGGCCATTTAATACCTAAGTTAGCGGGAATAGGTCATCTTGCAGCTATGTAAGCCTTATTATGTCATTTAGGAGAGAACTAAGCTAACTGTAGGTCATTTTTTATTAAATAGGTCATTTTGGAGCTAACTAAGCTAATTATGTCATATCATAGGATAATTAGCCAATTGAGCCTTTCTTGGATGAGTCTAAGATACGTAGAAGAAGAGAAAGAGAAGATGAAGTAAAAGAAGGAGGAGGAGGAGGAGGAGAAGGAGAAGGAAGAGTAGAAGAAGAAGAAAAGAAGAAGGAGAAGGAGAAGGAGGAAAAAGGAGGAAGAAGAAGGAGAAGGAGGAGCTCCTTCTCCTTCTTCTCCTCCTTTTTCTCCTTCTTCTTATCCTCCTCCCTCTCCTTCTTCTTCTCCTCTTCTTCTTCTTCCTTCCTTTCATTTTTCCTATTTCTTCTCCTCTCGTCCCCTTCTTCGGGCTAAATTGGCTTAGAATGCCTTTTGGAGCTAATTATGTCATTTCTAGGATAATTAGCTAAGTATAGGTCATGTTTCACTAAATACACCATTTAGGAGCTAACTAAGCTAATTATGTCATCTAGGTGGAACCCTAGCAAACTATACGTCGTTTCGGAGCTAACTTGGGTAAAATAGGTCATTCCGGAGCAAACTATGCTTATTAATCCATTTTGGATCTAGCTAGGCTAATTATAGGCCATTTAATACCTAAGTTAGGGGGAATAGGTCATCTGGTAGCTACGTAAGCCTTATTTTGTCATATACGAGAGAACTTAGCTAACTGTAGGTCATTTTTTTATAAAGTATGTCAGTTTAGAGCTAACTAAGCTAATTATGTCATTTCATAGGATAATTAGCCAATTTAGCCTTTCTTGGATGAGTCTAAGCTACGTAGAAGAAGAGAACGAGAAGAAGAAGTAAAAGAAGGAGGAGGAGGAGGAGGAGTAGGAGGAGAAGGAGAAGGAAGAGGAGAAGAAGAAGAAAAGAAGAAGGAGAAGGAGAAGGAGGAAGAAGAAGGAGAAGGAGGAGCTCCTTCTCCTTCTTCTTCTCCTTCTTGTCCTTCTTCTTATCCTCCTCTCTCTCCTTCTTCTTCTTCTCCTCTTCTTCTTCTTCCTTCCTTTCATCTTTCCGCTTTCTTCTCCTCTTGTCCCCTTGTTCGGGCTAAATAGGCTAAGAATGCCTTTTTGGAGCTAATTATGTCATTTCGAGGATAATTAGCTAAGTACAGGTCATGTTTTATTAAATAGACCATTTATTAGCTAACTAAGCTAATTATGTCATCTAGGTGGAACCCTAGCTAACTATAGGTCGTTTCGGAGCTAACTTGGGTAAAATAGGTCATTCGGGAGCAAACTATGCTTATTAAGCCATTTTGGATCTAGCTAGGCTAATTATAGGCCATTTAATACCTAAGTTAGGGGGAATTGGTCATCTTGCGGCTTCGCAAGACTTATTATGTCATTTAGGTGAGAACTTAGCTAATTGTAGGTCATTTTTTATTAAATAGGTCATTTTGGAGCTAACTAAGCTAATTATGTCATTTCATAGGATAATTACCAATTTAGCCTTTCTTGGATGAGTCTAAGCTACATACAAGAAGAGAAAGACAAGAAGAAGTAAAAGAAGGAGGATGAGGAGGAGGAGAAGGAGAAGGAAGAGGAGAAGAAGAACAAAAGAAGAAGGAGAAGGAGAAGGAGGAAGAAGGAGGAAGAAGAAGGAGAAGGAGGAGCTCCTTCTCCTTCTTCTCCTCCTTCTTCTCCTTCTTGTTATCCTCCTCCCTCTCCTTCTTCTTCTTCTCCTCTTCTTCTTCTTCCTTCCTTTCATTTTTCCTCTTTCTTCTCCTCTTGTCCCCTTCTTCGGGCTAAATTGGCTAAGAATGCCTTTTTGGAGCTAATTATGTCATTTCGAGGATAATTAGGTAAAGTATAGGTCATGTTTTGTTAAATAGACCATTTAGGACCTAACTAAGCTAATTATGTCATCTAGGTGGAACCCTAGCTAACTATAGGTCGTTTCGGAGCTAACTTGGGTAAAATAGGCCATTCCGGAGAAAACTATGCTTATTAAGCCATTTTGGATCTAGCTAGGCTAATTATAGGTCATTTAATACCTAAGTTAGGGGAAATAGGTCATCTTGTAGCTATGTAAGCCTTATTATGTCATTTAGGAGAGAACTTAGCTAACTGTAGGTCATTTTTTTATTAAATACGTCATTCTAGAGCTAACTAAGCTAATTATGTCATTTCGTATGATAATTAGCCAATTTATCCTTTCTTGGATGAGTCTATGCTACGTAGAAGAAGAGAAAGAGAAGAATAAGTAAAAGAAGGAGGAGGAGGAGGAGTTGAAGGAGAAGGAAGAGGAGAAGAAGAAGAAAAGAAGGAGGAGAAGGAGAACGAGGAAGAAGGAGGAAGAAGAAGGAGCTCCTTCTCCTTCTTCTCCTCCTTCTTCTCCTTCTTCTTATCCTCCTCCCTCTCCTTCGTCTTCTTCTCCTCTTCTTCTTCTGCCTTCCTTTCATTTTTCCTCTTTCTTCTCCTCTTGTCCCCTTCTTCGGGCTAAATTGGCTAAGAATACCTTTTTGGTGATAATTATGTCATTTTGAGGATAATTAGCTAAGCATAGGTCATGTTTTATTAAATAGACCATTTAGGAGCTAACTAAGCTAATTATGTCATCTAGGTGGAACCCTAGCTAACTATAGGTCGTTTCGGAGCTAACTTGGGTAAAATAGGTCATTCCAGAGCAAACTATGCTTATTAAGCTATTTTGGATCTAGCTAGGCTAATTATAGGCCATTTAATACCTAAGTTAGGGGGAATATGTCATCTTGCAGCTACGTAAGCCTTATTATGTCATTTAGGAGAGAACTTAGCTAACTGTAGGTCAGTTTGTATTAAATAGGTCATTTTGGAGCTAACTAAGCTAACTATGTCATTTCATAGGATAATTAGCCAATTTAGCCTTTCTTGGATGAGTCTAAGCTACGTAGAAGAAGAGAAAGAGAAGAAGACGTAAAATAAGGAGGAGGAGGAGGAGGAGTAGGAGGAGAAGGAGAAGGAAGAGGAGAAGGAGAAGGAAGAGGGGAAGAAGAAGAAAAGAAGAACAAGAAGGAGAAGGAGGAAGAAGGAGGTAGAAGAAGGAGAAGGAGGAGCACCTTCTCCTTCTTCTCCTCCTTCTTCTCCTGATCCTTATCCTCCTCCTTCTCCTTCTTCTTCTTCTCCTCTGCTTCTTCTTCCTTCCTTTCATTTTTCCTCTTTCTTCTCCTCTTGTCCCCTTCTTCAGGCTAAATTGGCTAAGAATGCCTTTTTGGAGATAATTATGTCATTTTGAGGATTATTAGCTAAGTATAGGTCATGTTTTATTAAATAGACCATTTAGGAGCTAACTAAGCAAATTATGTCATCTAGGTGGAACCCTAGCTAACTATAGGTCGTTCCGGAGCTAACTTGCGTAAAATAGGTCATTCCGGAGGAAACTATGCTTATTAAGCCATTTTGGATCTAGCTAAGCTAATTATAGGCCATTTAATACCTAAGTTAGGGGGAATAGGTCATCTCGCAGCTATGTAAGCCTTATTATGTCATTTAGGAGAGAACTAAGCTAACTGTAGGTCATTTTTTATTATAGGTCATTTTGGAGCTAACTAAGCTAATTATGTCATATCATAGGATAATTAGCCAATTTAGCCTTTCTTGGATGAGTCTAAGATACCTAGAAGAAGAGAAAGAGAAGATGAAGTAAAAGAAGGAGGAGGAGGAGGAGGAGAAGGAGAAGGAAGAGGAGAAGAAGAAGAAAAGAAGAAGTCGAAGGAGAAGGAGGAAAAAGGATGAAGAAGAAGGAGAAGGAGGAGCTCGTTCTCCTTCTCCTCCTCCTTTCTCTCCTTCTTCTTATCCTCCTCCCTCTCCTTCTTCTTCTTCTCCTCTTCTTCTTCTTCCTTCCTTTCATTTTTCCTATTTCTTCTCCTCTCGTCCCCTTCTTCGGGCTAAATTGGCTTAGAATGCCTTTTGGAGCTAATTATGTCATTTCTAGGATAATTAGCTAAGTATAGGTCATGTTTTATTAAATACACCATTTAGGAGCTAACTAAGCTAATTATGTCATCTAGGTGGAACCCTAGCTAACTATACGTCGTTTCGGAGCTAACTTGGGTAAAATAGGTCATTCCGGAGCAAACTATGCTTATTAATCCATTTTGGATCTAGCTAGGCTAATCATAGGCCATTTAATACCTAAGTTAGGGGGAATAGGTCATCTTGCGGCTACGTAAGCCTTATTATGTCATTTAGGAGAGAACTTAGCTAACTGTAGGTCATTTTTTATTAAATACGTCATTTTGAAGCTAACTAAGCTAATTATGTCATTTCATAGGATAATTACCAATTTAGCATTTCTTGGATGAGTCTAAGCTACATAGAAGAAGAGAAAGAGAAGAAGAAGTAAAATAAGGAGGAGGAGGAGGAGGAGAAGGAGAAGGAAGAGGAGAAGAAGAAGAAAAGAAGAAGGAGAAGGAGAAGTAGGAAGAAGGAGGAGGAAGAAGGAGAAGGAGGAGCTCCTTCTCCTTCTTCTCCTCCTTCTTCTCCTTCTTCTTATCCTCCTCCCTCTCCTTCTTCTTCTTCTCCTCTTCTTCTTCTTCCTTCCTTTCATTTTTCCTCTTTCTTCTCCTCTTGTCCCCTTCTTCGGGCTAAATTGGCTAAGAATGCCTTTTTGGAGCTAATTATGTCATTTCGACGATAATTAGCTAAGTATAGGTCATGTTTTATTTAATAGACCATTTAGGACCTAACTAAGCTAATTATGTCATCTAGGTGGAACCCTAGCTAATTATAGGTCGTTTCGGAGCTAACTTGGGTAAAATAAGTCATTCCAGAGCAAACTATGCTTATTAAGCTATTTTGGATCTAGCTAGGCTAATTATAGGCCATTTAATACCTAAGTTAGGGGGAATATGTCATCTTGCAGCTACATAAGCCTTATTATGTCATTTAGGAGAGAACTTAGCTAACTGTAGGTCAGTTTCTATTAAATAGGTCATTTTGGAGCTAACTAAGCTAACTATGTCATTTCGTAGGATAATTAGCCAATTTAGCCTTTCTTGGATGAGTCTGAGCTACGTAGAAGAAGAGAAAGAGAAGAAGACGTAAAATAAGGAGGAGGAGTAGGAGGAGAAGGAGAAGGAAGAGTAGAAGGAGAAGGAAGAGGGGAAGAAGAAGAAAAGAAGAACAAGAAGGAGAAGGAGGAAGAAGGAGGTAGAAGAAGGAGAAGGAGGAGCACCTTCTCCTTCTTCTCCTCCTTCTTCTCCTGATCCTTATCCTCCTCCTTCTCCTTCTTCTTCTTCTCCTCTGCTTCTTCTTCTTTCCTTTCATTTTTCCTCTTTCTTCTCCTCTTGTCCCCTTCTTCAGGCTAAATTGGCTAAGAATGCCTTTTTGGAGATAATTATGTCATTTTGAGGATTATTAGCTAAGTATAGGTCATGTTTTATTAAATAGACCATTTAGGAGCTAACTAAGCAAATTATGTCATCTAGGTGGAACCCTAGCTAACTATAGGTCGTTCCGGAGCTAACTTGCGTAAAATAGGTCATTCCGGAGCAAACTATGCTTATTAAGCCATTTTGGATCTAGCTAAGCTAATTATAGGCCATTTAATACCTAAGTTAGGGGGAATAGGTCATCTCGCAGCTATGTAAGCCTTATTATGTCATTTAGGAGAGAACTAAGCTAACTGTAGGTCATTTTTTATTATAGGTCATTTTGGAGCTAACTAAGCTAATTATGTCATATCATAGGATAATTAGCCAATTTAGCCTTTCTTGGATGAGTCTAAGATACGTAGAAGAAGAGAAAGAGAAGATGAAGTAAAAGAAGGAGGAGGAGGAGGAGGAGAAGGAGAAGGAAGAGGAGAAGAAGAAGAAAAGAAGAAGTCGGAGGAGAAGGAGGAAAAAGGATGAAGAAGAAGGAGAAGGAGGAGCTCGTTCTCCTTCTTCTCCTCCTTTTTCTCCTTCTTCTTATCCTCCTCCCTCTCCTTCTTCTTCTTCTCCTCTTCTTCTTCTTCCTTCCTTTCATTTTTCCTATTTCTTCTCCTCTCGTCCCCTTCTTCGGGCTAAATTGGCTTAGAATGCCTTTTGGAGCTAATTATGTCATTTCTAGGATAATTAGCTAAGTATAGGTCATGTTTTATTAAATACACCATTTAGGACCTAACTAAGCTAATTATGTCATCTAGGTGGAACCCTAGCTAACTATAGGTCGTTTCGGAGCTAACTTGGGTAAAATAGGTCATTCCAGAGCAAACTATGCTTATTAAGCTATTTTGGATCTAGCTAGGCTAATTATAGGCCATTTAACACCTAAGTTAGGGGGAATATGTCATCTTGCAGCTACGTAAGCCTTATTATGTCATTTAGGAGAGAACTCAGCTAACTGTAGGTCAGTTTCTATTAAATAGGTCATTTTGGAGCTAACTAAGCTAACTATGTCATTTCGTAGGATAATTAGCCAATTTAGCCTTTCTTGGATGAGTCTGAGCTACGTAGAAGAAGAGAAAGAGAAGAAGACGTAAAATAAGGAGGAGGAGGAGGAGGAGTAGGAGGAGAAGGAGAAGGAAGAGGAGAAGGAGAAGGAAGAGGGGAAGAAGAAGAAAAGAAGAACAAGAAGGAGAAGGAGGAAGAAGGAGGTAGAAGAAGGAGAAGGAGGAGCACCTTCTCCTTCTTCTCCTCCTTCTTCTCCTGATCCTTATCCTCCTCCCTCTCCTTCTTCTTCTTCTCCTCTGCTTCTTCTTTCTTCCTTTCATTTTTCCTCTTTCTTCTCCTCTTGTCCCCTTCTTCAGGCTAAATTGGCTAAGAATGCCTTTTTGGAGATAATTATGTCATTTTGAGGATTATTAGCTAAGTATAGGTCATGTTTTATTAAATAGACCATTTAGGAGCTAACTAAGCAAATTATGTCATCTAGGTGGAACCCTAGCTAACTATAGGTCGTTCCGGAGCTAACTTGCGTAAAATAGGTCATTTCGGAGCAAACTATGCTTATTAAGCCATTTTGGATCTAGCTAAGCTAATTATAGGCCATTTAATACCTAAGTTAGGGGGAATAGGTCATCTCGCAGCTATGTAAGCCTTATTATGTCATTTAGGAGAGAACTAAGCTAACTGTAGGTCATTTTTTATTATAGGTCATTTTGGAGCTAACTAAGCTAATTATGTCATATCATAGGATAATTAGCCAATTTAGCCTTTCTTGGATGAGTCTAAGATACGTAGAAGAAGAGAAAGAGAGGATGAAGTAAAAGAAGGAGGAGGAGGAGGAGGAGAAGAAGAAGAAAAGAAGAAGTCGAAGGAGAAGGAGGAAAAAGGATGAAGAAGAAGGAGAAGGAGGAGCTCGTTCTCCTTCTTCTCCTCCTTTCTCTCCTTCTTCTTATCCTCCTCCCTCTCCTTCTTCTTCTTCTCCTCTTCTTCTTCTTCCTTCCTTTCATTTTTCCTATTTCTTCTCCTCTCGTCCCCTTCTTCGGGCTAAATTGGCTTAGAATGCCTTTTGGAGCTAATTATGTCATTTCTAGGAAAATTAGCTAAGTATAGGTCATGTTTTATTAACTACACCATTTAGGAGCTAACTAAGCTAATTATGTCATCTAGGTGGAACCCTAGCTAACTATACGTCGTTTCGGAGCTAACTTGGGTAAAATAGGTCATTCCGGAGCAAACTATGCTTATTAATCCATTTTGGATCTAGCTAGGCTAATTATAGGCCATTTAATACCTAAGTTAGGGGGAATAGGTCATCTTGCGGCTACGTAAGCCTTATTATGTCATTTAGGAGAGAACTTAGCTAACTGTAGGTCATTTTTTATTAAATACGTCATTTTGGAGCTAACTAAGCTAATTATGTCATTTCATAGGATAATTACCAATTTAGCATTTCTTGGATGAGTCTAAGCTACATAGAAGAAGAGAAAGAGAAGAAGAAGTAAAAGAAGGAGGAGGAGGAGGAGGAGAAGGAGAAGGAAGAGGAGAAGAAGAAGAAAAGAAGAAGGAGAAGGAGAAGTAGGAAGAAGGAGGAAGAAGAAGGAGAAGGAGGAGCTCCTTCTCCTTCTTCTCCTCCTTCTTCTCCTTCTTCTTATCCTCCTCCCTCTCCTTCTTCTTCTTCTTCCTTCCTTTCATTTTTCCTCTTTCTTCTCCTCTTGTCCCCTTCTTCGGGCTAAATTGGCTAAGAATGCCTTTTTGGAGCTAATTATGTCATTTCGACGATAATTAGCTAAGTATAGGTCATGTCTTATTTAATAGACCATTTAGGACCTAACTAAGCTAATTTTGTCATCTAGGTGGAACCCTAGCTAACTATAGGTCGTTTCGGAGCTAACTTGGGTAAAATAGGTCATTCCAGAGCAAACTATGCTTATTAAGCTATTTTGGATCTAGCTAGGCTAATTATAGGCCATTTAATACCTAAGTTAGGGGGAATATGTCATCTTGCAGCTACATAAGCCTTATTATGTCATTTAGGAGAGAACTTAGCTAACTGTAGGTCAGTTTCTATTAAATAGGTCATTTTGGAGCTAACTAAGCTAACTATGTCATTTCGTAGGATAATTAGCCAATTTAGCCTTTCTTGGATGAGTCTGAGCTACGTAGAAGAAGAGAAAGAGAAGAAGACGTAAAATAAGGAGGAGGAGGAGGAGGAGTAGGAGGAGAAGGAGAAGGAAGAGTAGAAGGAGAAGGAAGAGGGGAAGAAGAAGAAAAGAAGAACAAGAAGGAGAAGGAGGAAGAAGGAGGTAGAAGAAGGAGAAGGAGGAGCACCTTCTCCTTCTTCTCCTCCTTCTTCTCCTGATCCTTATCCTCCTCCTTCTCCTTCTTCTTCTTCTCCTCTGCTTCTTCTTCCTTCCTTTCATTTTTCCTCTTTCTTCTCCTCTTGTCCCCTTCTTCAGGCTAAATTGGCTAAGAATGCCTTTTTGGAGATAATTATGTCATTTTGAGGATTATTAGCTAAGTATAGGTCATGTTTTATTAAATAGACCATTTAGGAGCTAACTAAGCAAATTATGTCATCTAGGTGGAACCCTAGCTAACTATTGGTCGTTCCGGAGCTAACTTGCGTAAAATAGGTCATTTCGGAGCAAACTATGCTTATTAAGCCATTTTGGATCTAGCTAAGCTAATTATAGGCCATTTAATACCTAAGTTAGGGGGAATAGGTCATCTCGCAGCTATGTAAGCCTTATTATGTCATTTAGGAGAGAACTAAGCTAACTGTAGGTCATTTTTTATTATAGGTCATTTTGGAGCTAACTAAGCTAATTATGTCATATCATAGGATAATTAGCCAATTTAGCCTTTCTTGGATGAGTCTAAGATACGTAGAAGAAGAGAAAGAGAGGATGAAGTAAAAGAAGGAGGAGGAGGAGGAGGAGAAGGAGAAGGAAGAGGAGAAGAAGAAGAAAAGAAGAAGTCGAAGGAGAAGGAGGAAAAAGGATGAAGAAGAAGGAGAAGGAGGAGCTCGTTCTCCTTCTTCTCCTCCTTTCTCTCCTTCTTCTTATCCTCCTCCCTCCCCTTCTTCTACTTCTCCTCTTCTTCTTCCTTCCTTCCTTTCATTTTTCCTATTTCTTCTCCTCTCGTCCCCTTCTTCGGGCTAAATTGGCTTAGAATGCCTTTTGGAGCTAATTATGTCATTTCTAGGATAATTAGCTAAGTATAGGTCATGTTTTATTAAATACACCATTTAGGAGCTAACTAAGCTAATTATGTCATCTAGGTGGAACCCAAGCTAACTATACGTCGTTTCGGAGCTAACTTGGGTAAAATAGGTCATTCCGGAGCAAACTATGCTTATTAATCCATTTTGGATCTAGCTAGGCTAATTATAGGCCATTTAATACCTAAGTTAGGGGGAATAGGTCATCTTGCGGCTACGTAAGCCTTATTATGTCATTTAGGAGAGAACTTAGCTAACTGTAGGTCATTTTTTATTAAATACGTCATTTTGGAGCTAACTAAGCTAATTATGTCATTTCATAGGATAATTACCAATTTAGCATTTCTTGGATGAGTCTAAGCTACATAGAAGAAGAGAAAGAGAAGAAGAAGTAAAAGAAGGAGGAGGAGGAGGAGGAGAAGGAGAAGGAAGAGGAGAAGAAGAAGAAAAGAAGAAGGAGAAGGAGAAGTAGGAAGAAGGAGGAAGAAGAAGGAGAAGGAGGAGCTCCTTCTCCTTCTTCTCCTCCTTCTTCTCCTTCTTCTTATCCTCCTCCCTCTCCTTCTTCTTCTTCTTCCTTCCTTTCATTTTTCCTCTTTCTTCTCCTCTTGTCCCCTTCTTCGGGCTAAATTGGCTAAGAATGCCTTTTTGGAGCTAATTATGTCATTTCGACGATAATTAGCTAAGTATAGGTCATGTTTTATTTAATAGACCATTTAGGACCTAACTAAGCTAATTATGTCATCTAGGTGGAACCCTAGCTAACTATAAGTCGTTTCGGAGCTAACTTGGGTAAAATAGGTCATTCCAGAGCAAACTATGCTTATTAAGCTATTTTGGATCTAGCTAGGCTAATTATAGGCCATTTAACACCTAAGTTAGGGGGAATATGTCATCTTGCAGCTACGTAAGCCTTATTATGTCATTTAGGAGAGAACTCAGCTAACTGTAGGTCAGTTTCTATTAAATAGGTCATTTTGGAGCTAACTAAGCTAACTATGTCATTTCGTAGGATAATTAGCCAATTTAGCCTTTCTTGGATGAGTCTGAGCTACGTAGAAGAAGAGAAAGAGAAGAAGACGTAAAATAAGGAGGAGGAGGAGGAGGAGTAGGAGGAGAAGGAGAAGGAAGAGGAGAAGGAGAAGGAAGAGGGGAAGAAGAAGAAAAGAAGAACAAGAAGGAGAAGGAGGAAGAAGGAGGTAGAAGAAGGAGAAGGAGGAGCACCTTCTCCTTCTTCTCCTCCTTCTTCTCCTGATCCTTATCCTCCTCCCTCTCCTTCTTCTTCTTCTCCTCTGCTTCTTCTTTCTTCCTTTCATTTTTCCTCTTTCTTCTCCTCTTGTCCCCTTCTTCAGGCTAAATTGGCTAAGAATGCCTTTTTGGAGATAATTATGTCATTTTGAGGATTATTAGCTAAGTATAGGTCATGTTTTATTAAATAGACCATTTAGGAGCTAACTAAGCAAATTATGTCATCTAGGTGGAACCCTAGCTAACTATAGGTCGTTCCGGAGCTAACTTGCGTAAAATAGGTCATTTCGGAGCAAACTATGCTTATTAAGCCATTTTGGATCTAGCTAAGCTAATTATAGGCCATTTAATACCTAAGTTAGGGGGAATAGGTCATCTCGCAGCTATGTAAGCCTTATTATGTCATTTAGGAGAGAACTAAGCTAACTGTAGGTCATTTTTTATTATAGGTCATTTTGGAGCTAACTAAGCTAATTATGTCATATCATAGGATAATTAGCCAATTTAGCCTTTCTTGGATGAGTCTAAGATACGTAGAAGAAGAGAAAGAGAGGATGAAGTAAAAGAAGGAGGAGGAGGAGGAGGAGAAGAAGAAGAAAAGAAGAAGTCGAAGGAGAAGGAGGAAAAAGGATGAAGAAGAAGGAGAAGGAGGAGCTCGTTCTCCTTCTTCTCCTCCTTTCTCTCCTTCTTCTTATCCTCCTCCCTCTCCTTCTTCTTCTTCTCCTCTTCTTCTTCTTCCTTCCTTTCATTTTTCCTATTTCTTCTCCTCTCGTCCCCTTCTTCGGGCTAAATTGGCTTAGAATGCCTTTTGGAGCTAATTATGTCATTTCTAGGATAATTAGCTAAGTATAGGTCATGTTTTATTAACTACACCATTTAGGAGCTAACTAAGCTACTTATGTCATCTAGGTGGAACCCTAGCTAACTATACGTCGTTTCGGAGCTAACTTGGGTAAAATAGGTCATTCCGGAGCAAACTATGCTTATTAATCCATTTTGGATCTAGCTAGGCTAATTATAGGCCATTTAATACCTAAGTTAGGGGGAATAGGTCATCTTGCGGCTACGTAAGCCTTATTATGTCATTTAGGAGAGAACTTAGCTAACTGTAGGTCATTTTTTATTAAATACGTCATTTTGGAGCTAACTAAGCTAATTATGTCATTTCATAGGATAATTACCAATTTAGCATTTCTTGGATGAGTCTAAGCTACATAGAAGAAGAGAAAGAGAAGAAGAAGTAAAAGAAGGAGGAGGAGGAGGAGGAGAAGGAGAAGGAAGAGGAGAAGAAGAAGAAAAGAAGAAGGAGAAGGAGAAGTAGGAAGAAGGAGGAAGAAGAAGGAGAAGGAGGAGCTCCTTCTCCTTCTTCTCCTCCTTCTTCTCCTTCTTCTTATCCTCCTCCCTCTCCTTCTTCTTCTTCTTCCTTCCTTTCATTTTTCCTCTTTCTTCTCCTCTTGTCCCCTTCTTCGGGCTAAATTGGCTAAGAATGCCTTTTTGGAGCTAATTATGTCATTTCGACGATAATTAGCTAAGTATAGGTCATGTCTTATTTAATAGACCATTTAGGACCTAACTAAGCTAATTTTGTCATCTAGGTGGAACCCTAGCTAACTATAGGTCGTTTCGGAGCTAACTTGGGTAAAATAGGTCATTCCAGAGCAAACTATGCTTATTAAGCTATTTTGGATCTAGCTAGGCTAATTATAGGCCATTTAATACCTAAGTTAGGGGGAATATGTCATCTTGCAGCTACATAAGCCTTATTATGTCATTTAGGAGAGAACTTAGCTAACTGTAGGTCAGTTTCTATTAAATAGGTCATTTTGGGGCTAACTAAGCTAACTATGTCATTTCGTAGGATAATTAGCCAATTTAGCCTTTCTTGGATGAGTCTGAGCTACGTAGAAGAAGAGAAAGAGAAGAAGACGTAAAATAAGGAGGAGGAGGAGGAGGAGTAGGAGGAGAAGGAGAAGGAAGAGTAGAAGGAGAAGGAAGAGGGGAAGAAGAAGAAAAGAAGAACAAGAAGGAGAAGGAGGAAGAAGGAGGTAGAAGAAGGAGAAGGAGGAGCACCTTCTCCTTCTTCTCCTCCTTCTTCTCCTGATCCTTATCCTCCTCCTTCTCCTTCTTCTTCTTCTCCTCTGCTTCTTCTTCCTTCCTTTCATTTTTCCTCTTTCTTCTCCTCTTGTCCCCTTCTTCAGGCTAAATTGGCTAAGAATGCCTTTTTGGAGATAATTATGTCATTTTCAGGATTATTAGCTAAGTATAGGTCATGTTTTATTAAATAGACCATTTAGGAGCTAACTAAGCAAATTATGTCATCTAGGTGGAATCCTAGCTAACTATAGGTCGTTCCGGAGCTAACTTGCGTAAAATAGGTCATTCCGGAGCAAACTATGCTTATTAAGCCATTTTGGATCTAGCTAAGCTAATTATAGGCCATTTAATACCTAAGTTAGGGGGAATAGGTCATCTCGCAGCTATGTAAGCCTTATTATGTCATTTAGGAGAGAACTAAGCTAACTGTAGGTCATTTTTTATTATAGGTCATTTTGGAGCTAACTAAGCTAATTATGTCATATCATAGGATAATTAGCCAATTTAGCCTTTCTTGGATGAGTCTAAGATACGTAGAAGAAGAGAAAGAGAAGATGAAGTAAAAGAAGGAGGAGGAGGAGGAGGAGAAGGAGAAGGAAGAGGAGAAGAAGAAGAAAAGAAGAAGTCGAAGGAGAAGGAGGAAAAAGGATGAAGAAGAAGGAGAAGGAGGAGCTCGTTCTCCTTCTTCTCCTCCTTTTTCTCCTTCTTCTTATCCTCCTCCCTCTCCTTCTTCTTCTTCTCCTCTTCTTCTTCTTCCTTCCTTTCATTTTTCCTATTTCTTCTCCTCTCGTCCCCTTCTTCGGGCTAAATTGGCTTAGAATGCCTTTTGGAGCTAATTATGTCATTTCTAGGATAATTAGCTAAGTATAGGTCATGTTTTATTAAATACACCATTTAGGAGCTAACTAAGCTAATTATGTCATCTAGGTGGAACCCTAGCTAACTATACGTCGTTTCGGAGCTAACTTGGGTAAAATAGGTCATTCCGGAGCAAACTATGCTTATTAATCCATTTTGGATCTAGCTAGGCTAATTATAGGCCATTTAATACCTAAGTTAGGGGGAATAGGTCATCTTGCGGCTACGTAAGCCTTATTATGTCATTTAGGAGAGAACTTAGCTAACTGTAGGTCATTTTTTATTAAATACGTCATTTTGGAGCTAACTAAGCTAATTATGTCATTTCATAGGATAATTACCAATTTAGCATTTCTTGGATGAGTCTAAGCTACATAGAAGAAGAGAAAGAGAAGAAGAAGTAAAAGAAGGAGGAGGAGGAGGAGGAGAAGGAGAAGGAAGAGGAGAAGAAGAAGAAAAGAAGAAGGAGAAGGAGAAGTAGGAAGAAGGAGGAAGAAGAAGGAGAAGGAGGAGCTCCTTCTCCTTCTTCTCCTCCTTCTTCTCCTTCTTCTTATCCTCCTCCCTCTCCTTCTTATTCTTCTTCCTTCCTTTCATTTTTCCTCTTTCTTCTCCTCTTGTCCCCTTCTTCGGGCTAAATTGGCTAAGAATGCCTTTTTGGAGCTAATTATGTCATTTCGGCGATAATTAGCTAAGTATAGGTCATGTTTTATTTAATAGACCATTTAGGACCTAACTAAGCTAATTATGTCATCTAGGTGGAACCCTAGCTAACTATAGGTCGTTTCGGAGCTAACTTGGGTAAAATAGGTCATTCCGGAGCAAACTATGCTTATTAAGCTATTTTGGATCTAGCTAGGCTAATTATAGGCCATTTAATACCTAAGTTAGGGGGAATATGTCATCTTGCAGCTACGTAAGCCTTATTATGTCATTTAGGAGAGAACTCAGCTAACTGTAGGTCAGTTTCTATTAAATAGGTCATTTTGGAGCTAACTAAGCTAACTATGTCATTTCGTAGGATAATTAGCCAATTTAGCCTTTCTTGGATGAGTCTGAGCTACGTAGAAGAAGAGAAAGAGAAGAAGACGTAAAATAAGGAGGAGGAGGAGGAGGAGTAGGAGGAGAAGGAGAAGGAAGAGGAGAAGGAGAAGGAAGAGGGGAAGAAGAAGAAAAGAAGAACAAGAAGGAGAAGGAGGAAGAAGGAGGTAGAAGAAGGAGAAGGAGGAGCACCTTCTCCTTCTTCTCCTCCTTCTTCTCCTGATCCTTATCCTCCTCCCTCTCCTTCTTCTTCTTCTCCTCTGCTTCTTCTTCCTTCCTTTCATTTTTCCTCTTTCTTCTCCTCTTGTCCCCTTCTTCAGGCTAAATTGGCTAAGAATGCCTTTTTGGAGATAATTATGTCATTTTGAGGATTATTAGCTAAGTATAGGTCATGTTTTATTAAATAGACCATTTAGGAGCTAACTAAGCAAATTATGTCATCTAGGTGCAACCCTAGCTAACTATAGGTCGTTCCGGAGCTAACTTGCGTAAAATAGGTCATTCCGGAGCAAACTATGCTTATTAAGCCATTTTGGATCTAGCTAAGCTAATTATAGGCCATTTAATACCTAAGTTAGGGGGAATAGGTCATCTCGCAGCTATGTAAGCCTTATTATGTCATTTAGGAGAGAACTAAGCTAACTGTAGGTCATTTTTTATTATAGGTCATTTTGGAGCTAACTAAGCTAATTATGTCATATCATAGGATAATTAGCCAATTTAGCCTTTCTTGGATGAGTCTAAGATACGTAGAAGAAGAGAAAGAGAAGATGAAGTAAAAGAAGGAGGAGGAGGAGGAGGAGAAGGAGAAGGAAGAGGAGAAGAAGAAGAAAAGAAGAAGTCGGAGGAGAAGGAGGAAAAAGGATGAAGAAGAAGGAGAAGGAGGAGCTCGTTCTCCTTCTTCTCCTCCTTTTTCTCCTTCTTCTTATCCTCCTCCCTCTCCTTCTTCTTCTTCTCCTCTTCTTCTTCTTCCTTCCTTTCATTTTTCCTATTTCTTCTCCTCTCGTCCCCTTCTTCGGGCTAAATTGGCTTAGAATGCCTTTTGGAGCTAATTATGTCATTTCTAGGATAATTAGCTAAGTATAGGTCATGTTTTATTAAATACACCATTTAGGAGCTAACTAAGCTAATTATGTCATCTAGGTGGAACCCTAGCTAACTATACGTCGTTTCGGAGCTAACTTGGGTAAAATAGGTCATTCCGGAGCAAACTATGCTTATTAATCCATTTTGGATCTAGCTAGGCTAATTATAGGCCATTTAATACCTAAGTTAGGGGGAATAGGTCATCTTGCGGCTACGTAAGCCTTATTATGTCATTTAGGAGAGAACTTAGCTAACTGTAGGTCATTTTTTATTAAATACGTCATTTTGGAGCTAACTAAGCTAATTATGTCATTTCGTAGGATAATTACCAATTTAGCATTTCTTGGATGAGTCTAAGCTACATAGAAGAAGAGAAAGAGAAGAAGAAGTAAAAGAAGGAGGAGGAGGAGGAGGAGAAGGAGAAGGAAGAGGAGAAGAAGAAGAAAAGAAGAAGGAGAAGGAGAAGTAGGAAGAAGGAGGAAGAAGAAGGAGAAGGAGGAGCTCCTTCTCCTTCTTCTCCTCCTTCTTCTCCTTCTTCTTATCCTCCTCCCTCTCCTTCTTCTTCTTCTCCTCTTCTTCTTCTTCCTTCCTTTCATTTTTCCTCTTTCTTCTCCTCTTGTCCCCTTCTTCGGGCTAAATTGGCTAAGAATGCCTTTTTGGAGCTAATTATGTCATTTCGACGATAATTAGCTAAGTATAGGTCATGTTTTATTTAATAGACCATTTAGGACCTAACTAAGCTAATTATGTCATCTAGGTGGAACCCTAGCTAACTATAGGTCGTTTCGGAGCTAACTTGGGTAAAATAGGTCATTCCAGAGCAAACTATGCTTATTAAGCCATTTTGGATCTAGCTAGGCTAATTATAGGACATTTAATACCTAAGTTAGGGGGAATAGGTCATCTTGTAGCTATGTAAGCCTTATTATGTCATTTAGGAGAGAACTTAGCTAACTGTAGGTCATTTTTTATTAAATATGTCATTCTAGAGCTAACTAAGCTAATTATGTCATTTCGTATGATAATTAGCAAATTTAGCCTTTCTTGGATGAGTCTAAGCGACATAGAAGTAGAGAAAGAGAAGAATAAGTAAAAGAAAGACGAGGAGGAGGAGGAGAAGGAGAAGGAAGAGGAGAAGAAGAAGAAAAGAAGAAGGAGAAGGAGAACGAGGAAGAAGGAGGAAGAAGAAGTAGCTCCTTCTCCTTCTTCTCCTTCTTCTTATCCTCCTCCCTCTCCTTCGTCTTCTTCTCCTCTTCTTCTTCTGCCTTCCTTTCATTTTTCCTCTTTCTTCTCCTCTTGTCCCCTTCTTCGGGCTAAATTGGCTAAGAATGCCTTTTTGGTGATAATTATGTCATTTTGAGGATAATTAGCTAAGTATAGGTCATGTTTTATTAAATAGACCATTTAGGAGCTAACTAAGCTAATTATGTCATCTAGGTGGAACCCTGGCCAACTATAGGTCGTTTCAGAGCTAACTTGGGTAAAATAGGTCATTCCAGAGCAAACTATGCTTATTAAGCCATTTTGGATCTATCTAAGCTAATTATAGGCCATTTAATACCTAAGTTAGGGGGAATATGTCATCTTGCAGCTACGTAAGCCTTATTATGTCATTTAGGAGAGAACTTAGCTAACTGTAGGTCAGTTTTTATTAAATAGGTCATTTTGGAGCTAACTAAGCTAACTATGTCACTTCGTAGGATAATTAGCCAATTTAGCCTTTCTTGGATGAGTCTAAGCTACGTAGAAGAAGAGAAAGAGAAGAAGACGTAAAATAAGGAGGAGGAGGAGGAGGAGTAGGAGGAGAAGGAAGAGGGGAAGAAGAAGAAAAGAAGAACAAGAAGGAGAAGGAGGAAGAAGGACGTAGAAGAAGGAGAAGAAGGAGCTCCTCCTTCTCCTTCTTCTACCTCCTTCCTCCTCCTTCTCCTTCTTCTTCTTCTCCTCTGCTTCTTCTTCCTTCCTTTCATTTTTCCTCTTTCTTCTCCTCTTGTCCGCTTCTTCAGGCTAAATTGGTGAAGAATGCCTTTTTGGAGATAATTATGTCATTTTGAGGACAATTAGCTAAGTATAGGTAATGTTTTATTAAATAGACCATTTAGGAGCTAACTAAGCAAATTATGTCATCTAGGTGGAACCCTAGCTAACTATAGGTCGTTCCGGAGCTAACTTGCGTAAAATAGGTCATTCCGGAGCAAACTATGCTTATTAAGCCATTTTGGATCTAGCTAAGCTAATTATAGGCCATTTAATACCTAAGTTAGGGGGAATAGGTCATCTCGCAGCTATGTAAGCCTTATTATGTCATTTAGGAGAGAACTAAGCTAACTGTAGGTCATTTTTTATTATAGGTCATTTTGGAGCTAACTAAGCTAATTATGTCATATCATAGGATAATTAGCCAATTTAGCCTTTCTTGGATGAGTCTAAGATACGTAGAAGAAGAGAAAGAGAAGATGAAGTAAAAGAAGGAGGAGGAGGAGGAGGAGAAGGAGAAGGAAGAGGAGAAGAAGAAGAAAAGAAGAAGTCGGAGGAGAAGGAGGAAAAAGGATGAAGAAGAAGGAGAAGGAGGAGCTCGTTCTCCTTCTTCTCCTCCTTTTTCTCCTTCTTCTTATCCTCCTCCCTCTCCTTCTTCTTCTTCTCCTCTTCTTCTTCTTCCTTCCTTTCATTTTTCCTATTTCTTCTCCTCTCGTCCCCTTCTTCGGGCTAAATTGGCTTAGAATGCCTTTTGGAGCTAATTATGTCATTTCTAGGATAATTAGCTAAGTATAGGTCATGTTTTATTAAATACACCATTTAGGAGCTAACTAAGCTAATTATGTCATCTAGGTGGAACCCTAGCTAACTATACGTCATTCCGGAGCTAACTTGGGTAAAATAGGTCATTCCGGAGCAAACTATGCTTATTAATCCATTTTGGATCTAGCTAGGCTAATTATAGGCCATTTAATACCTAAGTTAGGGGGAATAGGTCATCTTGCGGCTACGTAAGCCTTATTATGTCATTTAGGACAGAACTTAGCAAACTGTAGGTCATTTTTTATTAAATAGGTCATTTTGGAGCTAACTAAGCTAATTATGTCATTTCGTAGGATAATTAGCCAATTTAGCCTTTCTTGGAGCTAACTAAGCTAATTATGTCATTTAGATGGAAGTCTAGCTATTTTTTATTAAAACACTAGAAATAACATACCATTATCGTCATCACAACGGTGAAGCACGGTGGCTCTGGCTTGTTTCACCTAGAGAAGGCTGCCCTGGAGAAGGCTCGACTGTAGAAGGGTCGTGCGATGCGTTTCGGGAGATATTCTGCACCAAACATCGTTTGCAATGTGTAGTTAGCATGAGGACACTCTTAAAATCACTGCACTGAAATGAAACTCACAGTCCCCGCCACGTTAATGACTCGCATCGGCGGAGGGACTTAGCCGCTCTTCTCGCACATAGATTGTACATTTGGTTTCGACAAGTCAAACTTTGTATTTATTAATGAAACGGACATTCAAATGCAAGATTTGAAATAACATGAAGAAGAAACTTACCAGGAAGAGCTCGTATATGGCCCTGTTAGACGCATCATTTTGTGCCCTCTCCGCCTCCACCAATGCAGTCGTCCTCTCCTCCAGCTCCCTAATTTTCTTATCCTTCTCCGCCATAGCCGCCTGCATTGCCTCTCTCTCTTTATGAATAGCAGCCTACAACACAACTCATTGTTAGCAATGTAATCATATTGGTTCCAACGCACAACATAATGTGGAAAGATAGTTGAGTCCATTAAACTAACCTCGATGGCGAGCTTGACTGGCCGTGGATGACGTGTTATCTCCGGACAAGAGCTCGTTTGGCGTGCCTTTGTCTGCCGGAGAGTGCTAGGACAATGTATAAGGCCGTCTCCAATGGCGATCGAGCCATGGGGCCTCCCATTGCCAGCTATGATCGCCAGCTCTGGATCAATAGGCCCCTTGCTCGTGTTAAAGTCCTCCCCTTTCCTCGCCTTCCCGTGATCTCTGTACTTCACGAGCTTGTGGTGGGAGGAGATGTTGGTGAAATTTTCTCGAAGCTCGAGGTCAGACTCAGAGAATGCCTTGACCTTCTTGTATGAGGCAGTATGGGCCATCGCATACAGGTCGTACATCTGTGGTGCCTCCGTCTTATTGTGACGCGCCTAAAAGAGAGAGAGAGGAAAATTGTATTAGTAAAGGGCTCAAGATAGCATTAAGAATGAATTGCATGAGGCATGAAGCAAACCACATACCCAGTTCTCGCCAAATTGGATTAAATTAACGCTCCCTTGATGGTGTGGCACGCCAACCATTTTGCCACGCCTCTCCTTGGCGTTGTTGTGGCTGGCCTCCCATGTTTCGGAGCACCACTAATCAACCAAGGCCTCCCAACAATCCATCTTATCCACACACCATCTCGGGGGCACCTAAGTTAATAAAGAGAAATTTGAGCGCGTAAGAACCAAATCAAGGAATCTAACTACAAAGCCTTAATAATATGTAATTACCTTCATGTAATGCTCCTTCTCCATCTTAGCATCACGACACTTCCCCTTGTGAATCCTAATACGCCGCGTGGCATAGTAGTCTCGAACAGCCCGCACCCGAGCCTCGTCCCAAAGTTTTGAAGTAGGCGGTGACATTCGGTTTCGATAACCTTTGCCGCATCCTCTTCGTATCCCTCCTCACACCTGTAGTAGGTCTGCAAATGAGACAACACCGATTAGTACAATAAAAAGCCATGGTTGATTTATAATTGTGTGAAGGAGAAATTACCCAGAACTTTCGGATCACCATGTCCGCCCTCGTGTCGCACAAAAAACCGTCGATCTCCACCTCCGGCGGTGCCGGGCCACCCAAGTAGTGCTCCCAGGTCATTCCTACCTCTCGCTCCCGACCGGGCAACGTAACAAACCCTGGGAAGTTTTTACGGCAAAGAACACCAAGGACGCTGTTGGGCTTGCGGACACCCTTGGCAACAATCCAACCCCTACAGTATGACAAATTAAAGCCAAAACATTAGATATTTGAGAAAACGCAAAGGAAAAAGGTTAAATAAGAGTAAATTAACTTACTTGTCCCCGTTTGGCCTATTCGACCACCTCTGCTTGGGGTCGCTGGCACGAGCGGGAGCCCCGAACTACCACGTTGGTAGACGGTAGCCCCCTCACCCAGCGCCTCGTCGCTACCAGCATCCCACTGGGTCTCTTGGGACGTACCCTCATCCCTGCTTTGCTCCGGAGTCGCCTAGAAGGAAGCCTTTGGGACACGAGTCTCGTGGGTTGAAGGCTCGTCGACCTGAGGCTCGTCGACCCGAGGCTTGTGAACCGGAGACCGTGTAGCCTCCACCTCAAACGAATCCACCCTAGAAGTCCTGTGCTCAGGTGAATCAGCTTGGGCTGTCCATGGATAATGTTGGACAATTTGAAAGGATGGCGATTATAAATATGCAAAGAAATGCATATTTATAGATGTCGCCCTTTCGAACAGGAGACGCATACTGGTCACGCATACTCATGATTGAAGAAACCTATAGCTAGCAAGTTTCATCGGCACGAAGAACGGGACAGAGCAATTTAAGGCGGTAGGAGGAGAAGTCATTTGTGCTCACCAACAAACGCAAGGGCGGAGCTCGTCCAACGCACGTGGAGGTCGTCGAACAACTGCACATTGAAATTCACACGATCAACACAAATACGATGTTTTTATAATTAACATAATCGGAAAATATGTGACCTAACTCATAATTTACAAAACTATGACCTCGTGGGCCTTTGGAAGGCCAAAAAGCACCTTCGCGTTCAAAAGAAGGCAGAAGAGGTGACGAGGGTCGGGGCTTAGTGGCGTCGGGAGTCAGTGCCGTCGAGGGTCGGTGGTGTCGCGTGTCGGTGGCATCGGGGGTTGGGGGGTTAGTGGCGTCGGTTGTGGGGGGTCAGTGGCGTCGGGTGTCCAGGGTCAGTGACGTCGGGTGTCAGTGGCGTCGCGGGTCGGGGATTGGTGGTGTCGAGACTCGGGGGTCGGGAGTCGTGGGCCGAGGGTCTGGGTCGGGGGTCAGTGGCATCGGGGGTCGAGGGTTAGTGGCGTCGGTGGTCAGTGGCGTCGGGGGTTGGGGGTCGGGGGTCAGTGGCGTCGGGGGTTGATGGTCGGGGGTCAGTGGCGTCGGGCGTCCGGGATCGGGGGTCGAGGGTCAGTTTCGGGGTGCCTGGGTTCCCTTTTCCTCTTCTTTGTTCTTCTCCTCTCTCCTCTTTTTCTTCTTCTTCTTCTTCTTCTTCTTCTTCTTTTCTTCTTCTTCTTCTTGTTCTTCTTCTTCTTATTCTTCTTCTTCTTCTTCTTCTTCTTCTTTTTTCTCCTCCTACTCCCCTCCTCTTTTTCTCCTCCTATTCTTATTCTTCTTCTTCTTCTTCTTCTTCTTCTTCTTTCTCCTCCTCCTCTTCCTCCTCCTCCTCCTCCTCCTCTTCTTTTTCTTCTTCTTCTTCTTCTTCTTCTTCTTCTTCTTCTTCTTCTTCTTCTTCTTCTTCTTCTTCTTCTTCTTCTTCTTCTTCTTCTTCTTCTTTCTCCTCCTCCTCCTCTTCTTCTTCTTCTTCTTCTTCTTTTCGTTCTTCTTCTAATTATTTTCTTCTGCTAACCTAACTAACTAACCTTGTTCCTTTTTTCTTCTGCTAACCTAACTAACTAACCTAACTAACTAACCTTGTTCCTTTTTTCTTTTTCATTTTTTTTCCTTCTGCTTTTCCTCTTTTTTTCTTCTAACCTAACTAACTAACCTAATTAGCCTAATAATCTAACCAACGGGGAGGGGGCTCGCCGCGGGGAGGGGTCACCGCGGGGGTGGGTCACCGCGGGGGTGGGTCACCGTGGGGGTGGGTCTCCGCGGGTGTGGGTGCCGCGGGGAGGGGCACTCGCGGGAAGGGGCTCATCACGGGGGGGGGGGGGTCGCCGTGGGGAGGGGCTCGCCGTGGGGGGGGGGGCTCGCCGTAGGGAGGGGCTTGCCGCGGGGAGGGGCTCTCGCTGGGAGGGGGTCGCCGTGGAGAGAGACAGTGAGCGAGTGGCCGCGGAAATAGAGAGAGAGGACGAGGGGGTTAATGGCCGTTATAGGGCGGTCCCTTTGCCATCCGCCACCCTACGGCAAAGGGCCCCACGGCAGACGGCCGTTATAGGGCGGCCCCTTTGCCGTCTGCCCTGGGTCTCTTTGTCGTCCACTGGCAGACGGCAAAGGGCCGACACATGGCAAATAGTATTTTTTCCATGTGTCAGTCCTTTGCCGTCTGCCTTCTGTCAACTGCTGGCAAAGAGGTTCTTTGCCGTCAGCCAGCAGACGGCAAAGAACTGGCTGACGGCAAAGAACTGGATTCCAGTAGTGAAACAACCTTGCAACCAAATAATAAAAAGTCTCTTGTGTCACTAGCACACCAAATACAATGGTAAATTGTATAGGTGCACTAGCTCGGCAAAGAGAAGGTGATACAAGTGTAGTAATGATAGTATATATAGTTTTTGCAATCTGAAAATATAAAACATCAAGGTAGAAAGTGTAAAACAGCGAGCAAAACGTTGTATAAATGCTTGATTATGAGGCATAGGGTTCGTACTTTCGCTAGTGAAATATCTCAACAATGCTAATATAATTCGATCACATAACAATCCCTCAATGTGGGATGAAGAATCACTCCAAAGTTCCTATCTAGTGGAGAACATAAGAAGAAATTGTTTGTAGGGTACGAAACCACCTCAAAGTTATTCCTTCTGATCAATCTTTCCAAGA
The DNA here is from genome assembly GCF_904849725.1 of Hordeum vulgare subsp. vulgare. Classification (NCBI taxonomy): domain Eukaryota; kingdom Viridiplantae; phylum Streptophyta; class Magnoliopsida; order Poales; family Poaceae; genus Hordeum; species Hordeum vulgare. The sequence goes on from NC_058524.1 coordinate 420,637,628, forward strand.
GTTCATACTAAGATAAAAAGTTATCCTTTCTGATCTATCTATTAAGAGTTTGTACTAAAATAACACCAAAACAAATTTAGATTCATAATACTCAATCCAACATAAAGAACTTCAAGGAGGACACCAAGATTTCTATTGGAGAATATAGTATGAAAACATGCAATCAACCCCTATGCCTAGATTACCCTAATGTCATCTCGGGAATCCGCGAGTTGATGCCACAACATATATCGAGTGAATCACTTGAATACCGGAATGTCACTACAGGTATCCGCATGCAAGACATATATCATGTGCTCTCAAACCTGAATATTCAATCCAACATGACGAGATCCTAAAGTGAAAGACTCAATTCATCGAAACAATAGCATGTGACAAACACCATATGATAGAACTTTATTAACAAGGCCCATGATATATCAAGATCATGGCATCTCAAGAACACGAGATAGAGGGAGAGACATTAAACACATAGCTACTAGTAAAAACCCTCAACCCCTAGGGTGGACTACTCCCTCCTCGTCATGGCCTCCGCCGGGATGATGAAGATGGCCACCGAAGATGATCTCCCTCTCCGACATGGTGCCGGAACGGGCTCCCGATTGGTTTTTTGTTGCTACATAGGCTTGTGGCGGTAGAACATCTCATCTAGGGTTATTACTGGATGTTTTTTATAGGATTTTTGGGCGCTGGAATCACGCCAAGATGGGCCACGAGGTGCCCACTGATGGCGAGTTGATGGATATACTTCTCGCCCCTTGTTGGTTACTTCAGGTGGAAGGTTGAGATGTAGTCAGCAGCAGATTTCCCTTACACGGGGACTCCAAGGATCAACAAGTAGGTGTCCGGTGCTCTGGAGCTAGGAGAAGACGTGGACCTACACACACAACAAATAACTTTGCTGCCAACAAGTTCAAAGAGGTTGTCAATCTCTCCGGCCTAGTAGTTTGCAAAGGATCAAAACACAAGGGGGAATAGCGATAGTGCTTGCAACGGAAACAATGGTGGAAATATGGACTAGAGTCACATGGTGTTCACTAGTGATGTCCCTCTCCCAAAAGGCGATAAACATCTATGCTGGGTAAACAAATTACAGTTGGGCAATTGACAGATTTATAAACACACCACAATGCTAAATATGCTACAAGATAGTTAGAGGCTCAAAAGTAATGGGCAGTACGCCAAGACAAGTAGACCGTTTATCCATCAGCATCTACTCTCTAATCATCCACCTCAAGATATCTATCCGTAACATCTCGCTTGTATTAAGTTGTGAGCCCCACCCAAAGTGTAAACTCAAAGCAACGGACAACTGCATTCAGGAACTTTAAGTAAGGTAAACAATCCTTGCAACCGTGGTTACAAGCACCGTTGTTTTCTCCCTGGTGGCAACAACATATCCCCTAGTCTCATGTTTCTGTCACTCAAGCTAGACATCATGGGGCATTAACCCATAGTCATGCATAACGATCCCTCTTGGAGTTACAATCTACTACTCGGCCAAACCAATAAAAAGCCATGGAGAACATGCATGAATTTGTCAAGAACATAATATAAAAGGAGAACCAAATATATAAATCATCACAATCTGAACATAATCTCATAATCCATCAGATCCCAGCAAACTCAGCATTGCAACAACAGGTAAATTACATAGATGCCTTGATCATGTAGGGCAGCTCACAAGGGCTAAGCATTGAAGCACAAGATTGGAGAGAAGACATCACATAGCTACTATTCATGGACTCATGATCCAAGGAGGACTACACACGACACGTCCAAGAAGCGTCCATGGTGGTGGAGAATCTCCCGGAGGTTAATCCTCCCTCCGGTAGGGTGCCGGGAAGAGGTCTTCTGGCGTTCCCGATCTCGGAAGCGCTGCATCGGCGGAACGGTGGAGAAATTCGTGATTCTGGATATATCTTTAGGGTTTTCTGTCTCAGGGGTAAATATAGGCCAAAGGAGGGCGCCAGGAGGTGGATCCTCCACCCAGGCGGCCTGGTGGCGCATCCAGGAGCAGGCCCGCGCAGGGTGGCCGCTAGGCGACGCCTGGCTCCCCTCTGGCCCACCTTGATGCTTCATGAAGCTTCCGTCACGCTGATTTTTATATATTTTTCTTGGGATTTTTGGGGCTCTAAAAATTGGGGTAAAGTCCTTGCAACTAAAAGACATCAACAGGCAAAAACTGGCACTGGGTGCACTCAGTTAGTAGGTTAGTCCAAATATGTGTAAAAAGGTATGAAAGTGTAGCAAAACATATAACAATGTCACCCAAAATAGCATGAAACAAACATAACTTATAGATACGTTTGGGACGTATCACCCACTAGATACCAAGCCGCGAGAGGGGTAGCTGGCGCGCCCTGGTTTTTAGTGGGAACCAGGGGGCACTCTGGTGGTTCTTTGCTCCAGTGTTTCTCTTTTCTTACAAAAAAATGTCAAAAAGTTTTGTCCAATTCTGAGAACTTTTATTTCTCCACAAAAAACAACACCACAATAGTTCTACCGAAAATAGCTTCAGACCGGGTTAGTTCTGAATAAATCATATAAAGTGCAGCAAAACTATATAAAAGTATTGTAAACATAGGCAAACATGGCATGAATACTTCATAAATTATCGATATGTTGTAGACGTATCAGCATCCCCAAGCTTAAGTCCGACTCATCCTCTAGTAGGTAAATCATAAAAGAAATAAATTATGAAGTCTGAATGCTAGAATAGTGCATAAGTTTGATCAATGATCATTTCAATCACTTTTCCTAGGATCATAATGACAACTCTTTCTTATAAAACTCATCATGATAAAGTGGCAATTGAAAACATAATTTTTTATGTGAAATGCTACCTATCATATTCATGATATTGCTTTCTATATAGCATGGACATGTGGACTTGTAGATGATTCAAAGCAATAGTCTATAATTTGACATGAAAACTTTAATACTCAAGCATATCAACAAGCAACCAAGTCATTCAAAATATCAACGCTAAAGAATGCTATCCCTAACCCATCATGCTCAATCATTGATCCATTCATGCAACACACTCAAATATTATCTACATCCAATGATCAATTATGCTAAAAGTGTTCGGTAGTTGGTGCTTTATAAGAGAACATGGAGAATTAGATAAAAATAAAAATTGCATAAAATTTAATATATAGTCCCTTCGTAGAGGGAAGTAAAGATTTCTGGAGGTGTGAGATCTCAAAGCTTAAATTGGGAGATAAAATTACTTTGGGTGGCATGATTTTCATGTCAACGAATATGACTAAGAGTTTCCAATATCTCCCACGCTAAACAAATCATAGTCGATTTCCAAACTAAAAATAAATTTTATACCCTTTTTCACCATTCTTTCGCACTCCACGGCTAGCCACATCCATGGGTACCGTCCATACCAACACTTTCCAAGAAATTTATTATTTGATAACATAATCTAATTTTTCTATGCATTTCGGGACTCGACATCACTATTAGTACCGGTACCATACTCTTGTGCAATGACAAGTGAATAACCAATCATCTTGAGAATAACCTATTTAACATGGAAGATATCGGCCACCCCTCGCCGCTTCCAGAGTGGTATGGGCACACAAAAATAAGTATATTTTGAACATTAGAGTTGGCAAATACAAATTTACTTGGAACGATACTGAAATACTGCATATAGGTAGGTATGGTGGACTCATTTGTCACAAATTTTGGTTTAGTATTTGGATGCACAAGCAGAATTCCCGCTTAGTACAAGTGAAAGCTAGCAAATAGATTGAGAAGAGCCCAACCAAGGAAAGAGAACCATAATAAGCGAACATTAAACATAACTAACACCAAATAATGCAACACAAATAGTATGTAATTTCGTAGCATAATTATTGACTTCAGGTGTTGGAAATATGCCCTAGAGGCAATGATAAATAGTTATTATTATATTTATTATTTAAATATAATCGTTTGTTATCCATGCTATAATTGTATTGAATGAAAACATAGATACATGTGTGGATACATAGACAAAACAATGTACCTAGCAAGCCTCTAGTTGGCTAGCCAGTTGATCAATGATGGTCAAGGTTTTCTGGCTATATGCAAGTGTTGTCACTTGATAACTCGATCACATCATTAGGAGAATCATGTGATGGACTAGACCCAAATTATGAACGAAGTATATTCATCGTGTCGTTTTATTTCTATTGTTTCTGCGTGTCAAGTATTTATTCCTATGACCATGAGATCATATAACTCACTGGCACCGGAGGAATACCTTGTGTGCATCAAACGATGCAACGTAACTGGATGACTATAAAGGTGCTCTATAGGTATCTCCGAAGGTGTCCGTTGAGTTAGTATGGATCAAGAATGGGATTTGTCACTCCGTGTGACGGAGAGGTATCTCAGGGGGAACTCGGTAATACAACATCACACACAAGCCTTGCAAGCAATGTGACTAACTATAAGTCATGTGATCCAGTGTTACAGAACGAGTAAAGAGAGTTGCCGGTAACGAGATTGAAATAGGTATGCGGATACCGATGATCAAATCTCGGGCAAGTAACATACCGAAGGACAAAGGGAATGACATACGGGATTATATGAATCCTTGAGACTGAGGTTCAACCGATAAGAGCTTTGGTGAACATGTAGGATCCAATTTGGGCATTCAGGTCCCGCTATTGGATATTGACGAAGGAGAGCCTCGGGGCATGTCTACATAGTTCTCGAACCCGCAGGGTCTGCACACTTAAGGTTCGATGATGTTTTAGTATAGTTGAGTTATATGTGGTGTTACCGAATGTTGTTCAGAATCCCGGATGAGATCACGGATGCCATGAGGGTTTCTGGAATGGTCCAGAAATGAAGACTGATATGTAGGGTGGTTTCATTTGTTCACCAAAAAGTTTTGGGCAATTCCGGTAGTATACTAGGAGTGACGAATGGGTTCCGGGAGTTCACCGGGAGGGGCCCACCCACCCGGGAGTGAGCCCAAGGCACTAGGGTGGCACCAGAAGTCATTAGTGGGCTGGTGGAGTCAGCCCAAGGGGCCCATGGCGCCACATAAAGAAATACCAAAAGAAAAGAAAAAGAAAAAAGGAAAGAGGGAGGTGGGAAGGAAGAGGAGGACTCCTCCTTCCCAAACCGACTTGGAGGAGGAGTCCTCCTCCTCCTTGGCCGGCGCACCCCTTGAGGGATTGGCCCTCAAGACAAGCAACCTCCCCCTCTCTCCTATATATAGTGGTGTTTTAGGGCTGATTTGAGACAACTTTTGCCACGTGCAAGTCAACCCTAGACCACATGGTTTTACCTGTAGATCAAAATTCTGCGGAGCTCGGGCGGAGCCCTGCAGGAGTAGATCGTCACCACCACTGGCGCACCGTCACGCTGCCGGAGAACTCATCTACTTCTCCATCTTGCTTGCTGGATCAAAAAGGCCGAGATCATCTTGAGTTGTACGTGTGCTGAACGCGTAGGTGCCGTCCATTGGACGCTAGATCGGAACGGATCGTGGGACCGATCACGGGACGGTTCGTGGGACGGTTCGTGGGGCGGTTCAAGGAACGTGAATACGTTCCACTACATCAATTTTGTTTCTTAACGCTTCCCGTTGTGCGATCTACAAGGGTACGTAGATCCAAATCTCCTGTCGTAGATGGACATCACCATGATAGTTCTTCGTTTGCATAGGAATTTTTTTGTTCCCCATGCAACGTTCCCCAACATCATGTGCATGCATACAGAATGAAAAACCTTAACACCAATATTCTTACTGAAGCATAATTACTTATCAGCATAACTCACATATTACTATCTTCCTATCACAAAACTATTTTAAAGAATCAAGTTTAACATCCAATGATCTTCATAAAAGTTTTGATTATATTTCCCCTAGATATCTATCACTTTGAGACCAATTTCATTTAAAGCAAATTTCCATTGCTAATAATAAGCTCTCGGCCAAATATAAGTGAAGATCGAGAGCACAAGTTTCTTTAAAATTTTCAACTCTCAAAATAATATAAGTGAAGCAAGAGAGGATTTCTTCAAACTTTCTACTAACTCTCAAAATAATCTAAGTGAATCATGAGAGCTTATTTGTTCAAAATAACAGCACCACCTTGCTCAAAAATATATAACTGAAGTACTCGAGCAATTCAATCAAGCTACTACCAAAAGATATAAGTGAAGATCAAATGAGTAGTAAACTAATTAAGTAGCTATGTGATGACTCTCTCTCAATAAATATTTTCAGATCTTATATTTTATTTCAAACATAAAATAAAGCAAAATACAGTCCAAGAATATCACATATCATGTGGACAAGTAAAAGTTTAGGCCCAACATAGGCTAACTGATAGTTTTGATGAAGAAAGGTGGGACATGTGGCATCCCCTAGCTTAGATGCTTGAGACTTCTTGAAATATTTTCTTGGTGTGACTTGGGCATCCCCAAGCTTGAGCTTTATTATCTCCTTAATTAATCTCATATCATGGTTTCACCTAAGTCTCAAAAACTTCATCCACACAAAACTTGCAAAGAACTCGTGAGATAGGTTAGTACACACAAAAGTGAATCAACTCTTTATGTAGTTACAAGACAAGTAGCATAATAATTCTCAAACATTATGTAATTTATACTATCTTTTCCACAATTTATATCTACCAATATAAGCCATGGAAACTGTAGGATAAGTAGATAACGAAACTATGACAACAATCTGTCCAAACAGAAAAGTGTGTAACAATCTATATAAAAAGTGCACTTTTGTATCTCCAAAAATTCTGAAAATTTAGGAAGTAATAAGTAATTTGTATTACATTACTTTGTAAATATTTCAGAAACTTTCCACGTTCGAGTAAAATATTATAATTCAAATACTACAGAAACAGTCTCTGTTTTTGTACAGCACACATCACACATGCAATTCAACCATTCTAGAGGCCATTGTTGGAACTTTTTATTGAAAAACAAGATTATAAATAACATATATCAGAGAACAACAAAATAAAATGATGCTCCGAGAAAAACATATATCATGTGATGATGAAAATATAGCCCCAAATAAGATATACCGATAATGTTGGAGATGAAAGAGGGGATGCCTTCCGGGGAATCCCCAAGCTTAGATGCTTGAGTCTTCTCTCGATATTACCTTGGGGTGCCTTGTTCATCCCCAATATTAGGTTCTTGCTGCTACTTATTCTCCTCATATTGGATTCTCACACAAAACATGAAAACTTAACGGAACTTCGTGAGATGGGTTAGTATGACAAATATAGATCATTCACTTAGGTACTGCGAAGACAAGATTCATAAAGGTTCTCACATAATACCTACTTTATTCTATAATTCCCATAATTTATATCACTCAATATAAGTTATGGAAACACTAAAACAAGCAAACTATGCACGCAAAATAGAATCTGTCAAAAACAGAACAGTGTGTGAAGATCTGCATTAAAACCATACTTACCTAACCCTACAACTTCTGAAAAATTAGGACAAGGTAGATAATTTGCATAATAAAACCATGTAATAATTTCATAACTTTTTAATGCTCCACTAAAACTAGAGAAATTATGTACTAGACATAAAAGTTTCTGTTTTTGCACAGATTCAAACAAGCAAGTATCCACACTATCCCAAAGGCTTCACTTGGCACTTTATTGAAATAAAATATATAAAACATGATTACCACAGTATGTTAATCATGTGAACATAAAAAAACTGAAAGTAAAAGTGTTGGGTTGTCTCCCAACAAGCGCTTTTCTGTAATGCCTTTTAGCTACGCATGATGATTTCAATGATGCTCGCATACGAATAATAGTTGAAACATGCAAGAGAGCATCATGAATCACATGTTAAGCACATTTAAGTCTAACCCACTTATTGTGCATAGGGATTTTGTGGGAAAACAATCAACTTGCATAGGAAGGAAAAACAAGCATGACTTCAAAACTTGGAACACATGGAAGGAAATTTGATATTATTTCAATTCCTACAAGCATATGTTCCTCCCTCATAATAATTTTCAATAGCATCATGAAGGAATTAAACAATATAAATATCACATTCTTTTCATTATCCACAAGCATATAATGTTTATTACTACCCACGTAAGAAAAATTCTTATCATTCATAGTAGTGGGAGCAAACTCAACAAAATCACTATCATGAGACACTTGATTGGCATAATCCAATTTAAAAATAAAATCATGATGACAAGTTTCATGGTTATCATTATTATTTATAACATACATGTCATCACAATAATCATCATAGGTAGCAACTTTGTTGTTATAGTCAATTGAAACCTCTTCCAAAATAGTGGACTCATCACTAAATAAAGTCATGACCTCCCCAAATCCATTTTTATCAATATGAAAGGATTCAACACCCTCCAAAATAGTGGGATCGTTAGTGCCTAAAGTTGACACTCTTCCAAACCCACTTTCATCAATATTATCATCATAAATAGGAGGCATGCTTTCATCATAATAAAATTGCTTATCAAAACTTGAGGGACTAAAAATATCGGCATCCCCAAGCTTGTGGATTTGCATATCACTACCGTGCTCATCATTCAAGGAATTCACATTAAGCATTTTCATACATTCTTCCTCTAGCAATTGAGCACAATTTTCTATTCCATCATTTTCAAGAAATACATGATAGCGATGAACATTATGAAACCACCTCAATTCCATTTTTTTGTAATTTTCTTTTTATAAATCGAACTAGTGAAAAACAAGAAAATGAAATATTTAATTGCAAGTACTAAATATATACCTTGAAGCACTCACCTCCCCATCAACGATGCCAGAAAAGAGCTTGATATCTACTACACAACTTGTTCTTGTAGACTCGTGTTGGGCCTCCAAGCACAGTGTTTTGTAGGATAGTTGCAAATTTTCCTCAAGTGGATGACCTAAGGTTTATCAGTCTGTGGGAGGCGTAGGATGAAGATGGTCTCACTCAAACAACCCTACAACCAAATAATAAAAAGTCTCTTGTGTCCCCAACAGACCAAATACAATGGTAAATTGTATAGGTGCACTAGTTCGGCGAAGATATGGTGATATAAGTGTAGTAATGAAAGTAGACATAGTTTTTTGTAATCTAAAAACATAACAACAACAAGGTAGCAAGTATAAAACAACAAACAAAACATTGTATAAATGCTTGGTAATGAGGCCTAGGATCCGTACTTTCTCTACAGAAATCACTCAAAAATGCTAATATAACTGGATCACATAACAATCCCTCAACGTGCGATGATGAATCACTCAAAAGTTCTTATCTGGCGGAGAGCATAAGAGGAAATGGTTTGTAGGGTACGAAACCACCTCAAAGTTATTCGTTCCAATCAATCTTTCCAAGAGTTCGTACTAAGATAACAAGTTATCCTTTATGATCGATCTATCAAGAGTTTCTACTAAAATAACACCATAACAAATTCAGATTCATGATAATCAATCCAACACAAAGACCTTGAAGGAGCATACCAATATTTCTATCGGAGAACATAGTATGAAAATGTGCATCAACACCTATGCCTAGATTACTCCAATGTCACCTCGCGCATCCGCGAGTTGACATGACATATATCAAGTGAATCACTTGAATACCCCAATGTCACTATAGGTATCCACATGGAAGACATATATCACGTGCTCTCAAACATGAATATTCAATCCAACATAACAAGATCTTAAAGTGAAAAACTACATTGATCATAACAATAGCGTGGGACAAACACCATATGATCCAACTATGTTAACAAGGCCCATGATATATCAAGATCATGACATCTCAAGAACATGAGAGAGAGAGAAAAATAGAGTTTAACACATAGCTATTGGTACAAACACTCGGCCCCGAGGGTGGACTACTCCCTCCTTGTCATGGCCTCCGCCGGGATGATGAAGATGTCCAGCGGAGATGATATCCCCCTCCGACAGGGTGCCGGAACGGGCTCCCGATTGTTTTTCGCTGCTACAGAGGCTTGAAGTGGTGGAACTTCTCATTTAGGGTTAATTCTAGAGGTTTCTATATTTATATGATTTTTGGGCACTCGAATCATGCCAAGATGGTCCACGAGGTGCCCACTAGATACCAGGTCGCGCCAGGGCGGGCTAGCGCGCCCTAGTGTCTTGAGGGTACCAGGGGGCCCCCTCTGGTGGTTCTTTGCTCCAGTATTTCTATTCTCTTCCAAAAAATCATCAAAACGTGTCGTCCAATTCCGAGAACTTTTAATTCTGCAAAAAAACACCAGAGTAGGTCTGCTGAAAAGAGGGTCAGTCCAGGTTAGTTCTAATTAAATCACATAAAGTGAAGCAAAACCATATAAAAGTATTGTAAACATAGGCAAACATGGCACCAATACTTCATAAATTATCGATACGTTGGAGACGTATCACGCTGCAGCGTCGCTTGGGTAACAATCGTGAGGGCAATCTACACCAACAACTTTGTCACCGTCATTACCAGCACCGTCACCTCCCCTCAGCTATTTACAACAGTCCACTCTCCCACATCCCGATTTATCCCCTACTTGAACATGGTGTTTTATGCTTCATACTATTATCCAATGATTTCTTTCTATCTTATGATGTTTGAGTTGATTCATTTTGCCCTATGGGTTGATTGATGACCTTGATTGGTTTGAGTTGCATGGTTTATTTTGGTGCTTTCCTAAGGTGCCTTCCATGCAGCGCACACGTGAGGGATCCCCTCTGGAGCGTGTTACAACATGGTTATGATTCTATTATAGTGGATGGCCAAAGTTAAAGGATCTTAGACCCGAGTAAGGGGGTTGTTTACGTATGGGAGTAAAGGGGACTTGATGTTTATTGCAATGGTTGGGTTTTACCTTAATGATCTTTAGTAGTTACGGATGCTTGCTAGAGTATCAATCATAAGTGCATATGATCCAAGTATGGAAAGTATGTTAGCTCATGCCTGTCCTTCATATAAAACTACAATAATGATTACCAATCATGTAATCAATTGCTTAAGACAATCTTGCAAATCCTACCACCACTTTTTCACACTAACTATATTTACTTTATTGTTCTCTTATTAAAGCAACACCTAACTTTTATTTCCACATTCTTTATTACCTTGCAAAACTATCTACAAAGTACTTCTAGTTTTATTCCCGCAAAGTAGATTCATAGTTGTTCTAGGTAAGGTGAGCATTAGCGTGCGTAGAGTTGTATTGGTGGTCGATAGAACTTGAGAGAATATTAATTCTACCTTTAGATCCTTGTTGTCTTTGACATTCTTACTTATCGAAAAATACCACAAATAATTCCCTACACTTATGCGTTAATAGTGGCCCCCCTCTGGCACTTCTTGACTCCATAAATTCAGATATATTCTACACAAAAATCCTCGTGAAGTTTCAGGTCGTTTGGAGTTCATATAATTTCCAGCCTTTTTCTTGGTTTGCAGGTCCACAATTCCAGGTTCCGGCAATTTCCCTCTTTGTGATGTACCTTATAAATTAAGAGATAAAAGGCATAAGAATTGTATCATAAAGTGGAATAACAACCAAGAATAATATAATTATCAATAAGAAATCATGAAGCAAAATGGACGTGGCACTATCGAATGCGCCGATCCCTCTTCATAAAATTAGTGCAATCTTGCGAGGAAACTTCTTGGCTTTTCACTCGAAGGATAAACGACTTTGGCTTGAAGGATTTTAGCCATATCAAAAAATCTCGGCAGCTATGCGAGTGATTAGATATGGCGATCCGGTTGACTATGCCAACAAATATCTTCACATTGGTGAAGATACTACAATTGAGCCAGTGCGTAGGTTCGCCAAAGTGATATTCCGTGTCTTTGGCCTTGTATATGTTCATGCACTAATGAGGAAGACAGAAAAAAGTTGATGACAACAAGTGAGAGGTGCGGTTAGCCTGGTATGCTACAAAGCATTGATTGGATGCATTGGACTTGGAAAAACAGCCCAAAGGCATGGCACAAACAGTATTGTGGCAACTCTCATGATGCAACAATTGTGCTAGAAGATGTAGTGTCCAAAGATTTACGGATTTGACATTGCTTTTTTGGTATGCTGGGTGCTCTCAATGATATCAATGTGTTGCAACAGTCTCATTTGTTTGCTAGATTTGCTAGTGGTGATGCTCTTGCTTCCAACTACATGGTGAATGGGCATGAGTACACCAAGGGATACTATCTTGCGGATAGTATTTATCCTCCCTTGTGTACATTAGTCAAGAGCTTAAAAAACCCAGCACAAGGAAGCATATTCGATTTGCAAAGGTACAAGAGGATCCCCGAGAAGATATTGAAAGAGCCTTTGGGTCTGGCAATCAAGGTTAGCATTGTGTGTGGTCCTCCTCACTGGGACAAGCAAACGTTCAAGAACATGATGAATTGTTGTGTGATTCTTCACAATATGATCATCGAAGATGATACGGACATGAACTTGTAATTCTTCTATGACAATATCAGAAGCCATGTGAAGCTAGCTTGAGACCTTGACCACATACAAGCATTCCTTTAGACATACGTGTAGATTGATGATGCAAACACCCACTATCAGCATAATGAGGATCTCGTTGAGCATCATTGGCAAACAACCATTTTTTCATTCATTTCATCTAATTCATGTGTGATTTGTATCATTGTTGTATGCACAACAATTTGCGTAATGAATTATTACATTAATTCGGTGATTTGAATAATCATTGTAATCTATAATTTATATTCTCTTTTACAGTTCTGCTATGCGGGGTCTGTTCTATCATGGCATGCACCAACTCGCAAAATGCATTTTCCGCAAACTATAATCGTGCGATACGGGTCCGTGATATAAGGGGTCTGCTAGAGTTGCTCTTAGTCACCACATGACACGCTGGATAAAAAATCTCTACTCCTAAAGTGGAGTTGGTAGCTTATGTTCTAGGATTTTTTGTCTCCCCTCCCAACTTCATGTGGTTTTTTGTCTCGTTGTTCGTACCTTCTCCCATCATCATATATTTAGTAATGTATTTACATGAAAAAATCGACCAAGATTAATTTTAAATGAAAGTTTCAAGACCAAATCTGAATTAATTAAATGTACCATAACTCACACAATCACATTAATTAATCTTTTCATGCATCACCAAACTACATTAATCACATTATGTTTCACGGTATTTTCCATCTCCCCTCCCACCTTTGTTTGGTTTTTCAGTCTGTATTTTTTGGTCCCTCCTACCATCATCATATCGCTACTCCTAAAGGGGGAGTTAGTAGCGTCGTACCCATGTTTATTTTTATCTTTCTTTGTCTCACCTCCCACCATTCTCTTTTATACTTGTTTTCTTGTACATCCGTTTATTTTCCTCTCCACTCTCTTTTATTGCAACTAGTATTTTTTTAATATACAAAAGATCACGATTCTAACTTTCTAACTTATCCAAATAAATCGATCCTTCTCATTCGTGCAATTTGTTTTCGGAAACTAATAGTAGATTTGTTGGAAACAAATCATAATTTTTAATCTAACTATCCTAGCTTATCTAAATCAACGATCCCTCTCATTAGAGAAATTTGTTTTAGGAAACAAATAACATATTTCTAGTAAATAAATAATGGAATTTAATAAGCTTAACATGTATAAATCATGGCAATCAAATCTCATTATTAAAGCATTATATACCTACTTACTTTGTTACGGAACATTATCTCTACTTAATCATGGAAATACATAGGTCGTTCCTACCCTCCCGATCGATCGATCCACCTCCCCACCTCCCATCGATTTTTTCTCTCTCCTTGATTTTTTTGTGTTGGCCGAGCGCCCTGATACATCTATTTTGCATCATGAATCATTATTTATATTTGTGTTATTCTGGTCCATTATGCCCTATTTTCATACAATTCGTATGCCCTTTCTCTCTGAATATGCATGGCACATCACAAAGAGGGAAATATGTTGAAACGGAATTATGGATTGGGAAACCGAGAAAAAGGGAGAAAAATCAACATACTCCAAATGACCTGAAAATTCAGGGAGAATGTTTCTGGAATATTTAAGAATTATTGGGACAAAATATACCACAGGGGGCCATCTGCTTGCCACAAGCCAAGAGGGAGCGACCACCCCCTGGTCGCGCCCTGATGGCTTGTGGCCCCCCTACTTGCCCTCTGATGTCCCTCTTCTCCTATATGGTGTGTTTTGACCTAGAAAAAATCATAACCAACCTTTCGGGATGAAACGCCATCGTATCGAGGTGGAAACCTGGGTAGGGGCCCTTTTTCTCTCTGTAGAGAGATTCTGTCTAGGAAACTTCCCTTCGGGAGTGGGAAATTGAAGCCATCGTCATCACCAACACTTCCTACTTCATGGGAGGACCAATCTTCATCAACATCTTCACCAACTATCACACCCTGTTTTCACTTTGTTTCAACTATAGTCTTTTCAAAATTTGAGTTTATTAAAACTTTTTAAGCAAATGCTATGAGTGCCATGATTGTCATTGTTTGTGTGTATGCTTGAGTGTGTGGATCTAAAAATAATATTTTTATAACATGATATTTCCAAAAAGATCCTTTCCCTCATTTTGATTAATTCAAAACCTTGCTTTGGGGTTTGCACTACAAGTCCCTGATTCCAAGGAGGTGCCTTCACCCAAAGATTGTACACTGATTTTAGCACTATTTTAACTCTCCAAATCATAACATAATTATTTTCTAAATTATTTTTCTATTTTATTTGCATGTCCTTTTCTGAGGCCAGAAATGATATTTCTGAATGGGAAATTATTTTTCTGCCTTAGAAAATATGAGAAAATTTGGAGATACTCACATGACATATATTTTCCATACATAAGATTTTCAACCCCAATTTATTTTAGCAAACATTTGAATACATATTCTTTCTGTTTTGACCTTTTGAAATATTTCCAAAGGAAATATTCTCAATAAATTATCCGAAAATTCTAGCATGCTTCCCAAGCTATATTTGGTGATCATGCCAAGTTTCACCTCATTCCAAGGTGGTTTGGTTCACCAAATAATCTAAAAACCTTTCCTGTCGAGAAGAAAATTGCAGCAACTCTACATAGCAAAGTTTCTCTAAATGACCTAAAACTTTGCAGGAGTGGTCAATACCCCAAATGAGGAGACCCTGCCAAGAATTGGATTTGTGGGGATTAATTTACCCACATTCTCTTTTAATATGAGATAACTATCCATTTGGGGGTGTTTTAAAGTTTACCGTGTCAAACTTGTCCAATGGAGCTCAAGTTCGGTAGAGCATCCTAATTTGCCTAAAACCCAACCCTGTTAACTTTCAACATCATTGGTGAAGGTTAACTACCCCAAACCCATATCAAACACCTTCAGCAAGAATGCTCAAACAACATCTAACACTCTCTACACCCACTCCATTCTCATAAAAATCTTAGCACAGGCTGCCTGCAGCACTCCTTAACTGCACACGAGTAGCCCCTATTTGGTTCCAAGCAGGTAAGAGAAAATCACCAATTTAGTCTCTGATTCAAAGCGGACAGTCTCTCCCAAAGCACTTCTCAATGACCATCAATGCATCTCTCGGCTCCTAATAGCCGAGGGGCATCTAAGCCAACCTACGGATACACCAGATAGGACCAAAGCACCCCAGAGCGCGCCAGCATGCCGTGGCATGCCAAATCTGCGCTCTGGGCGCGCTACAGGGCGCACCCGAGGCAAAGTAGGCCAGCCCCGAACGGTTCTCACCTCCCCTTGGTGTCCCTCCGCTTCTGCGACAAAACACCTGACTCAGGGAAGCCTCATGACCCCTTCTCTCCCTCTTTACGGAACCAGGCGACGCGTGCCCACGCGCACCCAATTCGGTTAGAAGTGTGCGGCCCCGCAACACGCGCACACTGAGCCCCCTCTATGTCTTATTGAGTCTCTGGAGTCTCAAACCACGTCTGCTAAACCATAGTATCGAACCCCAGCTCTTTCTCCCTCTCCTGCAGCCGCAGTGAAACAACTGACTCTCCCTCACTCGTAGCACCGTTGGTGGCCTATAAATAGGCTCTCCCCCTTCACTCCAGCATCTCACCCCACTCCTCGATACCATCAATCGAGCCCCTAGCCACTCCATTCGAGCAAGAAGAGCTTCGGTGCTCGAGATCGGACGAGGCCCCGCCGCTTCGGAGCTCCGTCGATCTCGGGCTACAGGCTAGCTCTCGCGCTCCTCTCACCTCCTCCCTAACTGTAGTGAGCTCAGCAAGCTTTTCCACCTCTTCCTCGAGCCTTTCCCTGCCTGTAGCACCCATCTCCACCACCACACGAATCATCTCTGCCACGACCATGTCCTCGCCGGTGACCAAGGACCTCCCCGTCGTTCATTCAACCACGAGCACGTAGGCGACGATGCCACGGTGCCATTCCTACTATCTCCTGGCCACGAGGGCGCCGAAGCTGCGGTCTGCATGCCTCCCCCCTGTCCAGAGGAGGAAGACGACCCCGACAGGCATGCCCCACATGTCGGTGGCCAGCATCTCCCCCTCTCTCCTCTCTCTGCCGCTGACCGCAGGGCCCGTGCGTCACGTTTACACCAGACGACGCACGCGCACCTAGGCCAGCTAGCTAGCTAACTAGCCGATTGACTAGTTGGGTTGTCCCATCCACTGGCCGAGCCAGGCCAGGGTTTGAGCCCTTTACTTTTCCTTTGAAATATGTTTTTAAATCATTTTTGTAAGATTAAATATTTAATCATATTAAAATATGTTTCCACCACAATTCTTCTAAAAATGTTTAGAATTTATTAGTGCGGTTGTACTAATTTTTATAAAAACTTTTATACATCACTTTAATTAAAATGCCTAGTTTAAATATTTTAGCTCATGTTAATTAGGTTTGAAAAATACCTTTTTACATCAAAACTGCAGGCAAACATTTTTAAAACTATAGTCAAGATTTCTCAGAATAGATTAACATTTTTCAAATGAGTTTGTGCTCTATTTTTTAATGTGCTTCTTATTATCATTACTATTATTACGGTGATAGATCACGTGTTCGACGAAGGGCTTGGACCCGAAGACCCCGAAGACCCCGGATGCCTAGCTGATCAAGGCAAGAAGTCCTTTGACCATGTCTAAGAAATACTTCTATGAATGCCACATTGGTTACTCTACTCTTATGCATATAGTTAAGATTAATCCACCATGGTGTTTCTGATAGCTCTTCTGGGGCACTTGCATTGAGCATGACCCTATCATCTATGAGGGTCACGTTGATAATATGTTCACAAGTAGCTGTAGTGCTACGCATAGCAAGAGCATGTGCATAATGATGGTAACACAGAGTTGATATCAAACGCTTTACGGAAAACCCCGTTGGGTGCCACTAATGCCCTAGGGTGATGATGTTGAGTTAGGTGACCACTTGTGAAAGAAGTGGTGCACCGGGATTGTTTTGTGTGAGATGTTTCGGAAATGGGATTAGATTTATAATGTATCGACCGTCCCAACCTTACATGTGCGACCACGATACCCCTTTATGGGATGGGGCTTTGTTGATTGCCTTGGTCAGTGCTAGCAAAGAGCCTGCATTACTAGTGGCGGGAGTGATATGTGGTCACTCTCGTGACATGGTCGTACTAGGTAGGTTGACTATGTCGTTTTTACGTGTTTCGGGCACACCGTTGGTCCCCACATGGATGATATGGTCAAGAGTCGATGCTCGTAAGACGTACATCATGCGGGCTAGGTACCAATCGAGTGGACTCTTTGTCTAGTGTCATCAAGGGAAAGGCAATGATCGGGTACTTACCTCGGGTATGTTATATACCGCGAGTCGTGGATGACACGGAAGTTTCCCGGATCTCATGGGTACGGCGTACAACCTATGCAGACTGTAAATCTGTTCGAATAGCTATGTCCACGGTCAAGGACAGTTGGGTAATCCTGCTCAAACTACCTCCAGTCGTTTCCACGTAAACCAAGTGTGTGTGAGTTATCTGAAGAGGTGGTAAGGTCAAGTTCAGTGACTTGGCATATAGGGTGAACCAAAAGTGTTCAGCCCTCAGCAAATATGTTGATATCTGTAACCTGTTGTTATGATTACCATCTAGCTTATGATTCATACCTATACAACTAATTAAACATGCATATTCTTAAGTAAAACTTTCTTTCCGCAATGTCTGCACACTACTTTTTTTTCATACCAAATGCATTATCCACATCATGGGATGTTTGAGAGTACATTCAAAGTACTCACTGGCTTGCCACTGGTTATGTTATTGACCAGACATGGAGGAACCGGAGTTCGGAAAAGAATTCGTCGTCCGAGACGGACACGCGAACAAGGACACTTCCCAGTCAGAATGCCTGTTGGTGAAGGCTGATGGCATGGGTTCCCATTTATTGCCAAGTTTTCCACTAGTAGATATATTGGTATGATTGGCCTTATAGGCCCTACATATGTGAGACTCGACCATGATGGTTATTGTTGTACCAAACGGTATGTAAGGATGTAAGACTCTTAATATTCAATATATGTGTGTTCGCTGAGCATTGATCTCTGGGATCACTGAGCACGGTCATTCGGCGATCTCGACTCCTAAGTTGGGGTACCAACACCAACACCATCTCATCTCCAATCCTAGTTCATCTCTTGTATTTAACCTTCATCTCAAAACCTCATATTGGTACCTGTGGGTTACTAGTTGTGTTGATTACATCTTGTAGTTGATGCTTGTTCGATTACTTGGTGGAAGATATTATATTCAGATCCTTAATAACTATTATTATACCTCTGAGCTTGAATATGTTGATGAGGTGTGAGTAGTAACTTTTGTTCCTGGGGACATGGGAGAAGTCTTGTTATAAGTGATCATATAAAGTTGGTATCCGTTCGATATTTTGATGATATGTATGTTGTTACTTCTCTAAGTGGTGCCATGTGAACATAAACTACATGACACTTCACCATGTTATGGGCCTAAGGGAAGTCACTGAGGAGTAACAAGTAGATGATGGGTTTAGAGAGTGACAGAAGCTTATACCCCGAGTTTATGTGTTGTTTCATGATGGGCTGATTTGAATCCACATGTTTAATCCTATGGCTAGGTGTATCTTAATTCTTCTTTCGTAGTTACGGGTGCTTGCGAGAGAGGGTAATCATAAGATGGTTGTTTGTTCAAGTAAGAACATCACCTTAGCACCGGTCCACGCACATATCAAATTATCAAAGTAGTGAACGCGAATCAACTCATCATGATGAACATGACTAGTACTTTCAGGCCTCTCCTTTGCTACAAAAATGATTGAGCTACCTTGATGCACCTTTTATACTATTGTTACTTGCTATGAATTATCTTGCTACAAAACTATCCATCACTGTTACTTACAACACTTGTAGAGAATACCTTGCTGAAATCAGCATGTCATTTCCTTCAGCTCCTCGTTGGATTCGACACTCTTATCAAAAGGACTACGTTTGACCCCTTGTACTTGTGGGTCATCACGATTCTTTTCTGAAATGGTTTCTGGGGATTGAAGCACCTTTGGTAAGTTGAAATTGGTAAGGAAACATGTTTGGTACATGCTGAAATTTACTCTTGCTTGTCACTATGAATGGTCACCCTTTGGCTGGCTTGTTCGGGGCATCTTAGCCTCGAACGGAAGTTGCGGAAGTTGTTCCTCAGCCTACTGAACCTATTGAAAATATTTACTATGAGATTCCTTCGAGTATGGTAGAGAAACTGTTGACTAATCCTTATAATGGTTCAACTCATCATGATTATCATTTGATATTTGTCGATGAGATTTGTGGATTATTTAAGCTTTCACGTCTACCCGGAAACAAAATTAAGAAGAAAATTCACCCTTTATCTTTGGAGGGAAAAGCATTAATGTGGTACAGGCTATTGGATGATATTGGATCATGGGACTGGAATCACTTGAAGCTGGAAATTATCAGAAGTTTTACCCTATGCATCTAATTCATCATGATCAAAACTTTATTTATAATTGCTGGCCTCGTGAAGGAGAAAGTATCGCTCAAGCTTAGGGGAGGCTTTAATCTATGATGCACACTTGCCCCAACCATGAGCTCTCAAGAGAGATGATTATAAGAAAAAATTATGCTCGGCTTTCTCATGATGATAAAACTTTACATGATTCTTATGCTATTAGTTCCTATATAAAGGAGACTATTGAATTAAAATGGGATCTTCTAGAAAATATTTGATGCAACTATGAATATTGGGAACTCGGCGAAGGGAAAGAGTTTGGTATAAACATTACTTTTGATTGCGCTAGATCTTTTATGGAAACTGCTTCTTTCCGTGAGTTTAGCAATAAATATGGTCTTGACTCTAAGATAGTAGCTACTTTCTGTGAATATTTTGCTACATATGTTGATATTCCAAAGGAGAAGTGGTTTACATATCATTATTCCATTTGAAAATAATCCGAGGAACCTGCTGAAATTAAGAAGGGATAAATAATTGTTAGGAATGTTGATCCTATTGTTCCTACTACTTAGATTGAGAAACCTCATTTTCTTGTTAGGAGGATGGAACATGCAAAGGCTACAACTATGGTTAATAAAAGTTATGTTAGGACACCTAAACCTTTTGAACAAATAAATGTTGGGCCTAATGTTGCTATAGTTAAAGATCTCCTAGTTGATAATATTGATGGGCATGTTATTTACCTCTCTGATGAAGCTGCTAGAATTGCAAACCAGTTAGAAGCAAGCGAGAATAGCTCGATTAAAAGAAACTAGTCGTAGGCATGTGTGTCATCTCAGTTAAAATTGGAGATCATTGCTATCATGGTTTCCGTGATATTCATGCTAGTGTTACTGCTATACCTTTTACATTATAGAATGAATTTATGCATGATATAGCACCCCCTAATATTTAAGGTATTAATGTCACTATTAAACTTGTAAACCGTGATACTATTTCTCCACTTGGGATTGTTAGAGATGTTGATGTCTTGTGTGGAAAAGTCAAGTAACCCACTGATATCCTAGTACTTGGTTCAGAACCAGATAACTTTTGTCCCATTATATTTGGTACACCTTTCTTGAATACTCTTAATGTTGAAATTAATTGTGCAAGTGAGAAGGTCAAAGTAAGCTTTTGTGATATGTCTCGTGAATTTAATTTATCCAAGTTTAGTAGATAACCACATGAAAAAAAGAATTTCCTAATAAATATAAAATAATTGGTCTTGCTTCTATTATTGTACCTCCTACAGATCCACTAGAACAATATTTGCTAGATCATAAAAATGATATGCATATGAATGGAAGGAATAAAATAGAGAATTTATTCTTTGATCAACAACCTATCATTAAGCACAACCTACGAGTTGATATTTTAGGGGATCCTCCTCTACCCAAACGAGATCCCGTGTTTGATCTTAATATATTACCTCATTCTTTGAAATATGATTATCTTGATGAAAATAAGATATATCCTTTTTATTACCAGTGCTATGCCAAACCCTAGAATCTCGGTACCACGAAGTTTCACTTTGGTGCCACCGAAAATCGGTCACCAACTTTCTGGTTTGTCGATTTCAAGAATCGGAATTTCCAAGTTTTGAAATCGGTCTCACCGATATTTGAATACTACAGTAGGTCACCATATCATAACCACAAAGATTCCTATATCTGTGTCATCGAGAATTTGAAAGTTGCCACATCTAGTGCAACTCGGTACCATCGAGATTCATGTCGGTGTCACCGAGTTGGGAAATAATATTTTAACGGTTGGATTTTTAGAGATGCCTATATATACCCCTCTGATACGTCTCCAAGGTATCTACATTTCCAAAC
The DNA here is from genome assembly GCF_904849725.1 of Hordeum vulgare subsp. vulgare. NCBI lineage: Eukaryota > Viridiplantae > Streptophyta > Magnoliopsida > Poales > Poaceae > Hordeum > Hordeum vulgare. The sequence goes on from NC_058524.1 coordinate 420,659,435, forward strand.
CCTTTGGCCCTTGTTTCGGACTCTAATTTGCATAATTTGAATGGAACTAACCCGGACTGACGGTGTTTTTAGCAGAATTGCCTTGGTGTTATTTTTGTGCGGAAATAAACGTTCTCGCATTGACCTGAATATTTACGGAGAATATTTCAGGATTTAATAAAAATACTGGCGAAATAATCTATCGGAGAGGGGCCACCGCTAGGCCACAAGCCTGCAGGGCGCCCCCTAGGCCGCGCCCCCTAGCTTGTGGGGCCCCTAAATCTCCACTGACCTATTTTCCACTCCTATATATTCCTATCTACGGAGAAAAAAGCAGAGAGAACAGTTCATCGCGTTTAACGATACGGAGCTGCCGCCATCTCCTGTTCTTCCTCGGGAGGGAAGATCTGGAGTCTGATTTGGGCTCCGGAGAGGGGAAATCGACGTCATCGTCATCACCAATTTCATGATGCTCTCCATCGTTCGTGAGTAATTCCATCGTAGGCTTGCTAGACTGTGATGGGTTGGATGAGATCTATCATGTAATCGAGTTAGTTTTGCTAGGGTTTGATCCCTAGTATCCACTATATTCTGAAATTGATGTTGCTATGACTTTGCTATGCTTATTTCTTGTCATTACGGTCTGAGTGCCATGATTTCAGATCTGAACCTATTATGTTTTCATGGATATATGTGTGTTCTTGATCAAGTTATAGACACCTATTACGAGTTATGATCCGCATCCACGAGGGTGACAATAACTGGGATTCTTTCCGGTGATTACCGTAGTTTGAGGAGTTCATGTCTTCACTAATTGCTAATTCTTTGGTCCGATTCTTTATTAAAAGGTGGACTTAATATCCCTTAGTTTCCATTAGGACCCCGTTGCCACCGGAGGGTAGGACAAAAGATGGCATGCAAGTTCTTTTGCATAAGCACGTATGACTATATATGGAATACATGCCTACATTACATTGATCAAATGGAGCTAGTTCTGTATCACCCTATGTTATGACTGTTGCATGATGAATGCCATCCAACATATTTATCCATCACTGATCCATTTCCTACGAGCTTTTCACATATTGGCCTTTGCTAAGTTACTTTTCCGTTGCTATTGTTACAATCACTACAAAACTGCTACTATCAAGTTTGTCGTCGTTACCGTTACTTCCATACTACTTTGCTACTAAATACTTTGTTGCACATATTAAGTATTTTAGGTGTCGTTTAATTGACAATTCAGGTGCTAATAGTCGAGAATATTTTTTCGCTCCCTTTTCGTCGAATCAATAAATTTGGGTTGAATACTCTACCCTCGAAAGATGTAGCGATCCCCTATACTTGTGGGTTATCAAGACCTTTTTCTGGCACCGTGCCGGGGAGCATAGCTATATTCTCTGAGTAACTTGGAATTTACATTTGTTGATCACTATGAAGAGTCTGAAAGACGCTAAAACCAAGATTTACCGCTCAACTACGAGCGCACGTAAGGAACTGCCATCTAGCTCTGCACTTGATTCACTGTTTGTTATGAGTAAATTTGCGACACCACCACGTGTTACTAAATTTGATATGTCGCAAGTAATTGACGATGCTACTTCTAATATGCGTGATTCTTATGATGATACTTTTCTTGATACTACTATGCCACTTGGTGAATTTCATGATGAACAAATTGCTAGAGTGAATCTTGAAATTGATAATATTGTTGAATCTGATGAAACTAAACACTATGATTCACCTACTAGACCTAGCTCTCCTAGATATGAAATTCCTAATATACCTGAGGGTTATGTTATTGAAGGAGAAGTAGCAAGGGGCTTTCTTCCTTGTAAGGTAGAGATGATCTTAAGAAATTGTTATGCAAGTAGAAGGAAATATATTTGAACGCTAGAATGCAATATGATCCCAAGGTTGCTACTTCACCTAACTCTATTAGTGATAAGGGTTATGAATTCTCTGTCGATCCTGAGTTAATTACTTTGGTAGAATCTGATCCTTTCATGGTTATGAATCTGAAATTATTGTGGCACACCTTACTAAATTGAATGACATAGCCACCCTATTTACGCATGAGGAAAAAATCGTTACCACTATATTCTTAAGCTATTTCCATTCTCATTAAAGGGTTATGCTAAGACATGGTTTAATTCTCTTGCTCCTGGTTTTGTGCATAGTCCCCAGGATACGGTTTAGTACTTCTTTGAAAAAAAATCCTGTCCATAAGAAACAAGCTGCCTTGCAAGAAATATTTAACTTTGTGCAAATTGAAGAAGAGAGTCTCCCACAAGCTTGGGGGAGGCTTCTCCAGTTACTTAATGCTTTGCCAGATCACCCTCTTAAGAAAAATTAAATACTTGATATCTTTTATAAGGGACTAACCCATGCTTCTAGGGACCACCTAGATAGTTGTGCTTGTTGTGTTTTTAGGGAACGAACTGTTGAACAAGCTGAATTACTATTGAATAATATATTGAGCAATGATAATGATTGGACTATTCCCGAACCACCTCGAAAACCAACTCCGAAGAAAAGAGGTATTATATTCCTTAGTCCTGAAAATATGCAAGATTCAAAGAAATATATGAAAGAAAAAGGTATTAAAGTTGAAGATGTTAAGAATCTACCACCTATTGAAGAAATACATGGTCTTGATAACCCGACACAGGTAGTAGAGATAAATTCTCTTCGTAGATTTGATGAAAGTGTTACTCCTTATAATAAGTCTGCTAGCCAATGCTTGGATGAATTTGATAACTTTGTTGTTAAACAAGAAAATTTCAATGCTTATGTTAGTAGACATTTGAAACATAATGCTTACATGTTTAATCACTTGGGTGAATATATGACTAGAACTGTTAATGACCTTAGACTTATTAGTAAACATGCTTCCATGGTAACTACTTAAGTAGAAAAGGTACCTAAGGCACAAAATGATTTTCTCAATGAGATAATTAGTAAGAACAATGATCATGCTGTTAGAGTTGTGACTTAAGGTGGTAGAATGACTCAGGAACCTTTGTATCCTGAGGGCCATCCTAAGAGAATTGAGCAAGAATCTCAGAAAGTTAATATTGATGTACATGGACTTTCTAATAAAAAATAAAAAATGATGATAGGACTTTCCATGCTGCTAGTGAACCTAATATAGAGTCACATGAAAACACAAATGATATCTCTATCTCTGATACTGAGACACAATCTAGTAATGAACATGAACCTAGTGATAATATTTAATAATGATGTTCATGTCGATGCTCAACCTAGTAATGACAATGATGTGGAGATTGAACCTGCTGTTGATCTTAATAACCCACAACCTAAGAATAAGAGACATGATAAAAGAGATTTTGTTGCTAGGAAGCATGGTAGAGAACGAGAACCATGGGTTCAGAAACCCATGCCCTTTCCTCCTAAACCATCCAAGAAAAAGGATGATGATGATTTTGAGCGCTTTGCTAAAATGGTGAGACATGTTTTCTTACATATGCGCTTAACTGATATTCTACAAATGGCTCCCTATGCTAAGTACATGAAAGATGTTGTTACTAATAAAAGAAAGATACGGAAGTTGAGATCTCCACCATGCTTGCTAATTACATTTTTAAGGGTGGGATACCAAAGAAATTAGGAGATCCCGCGGTACCCACTATACCATGCTCCATTAAAGGAAATTATGTTAGAATTGCCTTATGTGACCTTGGAGTTGGTGTTAGTGTTATGTCATTCTATTTATATCGGAGAATGGACTTGAATAAATTGACACCTACTGAAATCTCTCTTCAAATGGTTGATAAATGAACTGCTTTACCTATCAGTATTTGTGAGGATGTGCGTGTTGTGGTTGCAAATGTTACTATTTTAACGGACTTTGTTATTCTTGATATTCCTGAGGATGACAGTTTGTCAACATCCTTGGTAGAGCTTTTTTGAATACTGCAGGGGTTGTTATTGATTGCAACATAGGCAATGTCACTTTTCATATCAATGGTAATGAGCATACAGTACACTTTCGGAAGAAGCAATCTCAAGTCCATAGCAACAATTCCATTGGAAAAATTCCAACGTTCACTATTGGAGACTTTGAATTCCCTCTTCCTACAGTCAAAAATAAATATGATATACTTATTGTTGGGGACATGCATATCCCCATTGAGGTAACCTAGTGTTATTCGAATGTTCTTCGGTTCCATGTCATTCAAAAAAAGTTTGTCAATATGACTTGATCAACCTTATTAATGGATTATTTTTTACGGGCATGAGATGGATGAATTTACAAAGCACAACCTTTTGTACCCAACTTTTATTTTATGTTCCTTAGTTTTATTTTAGTAAAAAGTTATTATTTCCCTGTTTTCCGTTTTATCCGTGCAATAGAAAATATCTTAAAAAATAAAGGATCTCAAAACTTCCTGAAAATTTTGTATGATTTTTTCGGAATATTTAGGAATTTCTGGTACTAAGAACACATGAGGGGGCTACACTAGTGGGCCACAAGCCTGCAGGACGCAGCCACCCCCCTAGGCGTGCCCCTGGCTTGTGGGTCCCACGTGGGACCCCTTCACTTATTCCAGTACCTATCCTCTCCTTCTTCCTCTAGAAAATATCCCACCATTGCTCAAACCCGTGTTGTAGCTCATCTTGCTGCCATTTTTGATCTCTCTGCTCAAAGCTCCATTTGCAAAACTATTTTAGGGGACTGATCATAGAAAAAGTAAAATGTTAAGGAAAATATACCAGGGTGGTTCCTTTGGTAAGAAGACCCCGAGACTCGCCATAAGCGATCCCGACCTTGAACACCCAAGGGAAGCTCAAGTGCGGCCTTGTCAATGGCCGTCGGAATCATTCATGGTCCAGGCCATATTCCATGAAGAATTTTACGCGTATATACGAAATACTGGCCTTGAAGATTTTGTTTCAAACCAATGCAAGCAATATCAGCAACACACATATTCTTTCATGCAGAGGTTTGAATTTTCATCTAGGCGCAATACACCTTCCGTTTTATTTAATATCTATGATGAATCTTATACTATGGACCTAGAAGATTTTAACCGTGCATGCAAAATTCCACATTGGGTAGCTTTAGTGATCCTCACAAAGCTGAATATAATGATTTTCTTTCTTACATCACCGTGGGATAAACTAGGAATATTACACAGGCTACCATAGGGAGCATTCACTTTCCTGCCGTACATTATATTCCTCTCTTCATAGGTAGATGTATTAATGGTAAACATAAGCATAGCCACCTTTGCGTACCTGACCTTAGCATCCTTAAGAGTGCAGTCTTGGGTGATAGACGGTATAACTTAGGAGTTATTATTGCTAGGAGGCTACATAAAAATGATAAGGATGGAGATTTCTTTCGTTGAATTTATGCCACCCGTGTAGCCAATTACCTTGAGGTACCTATAAAGGAGGAGGATATTGAGCTACCACCTGCTTTTCTTGATTATGAGTCTATGGTGCGCTACCAATTCCTCAAGATAAATGAACAACACCTCCTATATCGACTAATTTTTGATAGATATCATGTTGTCCATATTACCCTTCCTGCTCTTGCCTTCTTTAACTTTTAGGAAAAACATACATACTTTATAACTACACAGGAGGCACATGAGTATGAGAGAGATGCAAAAGTGGCTCGCCTCCATGCTGAAGATGTTCGGGCGGCAGCTGCTGCAGCCCTGTACAATCCCAACTATGACTTTGGATATTATCCGGGCCAGCCATGGCCTTAGACCAACTTAGGCCAAAAGCCTAAGCTTGGGGAGTACGTATTTCTCACCGACATTACATTCATGTTCACACACTCATTCCAGTTGTCGGTGTTCATACTTTTTCATTGTACTATCCATGGTAGTTTATTTCTTCTTTTTGTTTTCCTATTTTTGTGTTTCATTAACCTTGAGAAAACCCCAAAAATAGATCTAGCTTTAACTTCTAGTTTGTTTAGTTGTAGTGTTAAAACAAAATCCAAAAAGATTATTCGTTCTTCTTTTGCTTGTGAGGGGCTTCCCCATGTAAACAGTTTTTCTTTCTTGTTTGAGTCAAAAGGAGAAGACCACAATGACATGCTGAGTGGCTCTCATATCTCTAGTTGGTCGCTTCCCAATCTTTTGCTAGCCTTCACATGTACTGTGACATCCTCAACTTTTGCTACAGTGATGATTGTAATTAAGCAACAGTTATCCCGCGCTAATGATGCCACGTCACCGTTAATTATATCAATGATCTCGTGTTAGTTGAAACCGAATCAAAATTCGAAACATAAAGATAAAGTCGAGCGAGAAAAGATTTCGGTTGTTGAAATAAAAATGTCAGGGGAGTTATAAAGATTACTTAGCTAAGTATAAAAGTGAATCGGGCACTTTTGGAATTATTGGGAATCTCTATATATTTAAAACGGAAGCTTTATGAAAAATTAATAGATGAAAGAAAGTAAATAAAATTAAATAATAAAAGGATATGGTAAAAAAAGGCAAAACCCCCTGGCCCAACTGGGACAAAACTGGCCCAGCCAGGCCACCCCATTCGGCCCACCCCTCCCTGGGTATAAAGCCCCCCAGGTGGCAACCCTAGCCGAACCCCCCGCTCCCCAACTCCGCCTGTCCGCCGCTAGGAACGTGAGGCTCAGCACCTCGCCACCTAACCCATCGAGCGACCCCCCTGGCGATCGAACCCCACCTACCCCTCGCCACCAACCCCCACACTCATCCCCACCTCCCTCTCTTCCCCACGAGACCGAGAGCCCCAACCCCTCCCCTCAAGCGCCCCTCGCGTCGATCTACTCCCTCCACCCGAGGCTTCTTCCCTCCGGCACACAACCCCCCCCCACCACCGGCAACCCCTCCTTTCCCGGCGGCCCTTCCCTCCGCCTAACCTTCCTGTCGACCGGAGCCCTCCCCTTCCTCGATCTCCCCTCGCTTCTCCATAGCGTCGTCGCGCCAGGGCCTCTACTGGCCACCGGCGGACGGCTCGCGCCGCTTGACCCTCCTTCACTGCGCCGGCCACACCCCCATGGGATCCCTCCACCGACCGGCACCACCGCTGGCCCTCCCGGCGTCTCCTCCGTCCGTCCTCACCAGCACCCGGCCCGTCGCCGGCGTCTCCTCCGTCCGTCCTCACCACCTCGTCGCTGGTTTTCTTCAGCTCTTCCTCGATGGACTCTGTCAAGCCTCGCCGAACCAGCCGCCCGTCGAACGCTGGTGAGGCCCCCGGCCTCCTCTATCCATTCCACCTCGCCCCTGTGCCTCGTTCCCTCCTGCTAGTCAGAAGAGGAGGGATTAGCCGTTGAATTGTTATGTTTTAAAAAATAAAAAGAAAAAAAAGTGGATATATGTATGTAGCATATGTATGTGTGTGTGAATGTGTGTAATAAAAATGTGGAAGTGTATATGTTTATGAAATATGTATGTATGCATGTGAATATGGTTGTGTATGTATGTATACTAGATATTACTGGATGTGTGAGTTTGTGTGTTTTGTATGTGTGTGTGTGTAGTGTTTGTGTGCTTGTTGTCCCAATGACATGCGGGGCCCATGTCCCTAAAAATAATAATAGTAATAAAAAAGGAAAAGGAATAATTAGTTATATTAATTAATTAAATGGATAATTAAGTAATTAGAATAATTTGAATATGACACGTGGGCCCCCCACTAAATTAATCTGATTAATTAATGTTTAACTTTAATTAATAATTTGTCTCAATGACACGTAGGACCCAGTGGTCAGTTGACCAGTCAACTGCTGATGTTAGCGTAGCATCATGCTGATGTAATAATAGCATTTAATTAAATTAATTAAATCTGTTTTTAATTCCTAATTATTGAATAAAATTTAAAAATTAATATGAACTAATCCGTAAGTCAGATCAAAATATTTTCAACATGAAAGTTGATCAGCACACCGAGACAAACCCGGATACACGGTCCATTCGTTTGTCACGCGTCCCTAGCATAGCAAACGTGGAACTTTTCCATCGTTTTCCGTCCGACCGGTAGTAGCCTCAGACCCGGAAAATATCGTCAGATATTCTTCCGACCCGGCTATGACGGATGTTGCTGCGTTAGCTCATGTCTAGCCTGCATCTTGCCATGTCATGCATCGTGTCGCATCTGTTGCTATTATTTATTGTTTCTTCCCCCTCTTCTTACCAGTAGACCCCGAGACTGATGTTGTTCCCGGGTACATCTACGACCCTGTCGATCAGTCCTTTGCCGCAGAGCAGCAAGGCAAGCAAACCCCCCTCCCCATATCATTCCTATATCGCCTATGTCTTTCTTCCTACTGCTTGCATTAGTATTTTCGTACTGTTGTAGTTAGCTCCTATATCTGATGCATAGCATGTTTTTGATGAACTGCTACTTTCAGTACTATACTTTAAATCTGCTTAGTATAGGTGGAGCAGTCATCCCCTCTGACCCTGTAGTCCAGTTGTCCCCTTTGCTTTCAAATCTCGATCCCTGATCGACGAGCCAGACCCGACATAGCACATAAACCACCCTTAGTTGTATGACGCTACAGAGATACTATCGGGTACCGAGGGTGACACCTCGCTAAGTACTCCTGATGATATCTCTGTAGTATAGCTAATCGGTCGTGGTTATCGAGGGTGATTCCTCTTTCACCATTTTCGACGATGCCTCTGTCGTGCAACCCCTCATGTGTGGGACCCCGAGGGTGATTCCTCTAAGCCCACCTTGACAGATACATCGTTCAAAATCCAAAGAGGGTGATACCTCGGATTCCCTTCGATGTTACAACCACACAGTTACTCGACCATGTTACTAGGATCATTGGTGATTAGATGTTAGACGGGTGGATTCCCGTGAGATTGTGTTGATGGCCTAATTAAAATGTTAATGGATTTGGGTATTTGATCTGGGTTGGTTGGAGACCTTTTCACACTAACTGTCTGCGTGGGAAGACTTATGGGTACTCGACGTCGCGGTATCAGCCGAAGCTCTTCAGACGTCAGCGATGTAGTGGCGCGCGCCCGAGTGGTCCCGAGATGCATCGCGCTTGTGATTAAGGGGTGCTAGGACTGACGTCGGCCGCCCTTGCATCGTGCAGGAGCACGGAGGGGAAGTGGGCCATGAACCGTTTGTGCTTAGGATTTAGACCGACGGGCTGGCCTCTATAATGAGCTTAGGTGGGGCTGCGACGTGTCGATACTCCGAGGCCTTGCAGGACCCAGAAAAGTGTGTCCGGCCACAGTGTTATCGAGCGTGACGGGACATGTGGTGCACCCCTGCAGGGATGAAAATTAATTATTCAGATAGCCGTGTCCACGGTTACAGGACGACTTGGAGTTGAGCCCTGAGCTTATACAACTTCAATTATCACTTAACTTGAATTAGTTGCCTCGGGATTGCTTCCTCGCCGGGAGTCGAGGGAGTATCTCTGGGCGTGACCTCACTTTAATATTGCTGCAACAATATGACTATTAATTGTGCTACACCTTCACTACTGAAATTCAGAAATTTGCCGTCTGCCAGGGCGGACCTCAAAGGGGGGAACCACGGACGGCAAAGCCTTTGCCGTCGGTCAGCAGACGGCAAACTAGACGGTAAAAAAATCCGGTGAAGAGGTTCTTTGCCGTCTGCTTTTGTAAAGCGGACGGCAAAGAATCTTTGCCATGAGGGGGCAAACGGCAAAATAACTGGGATGGCATATACCGCAACGGCCCCGTTAAGTGTTAACGGCGGGCCTCCTCTCTTTGCCGTCTGCCTTCCCCCCTTTGCCATGTGGGGGCAGACGGCAAAGAGGGGAGAGAGAGGGGGCTGATTCACCCCTTTGTCGTCTGCCCACCCCCCTTTGCCATGTGGGGGAAGACGGCAAAGAGGGGAGAGAGAGGGGGCAGATTCCCCCCTTTGTCGTCTGCCTACAACCCTATGCAATGTGGGGGCATACGGCAAAGAGGGGAGAGAGAGGGGGCAGATTCCCCCCTTTGCCGTCTGCCTACACCCCTTTGCCATGTGGGGGCAGACGACAAAGGGGGGAACCAGCCCCTTTTTAATTTATTTTTTAGTATATCCAGCATTTTTAAAAATAATAAGGATATATATATATATATATATATATATATATGTATTTGACATAAATAAATTTCTTTCCATACTCATAACCATATTAAAATAACTCTCATCCATAGTGCATACATATTATGCAAGTTGCATCCGTACCAAACCATATATTATATCAGTTTCATCCACATGCATACAAAGTTTCATATATATCCATATACTACAATAGTTTCAATACAAGCCATGGTACAAGAAATCATCTTCAAGCATTCCATCAATATAATCCAAGCTTCCCGTGAAGTGAAGGTAATCTGCAAAATGACAAATAAGAAAGTTAGAAGAATAATACTAGATGAAGAAGTGTATATATAGGTTATTTCGGAGAGAAATTAGCTAAGTATAGACCATTTAGGAGCTAACTAAGCTAATTATGTCATTTAGGTGAACCCTAGCTAACTATAGGTCGTTTCGGAGCTAACTTGGGTAAAATAGGTCATTCCAGAGCAAAATATGCTTATTAAGCCATTTTGGATCTAGCTAGGCTAATTATAGGCCATTTAATACCTACGTTAGGGGGAATAGGTCATCTTGCAGCTACGTAAGCCTTATTATGTCATTTAGGAGGGAACTTAGCTAACTGTCGGTCATTTTTTATTAAATAGGTCATTTTGGAGCTAAATAAGCCAATTATGTCATTTCGTAGGATAATTAGCCAATTTAGCCTTTCATGGATGAGTCTAAGCTACGTAGAAGAAGAGAGTGAGAAGAAGAAGTAATAGAAGGAGGAGGAGGAGGAGGAGAAGGAGAAGGAAGAGGAGAAGAAGAAGAAAAGAAGAAGGAGAAGGAGAAGGAGGAGGAAGGAGGAAGAAGATGGAAAAGGAGGAGCTCCTTCTCCTTCTTCTCCTCCTTCTTCTACTTCTTCTTATCCTCCTCCTTCCCCTTCTTCTTCTTCTCTTCTTCTTCTTCATTCCTTCCTTTCATTTTTCCTCTTTCTTCTACTTTTGTCCCCTTCTTCGGGCTAAATTGGCTAAGAATGCCTTTTTGGAGCTAATTATGTCATTTCGAGGATAATTAGCTACGTATAGCTCATGTTTTATTAAATAGAGCATTCAGGAGCTAACTAAGCTAATTATGTTATCTAGGTGGAACCCTAGCTACCTATAGGTTGTTTCGGAGCTAACTTGGGTAAAATAGGTCATTCCGGAGCAAGCTATGCTTATTAAGCCATTTTGGATCTAGCTAGGCTAATTATAGGCCATTTATTACGTAAGTTAGGGGGAATATGTCATCTTGCAGTCACGTAAGCCTTATTATGTCATTTAGGAGAGAACTTAGCTAACTGTAGGTCATTTTTTTATTAAATAGGTCATTTTGGAGCTAACTAAGCTAATTATGTCATTTCGTAGGATAATTAGCCAAATTAGCCTTTCTTGGATGAGTCTAAGCTACGTAGAAGAAGAGAAAGAGAAGAATAAGTAAACGAAGGAGGAGGAGGAGGAGGAGGAGAAGGAGAAGGAAGAGGAGAAGAAGAAGAAAAGAAGAAAAGAAGACGGAGAAGGAGAAGGAGGAACAAGGAGGAAGAAGAAGGAGAAGGAGTTGCTCCTTCTCCTTCTTCTCCTCCTTCTTCTCCTTCTTCTTATCCTCCTCCTTCTCCTTCTTCTTCTTATCTTCTTCTTCTTCCTTCCTTTCATTTTTCCTCTTTCTTCTGCTCTTGTCCCCTTCTTCGGGCTAAATTGGCTAAGAATGCCTTTTTGGAGCTAATTATGTCATTTCGAGGATAATTAGCTAAGTATAGGTCATGTTTTATTAAATAGACCATTTAGGAGCTAACTAAGCTAATTATGTAATCTAGGTGGAACCCTAGCTAACTATAGGTCATTTCGGAGCTAACTTGGGTAACATAGGTTATTCTGGAGCAAACTATGCTTATTAAGCCATTTTGGATCTAGCTAGGCTAATTATAGGCCATCGAATACCTAAGTTTGGGGGAATAGGTCATCTTGCAGCTACGTAAGCCTTATTATGTCATTTAGGAGAGAACTTAGCTAACTGTAGGTCATTTTTATTAAATAGGTCATTTTGGAGTTAACTAAGCTCATTATGTGATTTCGTAGGATAATTAGCCAATTTACCCTTTCTTGGATGAGTCTAAGCTACGTAGAAGAAGAGAAAGAGAAGAAGAAGTAAAAGAAGGAGGAGGAGGAGGAGGAGAAGAAGAAGGAAGAGGAGAAGAAGAAGAAAAGAAGAAGGAGAAGGAGAAGGAGGAGGGAGGAACAAGGAGGAAGAAGAAGGAGAAGGAGGAAGAAGGAGGAAAAAGAATGAGTCTAAGCGACGTATCGACTATATCAAATATCCGGGAATAAGAGTAGTTCAAAGCAATTAGAAGTTGCGGAACAATAAATTACCGAGAACTTACTCGATGTACAGCCACACTTCTGTTAGGTTGGTGAAGATATACAATGAAATGGTCCGCCATTCTTCGACATCCAATGATTTCCCTTTCGAAGCACCGGATGGTGAGAGCTTACCTTTGAATAGGCTGAGGTTGGATCGAACTTTTTTTCGATCGCCATCATTGTACCGAGGCTTCGGGTTGTGCAAATGATGATTTTTGTCTTCGTAGTGTGCTGTCACGAAGTTTCCCGCCTCCTCAGTAATGAATGCCTCGGCCATCGATGCTTCAATTCTACGTTTATTTTTACACTTAGCTCGAAGCGTGTCTTCTGCATCCTCTCAGTTGAGTAGCACCATCGATTTTGAATGGGCCCCCCATTCTGGCCTCGGTCGGGAGATGCAAAATCAAATGTTTCATTGGATTAAAGAAGCCCGGTGGAAAGATCTTTTCTAATTTGCAAATCAACTCCGGCACCAAATCTTCCATTTCATCTAGCACGCCAGGCGATAGTTCTTTCGCACAAAGAGAACGGAAGAAATAGCTCATCTCTGCCAATACTAGCCATTCATCCTCAGGGATAAAGCCATGCAACATCACCGGCATTACCCGCTCAATCCACATGTGCCAATCATGACTCTTGAGCCCAAATATTTTCAATTTCTCAAGACTCACTCCCCTCTTTAGATTCGTAGCATACCCATCGGTGAACATCAACCCCATTTTCACCCACAATAGCATTTCCCTCATAGCTGGCCTTTCAAGATTGAACCATGCCTTTGGTTTCGCTATGCTTTGGTTTCCTTTCCGTTGTTGCAAGTTTTGCAACGGTCTATCACATAGAGCCTCCAGGTCGATTCTAGCCTTAGGATTATCTTTTGACTTCCCGTCTATGTCGAACAATGTACCAAAAATGGCCTCCGCAATATTATTTTCAGTGTGCATCACGTCAATGTTGTGTGGGCAAAGGAGGTCTTTCAAGTAAGGCAGATCCCATAAGCATGACTTGTGAGTCCAGGCATGTTCCGTATTATACCCTTTCAAGTATCCTGGACGCAAAGGATCAGGCTCGAGAGCGTTTAACTGATCAAGGGTCTGTTGGCCTGTCAACGCAGCTGGTGCAATGTTTTTGACAACTCTACCTTTGATGAAATTCTTCTTGTCTTTTCTGAACTTATGGTCAGGATCCAGGAATTGTTTATGCATGTCGAAGCAAGAATACTTGCGACCACCCTGCAGCCAACGGAACTAAAGAGCTGCCTTGCATGTGGTGCACGGGAACTTTCCATGCACACACCAGCGAGCGAATAGCGCAAACGCCGGATAATCATGCATCGAGTACATGTACCACACATGCATTTTGAAATTTGTTTTGGTAGCCGCGTCGTAGGTCTTGATCCCATTATCCTAGGCTTCTTGCAACTCATCCTTAAGCGGCTGCATGTACACATTCATATTCTTCCCCGGATAGTTGGGCCCTGGCATTATCAACGTCAGGAAAATGTTCTTTCTTTTCATAATCTCTCCGGGTGGCAAATTTAGTGGAATGACAAATACTGGCCAACAACTGTATTGTGCTGCCGTCATACCATACACATTGAACCCATCCGTGCTGATGGCAACTCTAGGTTGCCTTGGATCTTTCGATTTATCCTTATGTAATGCATCGAAGTGCCTCCACGCAAAACCATCTGAAGTGTGTACCAGCATCTTGTTCCCATCCGCATCTAGTTCGGTTCTTTTGCCCAATTTGTGCCATGTCATCTGTCTGATCGTCTCTTCGACCATGAAAAGACGTTGAAGTCTTGGTACGATTGGCAGATACCGAAGAACTCTAATGGGGATTTTGGTCTGATTCTTCTCACCCATGCCATTGTCTACCATAATATACCTGGAATAATTGCAAATGGGGCAATAGTTCAAGGCCGCATACTCAAGCCTAAATAAGGCACATCCATTCTCATAGGCATGTATCTTCTCATAGGGCATCTTAAGTACACGGAGGATTTTCTTTGACTGGTACAGGTTTGCAGGCAGTACATGGCCTTTGGGTAGAAAGCGTCCAAATATCATCATCATCGCGTCGTAGCATTCTCTGCCTAGGTTGAATTGAGCCTTCACAGCCATTACTTGCGCGATGGCATCCAGAGGACAAAGCTCAGCCTGCTCGTGGAGAGGATGTATTGAAGACTCCAACATTTCATAGAAGGCCTTTGCAGATTCCTCCATCTCATTGTCTGAATCCTGAGCATCATCACAGTCTTGCACCATGTCTTCAATCCCGGTACCATGTTCGTCGGTGCGACGAAGAATCACCTCAGCTCTGGCACGTTGGTTAGACTCACCATGAAAAGTCCACACCGTATAATTAGGCGTAAAACCCCACTTCTGCAGGTGTTTACCCATTTCAAACAGTGTCTGCTTTTTCCAGTTGTCGCAGTTGGGATAGGGGCACCATGTTTTTTGCTGGCCATTCGCAAATGCGGCTCTCACAACAGGGGATGTGAATCACCTCCCCGCTGTTCTCCTGATACACGTCTCGGCAATAAGCAGAGAGGATGTGTACCCAGAGAACAACAGGGGAGGCACTGACGAAATTCCACATCGGATCTGGAACACAGCATATGGGAAAACAAACCCAATCTACATACTCGGGTTGTCCATGGATAATGTTGGACAATTCGATAGGATCGCAGTTATAAATATGCAAAGAAATGCATATTTATAGATGTCGCCCTTTCGAACGGGAGACGCATACTGGTCACGCACACTCATGATTGAAGAAACCTATAGCAAGCAAGTTTCATCGGCACGAAGACCGGGACAGAGCAAATTAAGGGGGTAGGAGGAGAAGTCATTTGTGCTCACCAACAAACGCAAGGGCGGAGCTCGTCCAACACACGTGGAGGTCGTCGAACAACTACACATTGAAATTCACACGATCAACACAAATACGACGTTTTTATAATTAACATAATCGGAAAATATGTGACCTAACTCATAATTTACAAAATTATGACCTCGTGGGCCTCTGGAAGGCCGAAAAGCACCTTCTCGTTCAAAAGAAGGCAGAAGAGGTGTCGGGGGTCGGGGCTTAGTGGCGTCGGGAGTCAGTGCCGTCGAGGGTCGGTGGTGTCGGGTGTCGGTGGCATCGGGGGTCGGGGGGTTAGTGGCGTCGATTGTGGGGGGTCAGTGGCGTCGGGGGTCCAGGGTTAGTGACGTCGGGTGTCAATGGCATCAGGGATCGGGGGTTGGTGGCGTCGAGCGTCGGGGGTCGGGAGTCGTGGGCCGAGGGTCTGGGTCGGGGGTTAGTGGCGTCGGGGGTCGAGGGTTAGTGGCGTTGGGGTCAGTGGCGTCGGGGGTCGGGGGTCGGGGGTCAGTGGCGTCGGGGGTCGATGGTCGGGGGTCAGTAGCGTCGGGCGTCAGGGGTCGGGGGTCGAGGGTCAGTTTCGGGGTGGCGGGGTTCCCTTTTCCTCTTCTTTCTTCTTCTCCTCTCTCCTCTTTTTCTTCTTCTTCTTCTTTTCTTCTTCTTCTTCTTCTTTTCTTCTTCTTCTTCTTCTTTTTTCTCCTCCTACTCCCCCTCCTCTTTTTCTCCTCCTATTCGTTTTCTTCTTCTTCTTCTTCTTCTTCTACTACTACTACTTTCTCCTCCTCTTCCTCCTCCTCCTCCTCCTCCTCCTCCTCTTCTTCTTCTTCTTCTTCTTCTTCTTCTTCTTCTTTTTTCTCCTCCTCCTCCTCCTCCTCCTCTTCTTCTTCTCCTTCTTCTTTTCGTTCTTCTTCTAATTATTTTCTTCTTTTCCTTTTTTCTTTTTCATTTTTTCCTTCTGCTTTTCCTCTTTTTTTCTTCTAACCTAACTAACCTAATTAGCCTAATAATCTAACCAAGTAAACTAACTAAATTACACTATATATAATAAAAAAACTAACCTAATAAACTAACTAAAGTAATTAACTTTTTGAAAATGAAAAAGAAGAAGAACTCAACTCACCGCGGTGGACGACGGCAGGGAGCGGCGGCGGCGGCGGTGGAAGACGGCAGGGGCCCGCGACAGGGGCCACGCGGCAGAGGGCTCGCCGCGGGGAGGGGCTTGCCGAGGGGAGGGGCTCGCCACGGGGGTGGGTTGCCGCGGGGAGGGGGGATCGCCGGAGGGGCTCGCAGCGGGGGGGCTTGCCGTAGGGAGGTGCTCGCCGCGGGGAGGGGCTCTCGCCGGGAGGGGGTCGCCGTGGAGAGAGACATTGAGCGAGTGGCCGAGGGAGAGAGATACAGTGAGGAAGAGGGGGTTAACGGCCGTTATAGGGCGGCCCCTTTGCCGTCCGCCCCCCGACGGCAATGGGCCCCACGGCAGACGGCAAAGGCCCGCAGACAGCAAAGGACCCCGAATTTCGGACATGGTAGGCATGGGACCCACCCGTCCTCTTTGCCGTCTGCCCTGGGTCTCTTTGTCATCCGCTCGCAGACGGCAAAGGGCGGACACATGGCAAATAGTATTTTTGCCATGTGTGAGTCCTTTGCCATCTGCCTTGTGTCAACTGATGGCAAAGAGTTTCTTTGCCGTCAGCCAGCAGATGGCAAAGAACTGGCTGACGGCAAAGAACTGGATTCCAGTAGTGCTTCTTCTACTCTCGTCTTTTGCTGCAAGACCCTGAAGATGCTAGTCTTCGATAGGAGTAGGCCTTCTCTGTCTATTCTCGCATTGCTGCAGTCAGTCCACATATAACCACCCCCTCCTTTGATACTTATGCATATTTAGAATAGTTCTGATGTAAGACTTGCGAGTACTTTGGATGAGTACTCACCGTTGCTTTGCTCCCCCCTTTGTCCTGTTGATCCGTTGCTGCGACCAGATAATGGAGCCCAGGAGATGGAGTTTCCTGCCAATGATTGCCACCCCGATGGTGTCTTCTTCGTGGATGCCGCCGCAGATAGGAGTAGTTAGGAGGTTCCCAGGAAGGAGGCCTCGCCTCGTTCGATCTTGTTTCTTTTGTGCTAGCCTTCTCTAAGGCACCCCATGTTTAATGTCTGTACTCAGATATTTGTTGCTTCCGCTAACTCGTGTGTTTATCGAGCTTCTGTATTCTAGCCCTCGAGGCCCCTGGCTTGAATATGAAGCTTGTATTATTTAGTTGTGTCTAGAGTTGTGTTGTGATGTCTTCCCGTGAGACCTTGGGTTTGATTGTACGCATTTGCGTGTATGATTAGCGTACGATTAAACCGAGGGCGTCACAAGTTGGTATCAGAGCCGACTGCCTGTAGGTAGCCCCCTTTCCAACTCCTTAGCCGAAGTTGAGTCCAGTATTTGAAAAACTTTACTAACACTAATGTTGTGGCTTATGGGCCCACATCTCAATTGGGTGGTATTAGTATCCTTTACTCCTTTCCTATACTCTGGGCTCTACTCTCTCTTATCTTTCGGGTTAAAGATTTTACTAACTCTAACATTAGGTTCTCGTAAATATTTCCTCCCGGAGAGCCCCGTAATTCCAGACGATGGCTTACTCCGTTAGAAGACTTCGATAGTGCTCTTCGATGTTTCTCTCGAGAACTTGTGCCCATCGCTCTTGCGAGTTCCCTTCCTCCGACAACCCTTGTGCAT
Source organism: Hordeum vulgare subsp. vulgare (assembly GCF_904849725.1). Classification (NCBI taxonomy): domain Eukaryota; kingdom Viridiplantae; phylum Streptophyta; class Magnoliopsida; order Poales; family Poaceae; genus Hordeum; species Hordeum vulgare. The sequence goes on from NC_058524.1 coordinate 420,677,435, forward strand.
GACTGTATACAAATGTCATTCATATTTTATTTCCAAATGCTCTTGTTTTTATGAGATGCAACGAATTATCTTATCGAGGATTCATCCTTCGTCAGTTGTCATGGGTTTCAAAAGTTCTTTGAATTACTATTCAATCTTTCGGAATCCCGAGTAACCTATGGCTTTTGACCTTTTTCACCTGCTTGTGTTATGGTTAAATCCATATGTCTAGCCGCATTGATTAAATTGCTTTGTGAATTTCATCTGATCTTATCAATTCTACCTTTGTGTGAATACGCACAATCATCTGTTGATATTCATAAATTATCTTCCGGCTCAGACATCCTTCCAGACAGAGCTGTTTCTAGACAAATCAACTGTGGTGGTTGTCCATCTAAATCCATTTAGCTTACTTGTATTTGATTGGAGCATCTGATTATGATACACCAACCTGGAAATCCTAATTCCTTTGGTTATGAAGTATCAATATTTTTCAGATGTTCTATAACCTGATGCATTGCATCCCATCTCCCTCTTATTGAGTACCTACACTCACATGAGGTCCTTTGTGGATTGCTAAACCCATTGCTCGGTTATTATCCGACGACATCCTTTACATTCAAAAAATTCTTGTGATATTGTTCCCTTGATACATAATGCCATTGGTAAACTATTTCTTCTCCCTCTGATAAATTCTATCCTATACTTTTGTTGGCCATGCGCTGTTGTCAAGCATGTGTTAATTACTCTTGGAGTATATGGTATATGTCCTAAGATGCCTCGACGGGTTGAACCTATGCCTTCCTAAATTAATATGACTCGAAGAGTTTTCACGAGTCTTGCTCTTTTCGTGTCTTGTCGGATATTCTTTCAAAGCTACAACCTGATCAGAGGCGAGGAGTAAATGGAAGGTGATGCATTGATGAAGTGGGAGTCGACCTTGAACTTTGTGTTCATGCCCATGGAAACGACGTTGATCCTATCATAGAGACTTCTCGTATCAATAATCATTCATCATGTGGTTTAAATCTGGTATTGGTGATCTTGTCCTTTGCAGTTGTGGTTCCGACCATGTTGTCCTACCTTGATTTCATTCTCAAACGAGTTAAAGTACTTGTCTTCTTCACATCAACACACCGGTCCAAACCTTAAAGTTGATCTACCTCCGGGTAGTATTCCTTGTAGCTCGAGGATATCGCGGAGCTATATAACTTCTTGTGAGCTCCTCAGCAACTATGATATTTTCATTAAGTCCATTTTCCTCGTGTTTGAGTTGTTGGACATGCGAGTACATCGATAACTGAATCGAGTACGTATTGCGATTCAACAACTCTTAGTAATATTCCTTGCTTATAAGTTTGAACCCGATCATGTATTTCCAAGCTGTTAAGCTACAACATCATCGTCATGCTAAAGCTTGACCATGCGAAATATGTCCTTCATCCCTCGAACAAGATTCTAGCAGTTTACTAAGTTATATTGAGCTTTCAACATCTTGATGGTTGTCTTGAAAGGCAATCTTGATTTGGAGCGAGCAGTCTTATCTGTGGATTCCGACAACCTCTTGCTTCATCATTCCCTTGCTTGATGTCATCACTGATCGATTACATCTTCGTGAAGCTTCTCGAAAAATGTGTCGTGATCATCATCAGCATCTCGAGCTCTTGCAGGGTATCGATGGAATTCATGACGAGAAATACCATCCTTGCCCCTCGATGATATGTGTTATCGTCGACAACGTTCTTGCCTTCCCTCCTAGACAAACATGTTTGTGTTTTGTGTTGTCCCCTGTGTTCCTCACTATCCAGCTTATGTTATCTTCTACCATGGGGTATTACCATATTTATGTCAAGAACGTTGTGAGAATCATTGCACCTCTTAAGGATTCTTGATATAGTAATACTTCTCACCATCACCAGTCATTTCTTGGTCCCGTGTTATTTCAAACCAGAATACCAACAAGTGAACTCTGATGTGTGATCCCAATACTTCTGGCAACCCTATTGCCTTGAGGTAAACAACTAATTGTTTCATTCTTGGTGTGTTGGGTGTTGACTCATCAGTTTTGACATTGGTTGTGCTACTCCGTCCGTATTTCCGACTGCACCCGTCGACCAATGTTTAATTGTTGTTGTTCCCTCGAGCATACGACATTATACCATTTGGTTTGACAAATGCTATCTCCTTGATATTATAATTTTGGAAATTCATCCTTGTCAAAATCTCGAGGGATTGATGCTGCGCCCATCAACCACACCCTCAACTTATTCATGGTTCACGATGAAGCCCTTGAAAGCTTTATCTTTGTGCCTAGCTTGTGAAGAATATGTTTGATAGAAGAAGTGTATTTCCCAAAGTTCACGTGCACTCTTGCCGTCGTGAATATGTGGAAGTTTTGTTTTGCTTCCTCTACGATCATACCAAATTATTCACGCATGTGCGAAGTGTTATATGTTTTGAAGATTTGTTATCTTCAATTCATATAACTTCTCTTAGCACGCCAAGCCACTGACTGGTTTGATTAGGGAAAAGAAGTTCCTTCATAAGAGCTAATCCAGACTTACACATGGAGCCTTGTTATCCTCGATGATGGTTTCCAAATGAGAACTCAATTCCATTTTGACGTAAGAATTCTATTTGGGCACGAACGTCTTCACATTGTGTTCATATGTCTTCAATCGAACTCATGATTCAAGAATTGCTTGTGTAGTTCATATCCTAAGAATCCTGGATCATCATCCTGTCTTCTCAGGTATCTTGAGCCTGAGGTGTCCCGACACCAACCAGATCTGAATTTCGGGCAGATATGGTGGTTGGAACATTTTCCAATAATTATAACTTTCGGTCTCATGTAATCTGATACGGTGATGTCTTGTTTGGCACACCGGGCCGAGGGACCTATTGTTATACATTCTTCCATATGAAAGGTTAGCCATTCTACCATGCGGAAACTATATGACTTATTTTATAGGTTGTTCCTCATGAATCCTCTTTTTGTACCCATTGGTCCGGCCCTTACATGATAACCATGTCGATGCTACCTCGAAGCACGGATGTGGTACTTCAAGTTTCAATGGGAACATTGGAAGCGCAATGCTAAATTGTTCCTGATCAATTATCTAGACCGCATGGTATGGGTAAACACCATGATTCTTCTTGCCTCTTTGTCTAATTGGTTATGTACTGGATGACCTATGATGTATACCATACTCTACGTTTTTCTCGAGCATGGTATACTTTAAATTCTTGAGTGAGTGAACACATTCTCTTTCCCATTGGTCTGTTTGACCTTTCTTGTGGCATAACTTATGTAAACAGTGTTAATTCCATGCTTAGGTAAAATTCTCGGTGTACAACTCTATCAGTAAGACCCTGTTACTATTGTCGATAACATTCCGGTATCCGCCGGTGGACGAGAAGTTTGCCTATTGGTCCGCCTCATTTTCAACGAGCAGGAAAATGGTTCTATTCGTCCCCCGCCCTTGGTACCGACGTGGTTACCAACATAACTGACAGGTTATACTCTGACATGTCATGCAACCAATAACGTAAAAGATGTCACCCCTCTACCTACTCTCGGCCCACGTGGTGGACACATAACCCAAAGTTCCACACGATTGAAACCTGACTCTCCTGTACATCTTTGACTCCAAGGTATCCCTTACACTTGGCTTCGTATGAAATTGCCGAGCCACCATTCAAATTACCGATCACTCTTTGGTCCAGATGTTACCCAACATGTTGAAGATCAAGGCCACATTATTGATGAGAATCTGAAGGCTGCTCAGTCTCGTCAGAAGAGTCAGTATGACCATCATCATCAAGATATGGTCTGTCAACCTGGCGAAAAGGCTGATATTCATGTCACATCAATGAGATGTGCACATCGTTTTGAGATCAACGACAAGTTAGCTCCTCGCTATATTGGTCATTTCATTGTTCTCGAAAGGCGTGGAAGAGTGGCTTATCAATTGGAACTGCCGCCGAACCTTTCTCAGGTTCACGATGTCTTCCATGTCTCTCAACTCCTCCGCTGCTTCAAGGATCCTATTCGAGTTGTGGATCATGGTATGCTTGAGCTACAACAAGACCTCTCTTATAAAGAGCATCTGGTCCGCATTCTCGACAAAGCTGAACGTGAGACTCGTCGCAAAGTCACCAAGTTCCTTAAGGTGCAGTGGTCAAATCATTCTAAAGATGAAGCCATTTGGGAACGCGAGGATCATCTTCGTGATGAATACCCCGAGCTCTTTCCTTGTACCTCTTAATTCTCAGGACGAGAATTCTTGTTAGTAGGGGAAAATTATGACATCCCCAACTTTTGCTACAGTGATGATTGTAATTAAGCGATAGTGATCCCGCGCTTATGATGCCATGCCACCGTCAATTATATCAATGATCTCGTGTTAGTTGAAACCGAATCAAAATTCGAAACTTCAAGATAAATTCGAACGAGAAAAGATTTCGGTTTTTAAAATAAAAATGTCAGGGGAGTTATAAAGATTACCTAGCAAAGTATAAAAGTGAATCGGGCACTTTTGGAATTACTGGAAATCTCTATATATTTAAATCAGAAGCTTTATGAAAAATAAATAAATGAAAGAAAGTAAATAAAATTAAATAATAAAAGGATATAGTAAATAAACATAAATAATAAAAAAACAAATCAAAAAACGGAAAAAACCCCTGGCCCAACTGGGCCAAAACTGGCCGAGCGAGGCCACCCCATTCGGCACACCCCTCCCTGGGGTATAAAGACCCCACGAGGCAACCATAGCCGAACCCCCCGCTCCCCAACTCCCCCTGTCCGCCCCCAGGAACGAGAGGCTCAACCCCTCGCCACCTAATGCATCGAGCAAACCCCCCTCGCGACCGAACCCCACCTACCCCTCGCCACCAACCCCAGCACCCATCCCCACCTCCTGTCCCACGCCGAGCACCCCCCCCCCCCCCCCCCGCTCGCCCCCTTCTCCCTCTCCGTCTCCCTCTCTTCCCCATGAGACCGAGAGACCCAACCCCTCCCCTCGAGCGCCCCTGCCCTCGATCTACTCCCTCCACCCGAGGCTGCCTCCCTGCAGCGCACAACCCCCCCCCCCCCACCGCGGGAAACCCCTCCTTTCCCGGCGGCCCTTCCCTCCGGCTAATCTTCCTGGTGACCGGAGCCCTCCCCTCCCTCGATCTCCCCTCGCCTCTCCACAGTGCTGTCGTGCCAGGGCCTCTGCCGGCCACCGGCGGCCGGATCGCGCCGCCTGACCCCCCTTCACTACGACGGCCACACACCCACCGGATGTTGGGTAACGTAGCATAAATTCAAAACATTTCCTACGCATATTCAGATCTTCCTATGGAGAGACCAGCAACGAGAGAGGGGTAAGAGCATCTTCATACCTTTGAAGATCGCTAAGCGGAAGCATTTCTAGAACGCGGTTGATGGAGTCGTACTCGCGGCAATTCAGATCGCGTTGTGATTCCAATCTAGTACCGAACTACGGCACCTCTGCGTTCAACACACGTGCAGCCCGGTGACATCTCCTGCACCTTGATCCAGCAAGGAGGAGGGAGAGGTTGGGGAAGAACTCCAACAGCATGACGGCGTGGTGTCGATGGAGAGACGAGGTCTCCCGGCACGACTTCGCCAAGCACCGACAGAGAGGAGGAGGAAGAAGGGCAGGGTTGCGCCGAGAGAGAGAGAGAACCGTGTCGAAACAGCCCCGAAACCTCAACTATATATAGGGGGAGGGGAGGGGGTGCGCCACCCCTAGGGTTCCCCCCTAGGTCGTGCGGCAGCCACAAGATGGGAGAGGGGGCGGCGGCCAGGGCAGGGAAAGGGGGGGCGCCCTAGTTGGGCCTTGGGCCTCCCCTGCGCCTAGGGTTCCCCCTCCCTCCCTCTCTTGTGCGCATGGGCTGGGTGGGGGCGCACCAGCCCACCTAGGGTCTGGTTCCATTACCCACTTGGCCCATCGAGCCTCCCGAGGTCGTTGCCCCCTACGGTGGACCCCCGGGGCCACCTCCGGTGGTCCCGGTACATCACAGGTGATGCCCGAAACACTTCCGGTGTCCGAAACCATCCGTCCTATATATCAATCTTTACTTCCGGACCATTCCGGAGCTCCTCGTGACGACCGGGATCTCATCCGGCACTCCGAGCAACTTTCGATAACCTCATATAACAATTCCCCATAACCCTAGTTTCATCAAACCTTAAGTGTGTAGACCCTACGGGTTCGGGAGACAGGTAGACATGACCGAGACACCTCTTTGGCCAATAACCATCAGCGGGGTATGGATACCCATGGTGGCTCCCACTTTCTCCACTATGATCTCATCGGATGAACCACGATGTCAAGGATTCAATCAATCCTGTATACAATTCCCTTTGTCTGTCGGCATAGAACTTGCACGAGATTCGATCGTCGGTATACCTATACCTTGTTCAATCTCGTTACCGGTAAGTCTCTTTACTCATTCCGTAGCACGTCATCGTGTGACTAACTCCTTAGTCACATTGAGCTCATGATGATGTTCTACCGAGTGGGCCCAGAGATACCTCCCCGTCACACAGAGTGACAAATCCCGATCTCGATTCGTACCAACCCAACAGACCCTTTCAGAGATACCCGTAGTGCACCTTTATAGTCACCCAGTTACGTTGTGACGTTTGATAGACCCAAAGCACTCATAGGTATCCGGGAGTTGCACAATCTCACGGTCGAAGGAAAAGACACTTGACATTAGAAAAGTTTAGCATACGAACAATATGATCTAGTGCTATGCTTAGGATTGGGTCTTGTCCATGACATCATTCTCCCAATGATGTGATCCCGTTATCAATGACATCTAATGCCCATGGCCAGGAAACCATGATCATCTATTGACTAACGAGCTAGCCAACTAGAGGCTTGCTAGGGACACATTGTGATCTATTTATTCACACATGTATTACTGTTTCCTGTTAATAAAATTATAGCATGAACAACAGACGACTATCATGAACAAGGAAATATGATAATAACCATTTTATTATTTCCCTAGGGCATATTTCCAACAGTCTCCCACTTTCACTAGAGTCAATAATCTAGTTACATTGTGATGTATCGAACACCCATAGCATTATGGTGTTGATCATGTTTTGCTCGTGGAAGAGGTTTAGTCAACGAGTCTGCAATACTCAGATCCGTGTGTACTTTACAAATATCTATTACTCCACTATGGACATGGTGCTGGATGGAGTTGTAGCGGCGTTTGATGTGCTTGGTCTTCCAGTGAAACCTGGGCTCCTTGGCAATGTCAATGGCCCCAGTGTTATCACAGAAGAGTGTCATTGGACCCGACACGCTTGGAACCACTCGAAGGTCGGTGATGAGCTGCTTCATCCAAATTCCTTCATGAGCTGCTTCTCAAGAAGCTATGTACTCCGCTTCACATGTAGATGCTGCCACGACTTCTTGCTTGCTTCTGCACCAGCTCACTGCCCCACCATTGAAAACATATACATATCTGGTTTGTGTCTTAGAGTCATCCGGATCAGTGTCGAAGCTAGCGTCGACGTAACCCTTTACGACGAGCTCTTTGTCACCTCCATAAACGAGAAACATTTCCTTAGTCCTTTTCAGGTACTTAAGGATATTCTTGATCGTTGTCCAGTGTTCGATACCGGGATCACTTTGGTACCTCCCTACAAAACTTATGACAAGGTTTATATCAGGTCTGGTACACAGCATGGCATACATTAGAGAGCCTACGGCTGAAGCGTCGGGGACATAACTCATCTTCTCTCTATCTGCTGCCGTGGTCGGTGAATGAGTCTTACTCAATCTCATACCTTGCAAAACTCGCAAGAACCCTTTCTTTGAGTTTTCCATATTGAACTTCTTCAATATCTTGTCAAGGTATGTACTTTGCGAAAGACCTATGAGGTGTCTCGATCTATCTCTATAGATCTTGATGCCTAATATGTATGCAGCTTCTCCAAGGTCCTTCATTGAAAAACTCTTGTTCAAATAGGCCTTTATGCTCTCCAACATTTCTGTATTGTTCCCCATCAATAATATGTCATCCACATACAGTATGAGGAAAGCTACAGAGCTCCCACTCACTTTCTTGTACAGACAGGATTCTCTGTAAACCTGTATGAACCCAAACGCTTTAATCACCTCATTAAAGCGAATGTTCCAACTCCGAGATGCTTGCACCAGCCCATCGATGGAGCGCTAGAGCTTGCACACTTTGTTAGCACCCTTAGGGTTGACAAAACCTTCTGGTTGCATCATATACAACTCTTCCTTAAGGTTCCCGTTAAGGAACGTTGTTTTGACGTCCATTAGCCAAATTTCATAATCATAAAAGGCACCAATTGCTAACATGATTCAGACTGATTTAAGCTTCGCTACGGGAGAGAAAGTCTCGTCGTAGTCAACTCCTTGAATTTTTCGAAAACCCTTTGCGACAAGTCGAGCTTTATAAACGGTTACATTACCGTTTGCATTAGTCTTCTTCTTGAAGATCCATTTATTTTCTATGGCTCACCGGTCATCGGGCAAGTCCACCAAAGTCCATACTTTGTTCTCATACATGGATCCTATCTCGGATTTCATAGCTTCAATCCATTTGTTGGAATCCGGACCCGCCATCGCTTCTTCATAGTCCCAAGGTTCACCGTTGTCTAACTACATGATTTCCATCATAGGGTTGCCATACCACTCTGCTGCGGAGCGTGCCCTCGTGGACCTTCGCGGTTCAGTAGTAACTTGATCTGAAGCTTCATGATCATTATCATTAACTTCCTCTTCAGTCGGTGTAGGCGCCACAGAAACAACTTCCCGCGTTGTGCTACTATCCTGTTCGAGAGGGGGTATAATTACCTCATCAAGTTCTACCTTCCTCCCACTTACTTCTTTCGAGAGAAACTCTTTCTCTGGAAAGGATCCATTCTTGGCAACAAAGGTTTTACCTTCGGATCTAATATAGAAGGTATACCTAATAGTTTCCTTAGGGTATCCTATGAATACGCATTTCTCCGCTTTGGGTTTGAGCTTTTCTGGTTAAAGTTTCTTCACATAAGCATCGCAGCCCCAAACTTTAAGAAACGACAACTTAGGTTTCTTGCCAAACCATAGTTCATACGTTGTCGTCTCAATGGATTTAGACGGTGCCCTATTTAAAGTGAATGCTGCAGTTTCTAATGTGTATCCCAAAATGACAGTTGCAAGTCGGTAAGAGACATCATACATCGTACCATATCTAATAAAGTGCGATTATGATGGTCAGACACTCCGTTGCGCTGCGGTGTGCTAGGCGGCATCAGTTGTGAAACGATTCCACACTTCCTTAGGTGTGTGCCAAACTCATGACTCAAATATTCTCCTCCACGATCAGATCGTAGACACTTAATTTTTCTATCATGTTGATTCTCGACCTCACTCTGAAATTCCATGAACTTTTCAAATGTCTCAGATTTTTGCTTCATCAAGTAGATATACCCATACCTACTCAAATCATCGGTGAGAGTGAGAACATAACGATAGCCACCGCGAGCTTCAACGTTCATTGGACCACACACATCAATATGTATTATTTCCAATAAGTAGGTTGCTCTCTCCATTATTCCTGAGAATGGAGTCTTAGTCATCTTGCCCATGAGGCACGGTTCGCATGTGTCAAATGATTCAAAATCAAGAGACTCTAATAGTCCATCAGTATGGAGCTTCTTCATGCGCTTAACGCTGATATGACCAAGGCGGCAGTGCCACAAGTATGTGGGACTATCATTATCAAGTTTACATCTTTTGGTACTCACACTATGAATATGTGTAACATCATGATCGAGATTCATCAAGAATAAACCATTCACCAGCGGAGCATGAAGATAAAACATATCACTCATGTAAATAGAACAACCATTATTCTCTGACTTAAATGAGTAGCCGTCTCGCATCAAGAAAGACCCTGATACAATGTCCATGCTTAAAGCTAGTACTAAATAACAATTATTAAGGTTTAAAACTAATCCCGACGGTAGATGTAGAGGTAGCGTACCGACGGCGATCACATCGACCTTGGAACCATTCCCGACGCGCATCGTCACCTCGTCCTTGGCCAATCTCCGCTTATTCTGCAGTTCCTGCTTTGAGTTGCAAATGTGAGCAACAGCACCAGTATCAAATACCCAGGAGCTACTACGAGCGCTGGTAAGGTACACATCAATAACATGTATATCACATATACCTTTAACGTTGCCAGCCTTCTTGTCCGCTAAGTTTTGGGGCAGTTCCGTTTCAAGTGACCCTTTCCCTTGCAATAGAAGCACTCAATATCAAGCTTGGGTCCATTCTTTTTCTTCTTCCCGGCATCTGGCTTACTGGGCGCGGCAACGGCTTTTCCGTCTTTCTTGAAGTTTTTCCTACCCTTGCCCTTCTTGAAACTAGTGGTCTTGTTGACCATCAACACTTGATGCTCTTTCTTCATTTCTACTTCTATAGACTTGAGCATCGAGTACAACTCGGGAATGGTCTTCTCCATCCCTTGCATGTTGTAGTTAAGCACAAAGCATTTGTAGCTTGGTGGGAGAGACTAGAGGATTCTATCAATTATAGCATCATCCGGAAGTTCGACTCCAAGTGAAGTCAGACGACCGTGTAACCCAGACATTTGGAGTATGTGCTCACTGACAGAACTGTTCTCCTCCATCTTACAGCTAAAGAACTTGTCGGAGACTTCATATCTCTTGACACGGGCATGAGCTTGAAAAACTAGCTTCAGCTCTTGGAACATCTCATATGCTCCGTGTTACTCAAAACGCCTTTGGAGCCCCGTTTCTAGACTGTATAACATGCCACACCTAACCAGAGAGTAGTCATCACTCCGCGTTTGCGAGACGTTCAGAATGTCCTGGGCTGCTGCGGGAGCGGGAGGGTCACCTAGCGGCGCATCAAGGACATAAGCCTTTTTAGCGGCTTCAAGGATGAGCTTCAAGTTGCGAACCCAGTCCCCATAGTTGCTACCATCATCTTTTAGCTTGTTTTTCTATAGGAATGCGTTGAAATTGAGGCTGACGTTGGCCATCTACAATATTTATAAAGACAACTTTTAGACTAAGTTCATGACAATTAAGTTCATTTAATCAAATTAAGCATGAACTCCCACTTAAATTGACATCCCTTTAGTCATCTAAGTGATACATGATCCATGTTGAATAACCCGTGTCCGATCATGACGTGATACGGGCTTGTCACCATGGTGAGCAACATCATGCTGATCGTATTCAACCTTACGACTCATGTTCAACCTTTCGGTCTCTTGTATTCGAGGTCATGTCTGTACATGCTAAGCTCCTCGAGTCAACCTAGGTGTGTCGCGTGTGTAAATCTGGCTTACACCCGTTGTATGCGAACGTTAGAATCTATCACACCCGATCATCACGTGGTGCTTCGAGACAATGATCCTTCACAACGGTGCACACTTGGGGGAATACATTCTCGAAATTTTAAGAGGGATCATCTTATTATGGTACCTCGTTCTAAGCAATAAAATGAAAAACATGATAAACATCACAATGCAATCATATAGTGACATGATATGGCCATTATCATCTTTGCTCTTTCGATCTCCATCTTCAGGCATCGCATGATCGTCATCGTCACCGGCGTGACACCATGATCTCCATCATCGTGTCTCTGTGAAGTCGTCACCCCAATTACTACTATCACTACTACTAAAGCTAACCGTTAGCAATGAAGTAAAAGTAGTAAGCACATGGCGTTGCGTCTCATACAATAAATTAAGACAACTCCTATGGCTCCTGTCGGTTGTCATACTCATCGACATGCAAGTCGTGAAACCTATTACAATAACATGATCATCTCATACATCATACATGCAACATCACAACTTTGGCCATATCACATCACATGCCAAACCCTGCAAAAACAAGTTAGATGTCCTCTAATTGTTGTTGCAAGTTTTACGTGGCTGATTTTGGGTTTCTAGCAAGAACGCTTTCTTACCTACGTGACAGCCACAACGATGATATGCCAAAGCTATTTACCCTTCATAACGACCCTTTTCATCAAATCCAATCCGACTAGAGTAGGAGAGACAGACACCCGCTAGCCACCTTTATGCACGGTGTTCATGTCTGTAAGCGTACGTGTAAGCGTACGTGTAAGGTCGGTCCGGGCCGCTTCATCCCATAATACCGCCGGAAAAGAATAAGACTAGTAGCGGCAAACAATTGACAAATCATCGCCCACAACATGTTGTGTTCTACTCGTGCATAGAATCTACGCATAGAAAACCTGGCTCTGATACCAATGTTGGGTAACGTAGCATAAATTCAAAATTTTCCTATGCATATTCAGATCTTCCTATGGAGAGACCAGCAATGAGAGAGGGGTAAGAGCATCTTCATACCTTTGAAGATCGCTAAGCGGAAGCGTTACTAGAACGCGGTTGATGGAGTCATACTCGCGGCGATTCAGATCGCGGTGTGATTCCGATCTAGTGCCGAACTACGGCACCTCCGCATTCAACACACGTGCAGCCCGGTGACATCTCCCGCACCTTGATCCAGCAAGGAGGAGGGAGAGGTTGGGGAAGAACTCTCGCAGCACGACGGTGTGGTGTCGATGGAGAGGCGAGGTCTCCCGACAGGGCTTCGCCAAGCACCGGCAGAGAGGAGGAGGAAAAAGGGCAGGGCTGCGCCGAGGGAGAGGCTAAAGTCTATTCCCCAATGGCCAAAAGTGCCCACTATATATAGGGGAAGGGAGGGATTGTGCCTCCTTGAGGTTTTACCTCTCCTGGGGGGGGCAGCCCTAGATGGGGCTGGTGCGGCGGCCAAGGGGGGCAGGAGGGGTGGCGCACCCCTCTGGTAGGCCTTAGGCCCACCTGTGCTAGGGTTTCCCCCCCTCTCCCCTCTTCCTGCCCCAAGTGCTGAGTGGGGGGGGCACACCAGCCCACCTAGGGCTGGTTCCCTCCCCCACTTGGCCCATCTAGCCTCACGGGGTTGTTGCCCCCCTTCGGTGGACCCCCGGGGCCACCTTCGGTGGTCCCGGTGATGCCCGAAACACTTCTGGTGTCCGAAACCATCCGTCCTATATATCAATCTTTACCTCCGGACCATTCCTGAGCTCCTCATGATGTCCGGGATCTCATCCGGGACTCCGAACAACTTTCGATAACCTCGTATAACAATTCCCTATAACCCTAGCGTCATCGAACCTTAAGTGTGTAGACCCTACAGGTTCGGGAGACACGTAGACATGACCGAGACACCTCTCTGGCCAATAAACATCAGCGGGGTCTGGATACCCATGGTGGCTCCCACTTGCTCCACGATGATCTGATCGGATGAACCACGATGTCAAGGATTCAATCAATCCCGTATACAATTCCCTATGCTTGTCGGTATAAAACTTGCCCGAGATTCGATCGTCGGTATACCTATACCTCGTTCAATCTCGTTACCGGTAAGTCTCTTTACTCGTTTCGTAGCACGTCATCGTGTGACTAACTCCTTAGTCACATTGAGTTCATGATGATGTTCTACCGAGTGGGCCCAGAGATACCTCTCCGTCACACAGAGTGACAAATCCCGATCTCGATTCGTACCAACCTAACAGACACTTTCAGAGATACCCGTAGTGCACCTTTATAGTCACCCAGTTACGTTGTGACATTTGATACACCCAAAGCAATCCTACGGTATCCGGGAGTTGCACAATCTCACGGTCGAAGGAAAAGACACTTGACATTAGAAAAGCTTTATCATACGAACAATACGATCTAGTGCTATGCTTAGGATTGGGTCTTGTCCATCACATCATTCTCCCAATGATGTGATCCTGTTATCAATGACATCTAATGCCCATGAACAGGAAATCATGATCATCTATTGACTAACGAGCTAGCCAACTAGAGGCTTGCTAGGGACACATTGTGATCTATTTATTCACACATATATTACTGTTTCCTGTTAATACAATTATAGCATGAAGAATAGACGATTATCATGAACAAGGAAATATGATAATAACCATTTTATTATTGCCTCTAGGGCATATTTCCAACAGTCTCCCACTTGCACTAGAGTCAATAATCTAGTTACATTGTGATGTATGGAACACCCATAGCATTATGGCGTTGATCATGTTTTGCTCGTGGAAGAGGTTTAGTCAACGGGTCTGCAATATTCAGATCCGTGTGTACTTTACAAATATCTATTAGTCCACTCTGGCATGGTCCTGGATGGAGTTGTAGCGACGTGTGATGTGCTTGGTCTTCCAGTGAAACCTGGGCTCCTTGGCAATGGCAATGGCCCCAGTGTTATCACGGAAGAGTGGCATTGGACCTGACGCGCTTGGAACCACTCCAAGGTCGGTGATGAGCTCCTTCATCCAAATTCCTTCGTGATCCGCTTCTGATGCAGCTATGTACTCCGCTTCACATGTAGATGCTGCCACGACTTCTTGCTTGCTGCTGCACCAGCTCACTGCCCCACCATTCAGAACATATACGTATCCGGTCTGTGACTTAGAGTCATCCGGATCTGTGTCGAAGCTAGCATCGACGTAACCCTTTACGACGAGCTCTTCGTCACCTCCATAAATGAGAAACATTTCCTTAGTCCTCTTTAGGTACTTAAGGATATTCTTGACCGCCGTCCAGTGTTCCATGCCAGGATCACTTTGGTACCTCCCTACCAAACTTATGGCAAGGTTTATATCAGGTTTGGTACACAGCATGTCGTACATTAGAGAGCCTACAGCTGAAGCATAGGGGACAATAATCATCTTCTCTCTATCTGCTGCCGTGGTCGGCGACTGAGTCTTACTCAATCTCATACCTTGCAAAACTGGCAAGAACCCTTTCTTTGAGTTTTCCATATTAAACTTCTTCAATATCTTGTCAAGGTATGTACTTTGCGAAAGACCCATGAGGCGTCTCGATCTATCTCTATAGATCTTGATGCCTAGCATGTATGCAGCTTCTCCAAGGTCCTTCATTGAAAAACTCTTGTTCAAATAGGCCTTTATGCTCTCCAACATTTCTGTATTGTTCCCCATCAATAATATGTCATCCACATACAGTATGAGGAAAGCTACAGAGCTCCCACTGACTTTTTTGTACAGACAGGCTTCTCCGTAAACATGTATGAACCCAAACGCTTTAATCACCTCATTAAGGCGAATGTTCCAACTCCGAGATGTTTGCACCAGCCCATAGATGGAGCGCTGGAGCTTGCACACTTTGTTAGCACCCTTAGGGTCGACAAAACCTTCTGGTTGCATCATATACAACTCTTCCTTAAGGTTCTCGTTAAGGAACGTTGTTTTGACGTCCATTTGCCAAATTTCATAATCATAAAAGGCGGCAATCGCTAACATGATTCAGACTGATTTCAGCTTCGCTACGGGAGAGAAAGTCTCTTGGTAGTCAACGCCTTGAATTTGTCGAAAACCCTTTGCGACAAGTCGAGCTTTATAAACGGTTACATTACCGTTTGCATCAGTCTTCTTCTTGAAGATCCATTTATTTTCTATGGCTCGCCGGTCATCGGGCAAGTCCACCAAAGTCCATACTTTGTTCTCATACATGGATCCTATCTCGGATTTCATAGCTTCAAGCCATTTGTTGGAATCTGGGCCCGCCATCGCTTCTTGATAGTTCGAAGGTTCACCGTTGTCTAACAACATGATTTCCATCACAGGGTTGCCGTACCACTCTAGTGCGGAGCGTGACCTTGTGGACCTTTGCGGTTCAGTAGTAACCTGATCCGAAGCTTCATGATCATTATCATTAACTTCCTCTTCAGTTGGTGTGGGCTCCACAGGAACAACTTCCCGCGCTGCGCTACTATCCTGTTCGAGAGGGGGTGTAATTACCTCATCAAGTTCTACCTTCCTCCCACTTACTTCTTTCGAGAGAAAATCTTTCTCTAGAAAGGATCTATTCTTGGCAACAAAGGTTTTACCTTCGGATCTAAGGTAGAAGGTATACCCAATAGTTTCCTTAGGGTATCCTATGAATACGCATTTCTCCGCTTTGGGTTCGAGCTTTTCTGGTTGAAGTTTCTTCACATAAGCATCGCAGCCCCAAACTTTAAGAAACAACAACTTAGGTTTCTTGCCAAACCATAGTTCATACGGTGTCATCTCAACGGATTTAGACGGTGCCCTATTTAAAGTGAATGCTGCAGTTTCTAATGTGTATCCCCAAAATGATAGCGGTAAGTCGATAAGAGACATCATAGATCGTACCATATCTAATAAAGTGCGATTACGACGTTCAGACACTCCGTTGCGTTGCGGTGTGCCAGGCGGCATCAGTTGTGAAACGATTCCGCACTTCCTTACGTGTGTGCCAAACTCGTGACTCAAATATTCTCCTCCACGGTCAGATCGTAGACACTTAATTTTGCTGTCACGTTGATTCTCGGCCTAACTCTGAAATTCCTTGAACTTTTCAAATGTCTCAGATTTGTGCTTCATCAAGTAGATATACCCATACCTACTCAAATCGTCGGTGAGAGTGAGAACGTAACGATAGCCACCGCGAGCATCAACGTTCATTGGACCACACACATCAGTATGTATTATTTCCAATAAGTCGGTTGCTCTCTCCATTATTCCTGGGAATGGAGACTTAGTCATCTTGCCCATGAGGCACGGTTCGCATGTGTCAAATGATTCAAAATCAAGAGACTCTAATAGTCCATCAGTATGGAGCTTCTTCATGCGCTTAACGCCGATATGACCAAGGCGGCAGTGCCACAGTTATGTGGGACTATCATTATCAACTTTACATCTTTTGGTACTCACACTATGAATATGCCTAACATCACGATCGAGATTCATCAAGAATAAACCATTCACCAGCGGAGCATGACCATAAAACATATCACTCATATAAATAGAACAACCATTATTCTCTGACTTAAATGAGTAGTCGGCTCGCATTAAGCAAGACCCTGATACAATGTTCATGCTTAAAGCTGGTACTAAATAACAATTATTAAGGTTTAAAACTAATCCGATGGTAGATGTAGACGTAACGTGCCGACGGCGACCACATCGACCTTGGAGCCATTCGTGACGCGCATCGTCACCTCATCCTTTGCCAGTCTCCGCTTATTCCGTAGTTCCTGCTTTGAGTTGCAAATGTGAGCAACAGCACCGGTATCAAATTCCCAAGAGCTACTACGAGCGCTGGTAAGGTACACATCAATAACATGTATATCACATATACCTTTAACGTTAACGGCCTTCTTGTCCGCTAAGTATTTGAGCCAGTTCCGCTTCCAGTGACATTTTCCCTTGCAATAGAAGCACTCAGTCCCAGGCTTGGGTCCATTCTTTTTCTTCTTGTCGGCATCTGGCTTACCGGCGCGTCAACAGCTTTGCCGTCTTTCTTGAAGTTCTTCTTACCCTTGCCCTTCTTGAAACTAGTGGTCTTGTTGACCATAAACACTTGATGCTCTTTCTTGATTTCTACTTCTGCAGACTTGAGCATCGAGTACAACTCAGGAATCGAGTACTTGTGAGCTCCTCAGCAACTATGATATTTTCATTAATTCCAGTTTCCTCGTTTTTGAGTTGTTGTACATGCGAGTACATCGATAACTGAATCGAGTATGTATTGCGATTCAACAACTCTTAGTAATATTCCTTGCTTATAAGTTCGAACTCGATCATGTCTTTCCAAGCTGTTAAGCTACAACATCATCGTCATGCTAAACCTTGACCAAGCGAAATATGTCCTTCATCCCTAGAACAAGATTCCAGCAGTGCACTAAGTTATATTGAGCTTTCAACATCTTGATGGTTGTCTTGAAAGGCAATCTTCATTCGGATCTAGCAATCTTATCTGTGGATTCCGACAACCTCTTGCTTCATCATTCCCTTGCTTGATGTTGTCCCTGATTGATTACATCTTCGTGAAGCTTCTCGACAAATGTGGCGTGATCATCATCAGCATCCCGAGCTCTTGCAGGGTATCGATCGAATGCATGATGAGAAATACCATCCTTGCCCCTCGATGATATGTGTTATCGTCGACAACGTTCTTGCCTTCCCTCCTACACAAACATGTTTGTGTTTTGTGTTGTCCCCTGTGTTCCTCGCTATCCAGCTTATGTTATCTTCTACCATGGGGTATTACCATCTTTATGTCAAGAATGTTGTGAGCATCATTGCACCTCTTAAGGATTCTTGATATAGAAATACTTCTCGCCATCACCAGTCATTTCATGGTCCCGTGTTATTCCAAACCGGAATACCAACAAGTGAACTCTGATGTGTGATCCCAATACTTCTGGCAACCCTATTGCCTTGAGGTTAACAACTAATTGTTTCATTCTTGGTGTGTTGGGTGTTGACTCATCATTTTTGACATTGGTTGTGCTACTCCGTCCGTATTTCCGACTGCAACGTTCGACCAATGTTTAATTGTTGTTGTTCCCTCGAGCATACGACTTTATACCATTTGATTTGACAAATGCTATCTCCTTGATATTATAATTTTGGAAATTCATCCCTGTCAAAATCTTGAGGGATTGATGCTGCGCCCATCGACCACACCCTCAACTTATTCATGGTTCACGATGAAGCCCTTGAAAGCTTTATCTTTATGCCTAGCTTGCGAACAATATGTTTGATAGAAGAAGTGTATTTCCCAAAGTTCACGTGCACTCTTTCCGCCGTGGATATGTGGAAGTTTTGTTTTGCTTCCTCTAGGATCATACCAAATTATTCACGCATGTGCGAAGTGTTATATGTTTTGAAGATTTGTTATCTTCAATTCATATAACTTCTCTTAGCACGCCAAGCCACTGACTGGTTTGATTAAGGAAAAGAAGTTCCTTCATAAGAGCTAATCCAGACTAACACATGGAGCCTTGTTATCCTCGATGATGGTTTCCAAATGAGAACTCGGTTCCATTTTGACGTAATAATTCTATTTGGGCACAAACGTCTTCACATTGTGTTCATATGTCTTCAATCGAACTCATGATTCAAGAATTGCTTGTGTAGTTCATATCCTGAGAATCCTGGATCATCATCCTTTCTTCTCAGGTATCTTGAGCCTAAGGTGTCCCGACACCAACCAGATCTGAATTTCGGGCAGATATGGTGGTTGGAACATTTTCCAATAATTATAACTTTGGTCTCATGTAATCTAATACGGTGATGTCTTGTTTGGCACACCAGGCCGAGGGACCTATTGTTAAACATTCTTCCATATGAAAGGTTAGCCATTCTACCATGCGGAAACTATATGACTTATTTCATAGGTTGTTCCTCATGAATCCTCTTTTTGTACCCATTGGTCCAGCCCTTACATGATAACCATGTCGATGCTACCTCGAAGCACGGATGTGGTACTTCAAGTTTCAACAGGAACATTGGAAGCGCAATGCTAAATTGTTCCTGATCAATTATCCAGACCGCATGGTATGGGTAAACACCATGATTCTTCTTGCCTCTTTGTCTAATTGGTTATGTACTGGATGACCTATCATGTATACCATACTCTACGTTTTTCTCGAGAATGGTCTACTTTAAATTCTCGAGTGAGTGAACACATTCTCTTTCCCATTGGTCTGTTTGACCTTTCTTGTGGCATAACTTATCTAAACAGTGTTAATTCCATGCTTAGGTAAAATTCTCGGTGTACAACTCTATCAGTAAGACCCTGTTACTATTGTGGATAACATTCCGGTAGCCGCCGGTGGACGAGAAGTTTGCCTATTGGTCCGCCTCGTATTCAACGAGCAGGAAAATGGTTCTATTCGTCCCCCGCCCTTGGTACCGACGTGGTTACCAACATAACTGACAAGTTATACTCTGACATGTCATGCTACCAATACCGTACAAGATGTCACCCCTCTACCTACTCTCGGTCCACATGGTGGACACATAACCCAAAGTTCCACACGATTGAAACCTGACTCTCCTGTACATCTTTGACTCCAAGGTATCCCTTACACTTGGCTTCGTATGAAATTCCCGAGCCACCATTCAAAGTACCGATCACTCTTTGGTCTAGATGTTACCCAACATGTTGAAGCTCAAGTCCGCATTATTGATGAGAATCTGAAGGCTGCTCAGTCTCGTCAGAAGAGTCAGTATGACCGTCATCATCAAGATATGGTCTATCAACCTGGCGAAAAGGCTGATCTTCCTGTCACAACAATG
Organism: Hordeum vulgare subsp. vulgare; assembly: GCF_904849725.1. Taxonomy (NCBI): domain Eukaryota; kingdom Viridiplantae; phylum Streptophyta; class Magnoliopsida; order Poales; family Poaceae; genus Hordeum; species Hordeum vulgare. The sequence goes on from NC_058524.1 coordinate 420,697,603, forward strand.
AGAGGTGCACATCGTTTTGAGATCAACGAAAAGTTAGCTCCTTGCTATATTGGTCATTTCACTGTTCTCGAAAGGCGTGGAAGAGTGGCTTAGCAATTGGAACTGCCGCCAAACCTTTCTCAGGTTCACGATGTCTTCCATGTTTCTCAACTCCGCCGCTGCTTCAAGGATACTATTCGAGTAGTGGATCATGGTATGCTTGAGCTACAACAAGACCTCTCTTATAAAGAGCATCCGGTCCGCATTCTCGACCAAGTTGAATGTAAGACTCGTCGCAAAGTCACCAAGTTCCTTAAGGTGCAGTGGTCAAATCATTCTGAAGATGAAGCCATTTGGGAACGCGAGGATCATCTTTGTGATGAATTCCCCGAGCTCTTTCCTTCTACCTCTTAATTCTCGGGACGAGAATTCTTGTTAGTAGGGGAGAATTGTGACATCCTCAACTTTTGCTATAGCGATGATTGTAATTAAGCGACAGTGATCCCGCGCTAATGATGCCACGTCACCGTTAATTATATCAATGATCTCGTGATAGTTGAAAGCGAATCAAAATTCGAAACTTAAAGATAAAGTCGAACGAGAAAATATTTCGGTTGTTGAAATAAAAATGTCACGGGAGGTATAAAGATTACTTAGCGAAGTATAAAAGTGAATCGGGCACTTTTGGAATTATTGGAAATCTCTATATATTTAAATCAGAAGCTTTATGAAAAATAAATAAATGAAAGAAAGTAAATAAAATTAAATAATAAAAGGATATAGTAAATAAAAATAAATAATCAAAAAAAAACAAATCAAAAAAAAGGCAAAACCCCTGGCCCAACTGGGCCAAAACTGGCCTAGCGAGGCCACCCCATTCGGCCCAGCCCTCGCTGGGGTATAAAGCCCCCAGGAGGCAACCCTAGCCGACCCCCCCCCCCCCCCCCCCGCTCCCCAACTCCCCCTGTCCGCCGCCAGGAACGAGAGGCTCAGCCCCTCGCCACCTAACCCATCGAGCGAACCCCCCTGGCGACTGAACCCCACCTACCCCTCGCCACCAACCCCCGCACCCATCCCCACCTCCTGTCCCATGCCCGAGCACACCCCCCCCCCCCCGCTCGCCCCCTTCTCCCTCCCGGTCTCCCTCTCTTCCCCACGAGACAGAGAGCCCCAACCCCTCCCCTCGAGCGCCCCTGCCGTCGATCTACTCCCTCCACCCGAGGCTGCCTCCCTCCGGCTCACAACCTCCCCCCCCACCGCGGGCAACCCCTCCTTTCCTGGCGGCCCTTCCCTCCGGCTAACCTTCCTGGCGACCGGAGCCCTCCCCTCCCTCGATCTCCCCTCACCTCTCCACAGCACCGTCGTGCCAGGGCCTCTGCCGGCCACCGGCGGCCGGATCATGCCGGCTGACCCCCTTCACTGCGTCGGCCACACCCCCCACCGGATCCCTCCACCGGCCGGCACCATCACTGGCCCTTCCGGCGTCTCCTCTGTCCGCCCACACCAGCATCCGGCCCCGCACCGCCCCGGAGCCCCGCCGACGCCCCTCCAACTCTCTCTCCCCAGCGCCACCGGGACCGGCACCTCGTCGCCTGTCTTCTTCAGCCTCTCCTCGAGGGACTCCATGAAGCCTCGTCGAACCAGCCGCCCGTCGAACGCCGGTGAGGCCCCCGACCTCCTCTATCCATTCCACCTCGCCCCTGTGCCTCGTTCCCTCCTGCTAGTCACGAGAGGAGGGATTAGCCGTTGAATTTTTATGTTTTAAAAAACAAAAATAAAACAAACAATGGATATATGTGTGTGTGTGTGAATGTGTGTAATAAAAATGTGTAAGTGTATATGTTTATGAAATAGGTATGTATGCATGTGAATATGGTTGTGTATGTATGTATACTAGATATTACTAGATGTGTGAGTTTGTGTGTTGTGTATGTGTGTGCGTGTAGTGTTTGTGTGCTTGTTGTCCCAATGACATGCGGGGCCCATGTCCCTAAAAATAATGATAGTAATAATAAAAAAAGGAAAATGAATAATTAGTTATACTAATTAATTAAATGGATAATTAAGTAATTAGAATAATTTGAAAATGACACGTGGGTACCTCACTAAATTAATGTGATTAATTAATATTTAACTTTAATTAATAATTTGTCTCAATGACACGTAGGACCCACTGGTCAGTTGACCAGTCAATTGTTGATGTCATGGTGGCATCATGCTGATGTCATAATAGCATTTAATTAAATTAATTAAATCTGTTTTTAATTCCTAATTATTGAATTAAACTTTAAAAATTAATATAAAATAATCCGTAAGTCAGATCAAAATATTTGCAACATGAAAGTTGATCAGCAGAACGAGACGAACCCGGATACACGGTCCATTCGTCCGTCAAGCGCCCCTAGCATAGCAAACATGGAACTTTTCCATCGTTTTCCGTCCGACCGGTAGTAGCCCGTGACCCAGAAAATATCGTTAGATATTCTTTCGACCCGTCTATCACGGATGTTACTACGTTAGCTCATGTCTAGCCTGCATCTTGCCATGTCATGCATCGTCTTGCATCTGTTGCTATTATTTATTGTTTCTTCCCCCTCTTCTTACCGACATTCCCCGAGACTGACGCTGCTACTGGGTACATCTACGACCCTGCCAATCAGTCCTTTGTCTAAGAGCAGCAAGGCAAGCAAACCCCCCTTGATCATTCCTATATCGCCTATGTCTTTCTTCCTACTGCTTGCATTAGTATTTTGCTACTTTTGTAGTTAGCTCCTATATCTGATGCATAACCTGTTTTTGATGAACTGCTACTTTCAGTACTATACTTTAAATCTGCTTAGTATAGGTGGAGCAGGCATCCCCACTGACCCCGTAGTCCAGTTGTCCGCTTTGCTTTCAAATCTCGATCCCTGATCGACGAGCCAGACCCGACACAACACATAGACCCCCCTTAGTTGTACGACGCTACAGACATACTATCGGGTACCGAGGGTGACACCTCGCTAAGTACTCGTGATGATATCTCTGTAGTATAGCTAATCGGTCGTGGTTATCGAGGGTGATTCCTTTTTCACCATTTCCGACAATGCCTCTGTTGTGCAACCCCTCATGTGTGGGACCCCCGACGGTGATTCCTCTAAGCCCACCTTGACGGATACATCGTTCGGAATCAACGAGGGTGATACCTTGGATTCCCCTCGATGTTACAACCACACAGTTACTCGACCATGTTACTGGGATCACTGGTGATTAGATGTTAGATGGGTGGATTCCCGTGAGATTGTGTTGATGGCCTAATTAAAACGTTAATGGATTTGGGTATTTGATCTGGGTTGGTTGGAGACCTTTTCCACTAACCGTCTGCGTGGGAAGAATTATGGGTACTCGACGTCACGGTATCAAGCGAAGCTCTTCAAACGTCTGCGATATAGCGGCACGCGCCCGAGTGGTCCCGAGATGCATCGCGCTTGTGATTAAGGGGTTCTAGGACTGACGTCGGCCTCCCTCGCATCGTGCAGGAGCGCGGAGGGGAACTGGGCCCATGAACCCTTTGTGCTTAGGAATTAGACCGGCGGGCTGGCCACTCTACTGAGCTTAGATGGGGCTGCGACGTGTCGATATTCCGAGGCCGGGCAGGACCCATAAAAGTGTGTCCGACTAGAGTGTTATCGAGCGTGACGAGACATGTGGTGCACCCTTGCACGAATGAAAATTAACTATTCGGATAGCCATGTCCACGGTTACAGGACGACTTGGAGTTGTGCCCTGATCTTATACAACTACAATTGTTACTTAACTAGAATTTGTTGCCTCGGGATTGCTTCCTCGCAGGGAGTCGAGGGAGGATCTCTGGGCGTGACCTCACTTTAATATTGCTACAAAAATATGACTATTAATTGTGCTACACCTTGTTCTACTCTCGTCTTTTGCTGCAAGACCCTGAAGATGCTAGTCTTCGATAGGACTAGGCCTTCTCTCTCAATTCTCGCATTGCTGCAGTCAGTCCACATATAACCACCCCCTCCTTTCATACTGATGCATATTTAGAATAGTTCTGATTTAAGACTTGCGAGTACTTTGGATGAGTACTCACCGTTGCTTTGCTCCCCCTTTATCTTGTTGATCCGTTGCTGCGACCAGATGATGGAGCCCAGGAGATGGAATTTCCTGCCGACGCCTGCGCCCCGAAGATAGGAGTAGTTAGAAGGTTCCCAGGTAGGAGGCCTCGCCTTGTTCGATCGTGTTTCTTTTGCGCTAGCCTTCTCTAAGGCACCCCATGTTTAATGTTAGTACTCAGATATTCGTTGCTTCCGCTGACTCGTGTGTTTATCGAGCTTCTGTATTCTAGCCCTCGAGGCCCCTGGCTTGTAATATGAAGCTTGTATTATTTTTATTTGTGTCTAGAGTTGTGTTGTGATATCTTCTCGTGAGTCCTTGGGTTTGATCGTACGCATTTGCGTGTATGATTAGCGTACAATTAAATCGAGGGCGACACATGTACTAAGCGAGAATACTGCTTGTGCATCTATTTCCATAAACCCAAAGTTGCTCCATATGAGTCCACCATACCTACCTATATGCGGTATTCACTTACCGTCCCAAGTAAATTTGCATGTTCCATACTCTAAACCTTCAAATAAATATTCTGTTTTGTATGCCCGAATCGCTCATGTGGTGAGTAGGGGCTATCGGTATATTACATGCTAGGTGGGTTATTCTCAAGATATGTGTTGATTCAGTATCATTCACTAGAAAGTGGTGGGTACTCGGGATGCCCAGTCCCATGCTCAAAATTCAAATTAAATTTAATGAAACAAAACTCCCCCAGGATTGATGTTTGTATGGACGGTACCCGTGTCTGCGGCCCGCCGTGGAATGTGATTGATTGGTGGATGGGGAGTAAAAAACTTTACTATTCTATTGGGGAATCGCCTATACTATATTTAGCATGGAAGATATTGAGAACTCTTAGTTGTTACGTTGACAATGAAAGCATACCACCCAAATTTTGATTCATCCATGTTTTAAAAGCTCGGGCTCTCGCACCTCTGCAAATCAATGCTTCCCTCTGCGAAGGCCTATCTATTTTACTTATAAAAGGCATCAGTTAGAGAGAAACACCGTTGTCTATATGCTTTGCTATTAATTGATATTGAGTATGAGTATGACTGGATCCCTTTTACCATGAATTACAATGTCTAGTTAGTCCTTGTTCTTCGGAGGTGCTCTGAATTTATGTTTTGCGATCTCATGAAAATTTGCGTTTTACGATACGGAGCCGCCACCATCTCTTGTTCTTCCTCGGGTGGGCAGATCTAGAGTCTGGTTTGTGCTCCGGAGAGGGGAAATCGACGCCGTCGTCATCACCAACCATCCTTCATCACCGATTTCATGATGCTCTCCATTGTTCGTGAGTAATCCCATCGTAGGCTTGCTCGACTATTACACCCTGTTTCACTTCACTTTACTGTAATTCAAAAATCCGAGTTTATTAAAACTTATCCAAAATCAATGATGTGAGTGCCATGATTGTCATTGTATGCTTGTATGCTTGATTGTGTGCTATAAAAATCATATTTTTCATAACTTAAATATTCTCAAATCCTTTTTCTCATTTCTGATTATTTCAAACCCTGCTTTGGGTTGCACTAAACTATTTATTAAAACTATTTTTACTCTCCAAAACCATAAAATAATTATTTTATAAATTATTTTCCTATTTTATTTGGATGTTCATTTCTAAGGCCAGGAATGATATTCCTATATGGAAAAATACTTTTCTGCCTTAGAAAAATCTAAGAAAATTTGGAGATACTGAGAGAACATATATTTTCCATACATAAGATTTTCAACCCCTATTTATATTATAAATAATTGAGTAAACCCTGAAAACCTATTTTGTCTACTTTGACCTTTTGAAATATTTCCAAAGGAAATATTCTCAATAAATTCCTAGAAAATTCCAGTCACCTCCCTAAGCCATATTTGGTGCCCATATAAAGTTTCACCTTGATCCAAGGTGGTTAGGGTCACCAAATAATTCCAAAACCCTTTCTGTCTATTATGAAGTTTATTTAATTGAGCTTAAACTTTGCAGGAGTGCCTAATACCTCAAATGAGTACTCTGTGCCAAAACTGGGATTTTGCGGGACTTGATTTGCCCACACTCCCTTTGGAAGGGACATATCTGGCAATTTAGGAGTGATTTCAAGTTTACATTGCTAAACTTGTCTATTGGAGCCCAAACTTGGTGTAGCCTCACGTTTTTGCACAAAACCTAGTCTTGTTAAGTTTCGTAGCTAGTGCTGGAGTGCAACCACCCCAAACCACTATCGAGAAACTTCTGACAGTATGGCAACACCCCTCTTAACCCCAGCTACACCCATTCCCTTTCTCTTAAAATCCTAGATTAGTTGGCCAGCATCAATGCCCAACTCCAGTCAAGTGGCTCTTCTCTGGTTCTAAATAGAAAAGCCAAAACCTCCAATTTAAGCTTGAAACCAAGGCTGGCAGCGTCTGGTTAACACCCCTCCTTTGACTAGCTGATGCTCCCACGGGATTCAAACGACTAGGCATCTCCAAGCAAGGGCCCAGGACATGCTCGGCGCATCCAAGGCACCCAGAGCACGCCAGTATGTCATGGCATGCCAAAGATGCGCTCTGGGCGCGCTATAGAGAGCAACCGAGGTGGGGGCGACCTCCCACGGCTAGTTCCATCATCCACGTGGTGTCTCTCTCTCTCTCTCTCACGACAGCTCTTCTACATCAAGAAACCCTAGGCCCCTCCTTTCCTGCACTGGGAGCCGGTGCGACGCGTTCCCGCACACACCACGTTCGGCTAGAGGAACGCGGCCACACAGGCACGCCACTCCTCACTCCCCCTCTCTCGTAGTGAGCTCGGAGGTACAAAAACACGTCCTGAGACCGTGGTTTCGACACCAGCCTCTCTCTGCGCCCCCTTTGCGCCACGGTAAAACCACCGGAGCTTCTCGCCCGGTGCACCATCATGGGCCTATATAAGGCCTCCCCCTCGCTTCAGCACCCCTCACTCCACTCAACCTAGACCGCAATCACCTCCCTAGCCACCCCATTGAGCAAGAAGAGCCCCGGTGCTCGAGATCGACCGATGACCCTCCGCCTCGGAGCTCCGGTCGATCTCTGGCTACATGACACTTCTCGCACGTCTCTTCCCACTTACACACTCCCAGTGACTCCAGGAATCTTTCCCCTCTTTTCCCTGAGTGATTCTGTCCCCGTAGCCACCTTCCCCACCGTTGACCGAAACCTCTCCGCCGCGGCCACCTCGTCGCCGGTGAACCAGGACCCCCCGTCGTCAACTCGACCATCAGCAGGTAGGCGACGACGAGCTGTCCCCATTTACGCTGTTGTTAGGACCTGAGGACATCGGTAGCCACACCGGCGTGCTCCTCCTACTCTCTATCCAGAGGTAGGAGACGAACCCGACAGGTGTGCCCCACCTGTCGTTGGCCCATCCTCCTCTCCCTCGCGCCCCACAGCCGCTGACCACAGGCTGGCTGGCTCGCCATCTGGGCCGGCCCAGCCCTAGGCCGAGCCAGGCCAGGGTTGTTGCCCTTTTTCTTTTATTTTTAAAACTTTGTTTAAAAGATTTTTATAAAAAGAGTTAACCAGTGAAAATTTATGATTCTTCCACCATTATTCTTCTAAAAATGAATAGTATTTACTAGAAGTGTTAGACAAATTTTTAGGACAACTTTTCTGTTTTATAATAATTAAAAATGCTATTTGGAATAGTTTTGCTTTGGTTAAGTTGATTTTAAAAATATTTCTTTCACTAAAATCAGAGACAAATATTTTTAACATAACAATATGGATTTATCAGAATTAACCAACATTTTGAAAGTGACTTTGTGATCTGTTTTTGAGTGAGCTACTTTTTGCTTTTTATATAATACGACGATAGAAACCACGCTTGACGAAGGAGTTGGACTTGAAGACCCCGAAGACCCCGGATACTTAGGTGACCAAGGAAAGCAGCCCTTTGATCATGTTTGAGCATATGTTATATTGCATGCTAAGTAGAATAAATATTTCCGTTGCATGTGATCGTAAGTATCGGTAAATCATTGAAGTGATGTTACCGATGGCTCCTCCGGAGCACTTGCATTTTGAGCATAACCCTACCACCTATGAGGGTCACGCTAATATCATATTGACAAGTAGAGCTAAGCATAGTAGCATGAGCGTGGTGATGGTATTAGATCAAAGGTTAATGAAATCCCTATCGGGTGCCACTAATGCCTGAGGGTGATGATGAGATAGGTGGCCTCTTTTGGAGAAGTGGTGCATCGGGTATTTTGTGTGTGTATTGTTTTGGAAATGGGATTAGTTTATGATGTGTCGACCATCCCAAACTTACAAGTACGACCATGTTACCCCTTTATGGGATGGGGCTTTGTTGATTACTTTGGTCGTGCTAGCAAAGAGCCACGTTACTAGTGGCGGGAGTGATGTGTGGTCACTCTCGTTACAGGGTCATGCCAGGTAGGACGACTATGTCGTTTTTCGTGTTCCAGGCACACCGTTGGTCCCCGCATGGATAATACGGTCTAGAGTCGGTGCTCGTAAGACATACATCATGTGGGATGGGTACCAATCGTGTGGATATCTTTGTCTAATATTGTCAGGGGAAAGGCATTGATCGGGTACTTACTTCGGGTATGTTATATACGGCGAGTCGTGGATGACACGGAAGTTTCCCGGATCTCGTGGGTACAGGGTACAACCTCTACAGAGTGTAAAACTATTAGAATAGTCGTGTCCACGGTCAAGGACAGTTGGGTGGCGCTGCTTAAACTACGTCTAGTCGTTTCCGCATAAACCAAGTGTGTGTGAGTATGGAGTTAATGATAAAGAGTGATATGACCAAGTTTGGTGACATAGCATATCGGGTGAACTCGGAGTGTTCAGCCCATAACAGATATATTGATATCTGTAACCTGTTCTTCTAATTACCATCTAGCTTATGTTGCATATCCATGAGTATGTTTATTTACAGTTAAGCTGCTATCCACCAAAACTGTATAGTACTCAGTGATCCCAGACTTACGGGTCGAGAACGCCGAATGAACATGCTCAGTTATCCCAGAGATCAATGCTCACCGGATATTAAGAGTCTTACATCCAAATACCGAATTATAATCCGAATGGTCAAGTTCGCAAGGTAGTGCCTATAAGGCCAAATCGCACGGATACAACTAGTAGCGGAAATCTAAGGTATAAGCGGGTTCCCATGCCATCAGCCTACACCAACAGGCATTCTGACTTGGAAGCGTCCTAGTTCGCAGGGGCATCTCCGAAGACGTACTCTTCTCCAAACTCCGGTCCTTCCATGTCTGGTCAATAATATAACCAATGGCAAGCCAATGAGTACTTAGGAATGTACTCGCAAACAGCCCATGATATGAACAATGCAAGTGAAGGATAACAATAATATGCATCTTTGGTGGACAACAACTTGGTTGTAATAAACATGGTTCATGGTATGCAACATAAGCTAAATGTTGATTTGAAGAACAGGTTACAGATACCAATATATCTATCGAGGGCTGAACAATACGGGTTCACCCTATATGCCAAGTCACCAAACTTGGTCATATCAACTCTTTCATATCAACTCCATACTCACACACACTTGGTTTATGCGGAAATGACTGGACGTAGTTTAAGAAGCAGCACCCAACTGTCCTTGACCGTGGACACGGCTATTCGAATAGTTTTACATTCTGCAGAGGTAGTACGCTGGGCCCACGAGATTCGGGAATCTTCGGTGTCATCCACGACTCGTGGTATATAACATACCCGAGGTAAGTACCCGATCAATACCTTTCTTGACGATACTAGGCAAAGAAGTCCACTCGATTGGTACCCAACACACATGTTGTACGTCTTACGAGCACCGACTTTGGACAATATCAACGATGCGGGGACCAACGGTGTGCCTGGAACACGTAAAAACGGCATAGTCGCCTTACCTGGCACGATCCCATCACGAGAGTGACCACACATCACTCCCGCCACTAGTAATGTGGCTCTTTGCTAGCACCGACCACGGTAATCAACAAAGCCCCGTCCCATAATGGGGTAACATGGTCGTACATGTAAGGTTGGGACAGTCGACCATTCATAAATCTAATCCCATTTCCGAAACCATACTCACTCAAAATACCCGATGCTCCACTTCTCCGAAAGTGGCCACCTAACTCATCATCACCCTCGGGCATTAGTGGCACCCGGCGGGGTTTTCATAATCCCTTGATTTATGTCATCATCATGCTCATGCTAATACTATTCTAAATTTACTTGTCAACATGATATTAGCATGACCCTCATAGGTGGTAGGATCATGCTCAATGCACGTGCTCCGGAGGAGCCATCGGTAACATCACCTCAATGATTTACCGGTACTTATGATCATATGCAACGGAAATTTTTGCTACACTAACATGCATCATATCATATGCTCAGACATGCTCAAAGGGCTGCTTTTCGTAGCTCACTCCAAAACAGATCACAAAGTCATTTTAAAAATGTTGGTTATTTCTGATAAATCCAGGTTGTTATTTTAAAAATATTTGCTTCTGTTTTCAATGAAGGAATATTTTTAAAATCCACTTAAGAGAAGCAAAACTACTCCAATTTAATCCTTTTTATTATTTAAAACAGAACAGTTACTCCAAAAATTCGTACAATGGTTCTGTTAAATACTACATATTTTTAGAAGAATAAAGTGGAAAAATTATATTTTTACACTGGTTAAATCTTTTTGTAAAATTATTTAAACTCAGGTATTAAATCAAAAAGAAAAAGGCTATAGACCCTGGCCTGGCTTGGCCTCGGACCGGGCCAGCCTACCAGCCTGCCCACACGTGCACGCCGTCAGGTTTGAGCCTAACGCGCGGGCCCCTGCGGTCAGTGGTTGCGGGCAGCGAGGGAGAGAGAGATGGGCCACCGACAGGTGGGGCACACCTGTCGGGGCCGTCTCCTACCTCTGGCCAGAGAGGAGGAGGAGCACGCCGGCATGGCTACCGACGTCCTCGGGCCCTAACTGCGACGGGAAAGGGTACGGCTCGTCGTCGCCTACCTTATGGTGCCGAGACAATGTCGGAGGGGCTCAGGATCACCGGCGACGAGGTAGCCGCGGCGGAGGGGTTTCAGATGAAGGTGGAGGTGGTAGCTAGGGGCATGAATTTGCTCGGGGAAGAGAGGGGAAAGCTTCCTGAGGTCATGGGGAGTGGTTTGGTGGGCAGAGAAACGCGGGAACCGACGTGTAGCCGGAGATCGACCGGAGCTCCGAGGCGGAGGGGCCTCGGTCGATCTCGAGCACCGGGCCTCTCCTGGCTTACTCGGGTGACTACCGTAGACACGCATCTCTAGCCAGTTTTGGTGCGCGCGGGCACGCGTCGCACCAGCTCTTAGCGCGGGAGATAAGGGGCCCTGATGGTCGCCTAATGCAAAGGGGTTGTCGGTGGACAGGATAGACACATCGGGGGAGGCTGGAACTGGTCGAGAGCATCGCCCCCACCTCGGTGGCTCCATGTAGCGCGCTCAAAGCGTAGCTTTGTTATGCCACGGCATGCTGGCGCGCCCTGGGGTGCCTTGGACGTGTCTAGCGTGTCCTGGGCACTGGCTGAGAGATGCCTAGCCGTTGGAGACCCGTGGGAGCTTCGGCTGGTCAAGGGGGACAAGGAAAACAGGTGCTGTCAGCCTTGAGCTGACGCTTAGATTGGAGTTTTTGGCATTTCTACTTTGAACCTGAGAGGGGCAAGTTGACTGGGGCTTGGAATTCATGCTAGCCACCTAATTTGAGCGTTTGGGTGAAAGGGTTGGGGTTTAACTAAGTTTAGGAGGGGTTTTACCCATCTGTCAGAAGGTGCTCGATAGTGGTTTGGGGTGGTTGCACCCCACCACTGGCTCTGCAACTTAACAGGATTGGGTTTGGTGCTAAAACAAGGGGTTTCACCAAGTTTGAGATCCATTGGACAAGTTTAGCTTTGCAAACCTTAAAACATCACCAAATGACCAGATCTTTTGCTTCCAAAGAGAGTGTGGGCAAATCAAGTCCCACAAATCCCATCTTTGGCATGGAGCCCTCACTTGAGGTATTAGGCACTCCTGCAAAGTTTCAACTCCATTGGAAAATATTTGCTATGTAGAGTTGCTCTAACTTCATTCTGGACAGAAGGGGGTTTACAATTATTTGGTGTCCTTAATCACCTTGGATCAAGGTAAAATTTTATATGTGTACCAAATATGGCTTAGGGATACCACTGGACTTTTCTAGGAATTTATTGAGAATATTTCCTTTAGAAATATTTCAAAAGGTCAAAACAGATAGAAGGGGTTTTCAGGGTTTTACTCAAATAATAATAATATAAATAGGGGTTGGAAATCTTATGTATGGAAAATATATATCCTTCTCATCATCTCCAAATTTTCTCATATTTTCCTAAGGCAGAAAAGTATTGTTCCACATAGGAATACCATTTCTGGCCTGAGAAATGGACATGCAAATAAATTAGGAAAACAATTATTTTATGGTTTTGGTGCTCTAAAATGGTGCTAGAAGCAGATCACAAACTTTGGGTAAGAACACCTTGCAATCAAGGACTTGTAGTGCAACCCAAAGCAGTGTTTTACTTTAACCAGAAATAAGAAAAAGGGTTTTGAAACTAATTAAGTCATGAGAAATGTGGTTTGTGATATCACATGATCAAGCATACAAGGATACAATGACAATCATAGCACTCACACCATTAGTTTTGAAAAAGTTTTAATAAACTCAGATTTTTGAATTACAGAATAAGAGGTAGTGAAAACAGGGTGTGACAGACCTATCCCCCTTACAAGAATCTTGTCCCTGATATTCGTAAGCTAGGTGCTAAAAAGGTACGGAAACTCAGATCAAAGATAGTCTTCACGCTCCCATGTTGCTTCTGCTTCGGTGTGGTTGCTTCACTGAACCTTGAAATACTTGATGGTGCGGCTTCTGATGCAACGCTCTGCTTCATCCAGGATGTGGATCGGCTTCCCGCGGTAGTGAGATCTGGCTGAAGGTTGATGGCCAGATGGTCAATGTCCTTGTAAAGATCGGGACGGTTTGGCGCTTGAAGAAACTTCCGAAGTTGTGACACGTGGAAGACGTTGTGCACACCCGCAAGTTCCGGAGGTAGCTCCAACTGGTAAGCAACTTCTCCACGCCTTGTCGTGATCTTAAAAGGTCCAATGAACCTTGGAGCAAGTTTCCCCTTGACGTGGAAATGCTTGGTTCCCTTGAGAGGTGTGACGCGGAGGTACACTTGGTCTCCGGGAACAAACTCCACATCTCTGCGGTGAGAACCCGCATAGCTCTTCTGTCGCGACTTGGCTGCCTTTAGGTTGTCTCGAACAAGCCGCACCTTATCTGATGCTTCTTGTAGAACATGCGGCCCGGAAATTAACCCTTCACCGGTTTTGGACCAATTGAGCGGGGTGCAGCACTTTTGTCCGTACAACACTTCAAATGGGGCCATCTGTAGACTGGACTGGTAGCTGTTGTTCTATGAGAACTCAGCAAACGGAAAACGGTCTTTCCATTTGGCACCATGCGCCAAGACACAAGCGCAGAGCATATCTTTGAGTATCTGATTTACTCACTCCGTCTATCTGCCGTTTGCGGGTGGAAAGTGGTGCTGAAATAGAGTTTGGTTCTGAGGGCTTCTTGGAACTTCTTCCAGAATCTTGAGGTGAACTGCGTGCCTCGGTCAGATACAATCTCCTCTGGAACTCCGTGGAGACTCACTATACGATGTATGTATAGACTAGCCAATTGGCTTCCATCATAAGTGGTGTTGTCTGGAATGAAATGGGCCACCTTGGTGAGATGGTCGACAATGACCCATATGGAGTTATGCCCCTTTCTTGACCTGGGCAATACAGTGATGAAGTCCATGCCGACCTTGTCCCACTTCCATTCTGGCACTTGAAGAGGTTGTAGCAGTCCAGCAAGTCGCTGATGCTCAGCCTTGACTCGCTGGCACACGTCGTACTTGGCAACATAAGACGCTATTTCCCTCTTCATGCCATGCCACCAGAATTTTTCTTGGAGATCTTGATACATCTTCGTACCACCGGGGTGAATAGACTAGGGTGTATCATGTGCTTCCTGCAGGATCAAATCCTTGAGTTCTGCCTTGTTGGGTACACATAAACATTTCCCAAACCACACTACTCCCTACTCATCCACTAAGAATTCTGGCGCCTTGCCTTCTTGGATCTTCTTCTTGATGCCTTCAATGCTCTTGTGCCCTTTCTGGGCTTCCTTGATATCATCAACCAGCGTTGGTTTGTCTTCGAGGTTAGCCAGGAACCCTGGTTCAACTAGCTCCAACCCGAAGTTCTCCATTTCTTCATATAAGGTGGGTAGCCTTTCCTTGAACATAAAGTTCAAGGTGCTGGCCTTCCTGCTCAAAGCATCAGCCACTACATTTGCCTTACCGGGATGGTATTGAATACTAAGATCATAGTCTTTGAATAATTCCAACCATCTTCGTTGCCTCATATTCAATTCCCTTTGAGTGAAGATATACTTAAGACTTTTGTGGTCGATGTATATTTCAGGTCGCTTCCCGAGAATGTAATGTCGCCATGTCTTTAGAGCATGCACTACGGGTGCCAATTCGAAATCATGGGTGGGATAATTCTCCTGATGCGGATGCTGTTGCCGTACCAGATACGCCACGACCCTGCAGTCTTGCATTAGAACCCCACCGAGCCCGGTTCTAGAGGCATCACAATATATCACAAACTCCTTGTTGATATCTGGAGTAGCCAATACCGGGGCGGTAGTCAATCTCTTCTTCAACTCCTGGAAGCTTGCTTCACACTCCGGCGTCCATTCGAACTTCATGCCTTTCTTCAAGAGCTGAGTCATGGGTCGAGCGATGTGGGAGAATCCTTCTACGAACTTGCGGTAGTACCCCGCGAGCCCGAGGAAGCTCATGACTTCCTTCACATCGATTGGCGACTCCCAGTTGGTTACTGTAGTAATCTTGGAGGGATCGACTGCCAATCCACTTGCTTTCTTGGTATGACCCAAGAATCCAACTTCGTTCTGCCAGAATTGGCATTTGCTGAATTTGGCATAAAGTTGGTGCTCTCGAAGCTTCTCCAACACTAACCTCAATTGTTGTTCATGGTCTTCTTCGAAGTTGGAGAAGATTATTATGTCATCAATAAATACGACGACAAACTTATCCACGTATTCCATGAAGACCTTGTTCATGAGGTACATGAAGTAAGCTGGGGCATTAGTCCGCCCGAAAGACATGACAGTGCACTCGTATAGACCGTACCGTGTCCCGAACGCATTCTTGGGTATGTCTTCAGGTCGGATCTTCAGTTGGTAATATCCAGAACGAAGATCGATCTTGGAGAATACCTTAGCTCCGTTTAACTAGTCAAACAAGTCTTCAATCTTGGGGAGTGGGTACTTGTTATTGATCGTGACTTCATTGAGGGAACGGTAATCGACGCATAGTCTAGTAGTTCCATCCTTCTTAGACACGAACAAAACAGGTGATCCCTCTTACGTCCATTTTGCATCAGGCTTTTATGTTGATATTTATCGCTTCTTGTGTTGTTATTTCACTTCACGGTACAATACTTATGCCATTTCTCTCTTATTTTGCAAGGTTTACATGAAGAGGGAGAATGCCGGCAGCTGGAATTCTAGCCCGAAATAGAAGCAAGTTTGAGATGCCTATTCTGCGCAACTCCAAACGCTGTAAAAATCAACGAGGATATTTTTCGGGAACTATAAAATATACTGGGCCGAAGAAGTGCCAGAGGGGCGCCAGCAGGTGGCCACAAGCCAGCTAGGCGCGGCCACCCCCCTGGTCACGCCTAGAGGGCTTGAGGGCACCCAGCTGGCCCTCTGGCCCCCCTCTTCTGCTATATGAAGGGTTTCATTCGGAAAAAAAAATCAAGAGGAGGCTTTTTCATGGATTCGCCGCCACCACAAGGCGGAACTTGAGCAGAACCAATCTAGAGCTCCGGCAGGACGATCCTACCGGGGAAACTTCCCTCCCGGAGGGGGAAACTGTCGCCATCGTCATCACCAACACTCCTCTCATCGGAGGGGACTCATCACCATCAACATCTTCATCAGCACCATCTCATCTCCAAACCCTAGTTCATCTCTTGTAACCAATCTCCATCTCGCGACTCCGATTGATACTTGTAAGGTTGCTAGTAGTGTTAATTACTCTTTGTAGTTGATGCTAGTTGGATTACTTGGTGGAAGAGTTTATGCTTAGATCCTTGATGCTACTCATTACCTCTCTGGTCATGAATGTGATTATTCTTTGTGAGTAGTTACTTTTGTTCCCGAGGACATGGGATAAGTCATGCTAGTAGTAGTCATGTGAATTTGGTATTCCTTCGATATTTTGATGTGTTGTAAGTTGTTTTTCCTCTAGTGGTGTAATGTGAACGTCGACTACATAACACTTCACCACTATTTGGGCCTAGAGGAAGGCATTGGGAAGTAGTAAGTAGATGATGGGTTGCTAGAGTGATAGAAGCTTAAACCCTAGTTTATGCGTTGCTTCGTAAGGGGCTGATTTGGATCCACTAGTTTAATGCTATGGTTAGACTTTGTCTTAATTCTTCTTTCGTAGTTGCGGATGCTTGCGAGAGGGGTTAATAATTAGTGGGATTCTTGTCCAAGTAAGGGCACTACCCGACCGCCGGTCCAGCCACATATCAAACTATCAAAGTAACGAACGCGAATCATATGAACATGATGAAAACTAGCATGACAGAAATTCCCGTGTGTCCTCGGGAGCGTTTTTCCTCCTATAAGACTTTGTCCCGGCTTGTCCCTTGCTACAAAAGGGATTGGGCCAATTTGCTGCACTGTTGCTACTTTTATTACTTGTTGCTTGCTACGAATCATCTCACCACACAATCACTTGTTACCTATAATTTCAGTGCTTCCAGATTTTACCTTGATGAAAACCACTTGTCAGATCCTTCTGCTCCTCGTTGGGTTCGACACTCTTACTTATCGAAAGGACTATGATTGATCCCCTATACTTGTGGGTCATCAAGACTCTTTGTTGGCGCCGTTGCTGGGGAGTGAAGCGCCTTTGGTAAGTGGAAATTGGTAAGGAAACATTCATATAGTGTGCTGAAATTTATTGTCACTTGTCACTATGGAAACTAATCCTTTGAGGGGCTTGTTCGGGGTATCTTCACCTCGAACGGATGCACAAAGAGTTGCTCCTCAACCTGCTGCACCTACTGAAAATATTTTCTTTGAATTTCCTTCTGGTATGCTTGAGAAACAGCTGGCTAATCCTTTTACACGAGATGGAACATCACATCCAGACTTGCATCTAATCTGTGTAGATGAAGTTTGTAGTTTATTTAAGCTTGTAGGTTTGCCCGAGGATGAGGTCAAGAAGAAGGTCTTTCCTTTATCTTTGAAGGATATATAAGGCGTTAACATGGTATAGGCTATGTGATCATACTGGATCATGGGAGTACAATCGGTTGAAATTGGATTTCATCAAAAGTTTTATCCTATGCATTTAGTACATCGTGATCGGAATTATATTTACAATTTTTGGCCTCGTGACAGAGAAAGCATCTCTAAAGCTTGGGGGAGGCTTAAATCAATGTTATATGCATGCCCCAACCATGAGCTTTCGAGAGAAATTATCATTCAGAACTTCTATGCTCGGCTTTATCATGATGATCGCACCATGCTTGACAGTTCTTGTACCGGTTCTTTTACGAAGAGAGATATTAACTTCAGATGGAATTTATTGGAGAGAATTAAACGCAACTATGAAGATTGGGAGCTTGAAGAAGGTAAGGAGTCAGGTATGAATTTCAAGTTTGATTGCGCTCAATCCTTTGTTGAAACAAATACTTTTTGTTACTTTAGCGCTAAGTATGGACTTGACTCTGAGATAGTAGCTTCACTGTGTGAATCATTTGCTGCTCATATTGATCTAATAATTAGTGCTAGCCTCTCAGAGCATGAAGAAAAGAAGTTACTGAAAACTCTGAGGAAGCATCGTGCTACTATTGGATATACTCTTGATGATCTTAAGGGCATTAGTCCGACTCTATGCCAGCAAAAAATCAAAACTGATCCTGATTCCAAACCAGTTGCTGATCATCAACGGAGATTGAATTCTAAGATGAAAGAAGTAGTAAGAAAATAAATACTAAAGCTCCTGGAAGCGGGTATTATCTATCCTGTTGCTCATAGCGATTGGGTGAGTCTGGTGAATTGCGTCCCTAAGAAGGGTGGTATTACCGTTGTCCCTAATGATAAGGATGAATTGATCCCACAGAGGATTATTACTGGCTATAGGATGATAAAGATGAATTGTCCCTAATGATAAGGATGAATTGTCCCTAATGATAAGGATGAATTGATCGATTTTAGGAAATTGAATAAAGCCACTAGGAAAGATCATTACCCTTTGCCTTTTATCGACCAAATGCTAGAAAGACTGTCTAAACACACACACACTTCTTCTTTCTAGACGGTTATTCTGGTTTCTCCCTAATACCAGTTGCACAAACTGATCAGGAGAAAACCACTTTCACGTGCCCTTTCGGTACCTTTGCTTATAGACGTATGCCTTTTGGCTTATGTAATGCACCTACCACCTTTCAAAGATGTATGATGGCTATATTCTCTGACTTTTGTGAAAAGATTGTTGAGGTTTTCATGGATGACTTCTCCGTTTACAGGTCTTCTTTTGATGATTGCCTCAGCAACCTTGATCGAGTCTTGCAGAGATGTAAAGACACCAATCTTGTCTTGAATTGGGAGAAGTGCCACTTTATGGTGAATGAAGGCATCGTCTTAGGACCTAAAATTTCTGAAAGAGGTATTGAAGTCGATAAGGCTAAGGTTGATGCAATCGAAAAAATGACATACCCCACAGATATCAAAGGTATAAGAAGTTTCCTTGGTCATGCTGGTTTCTATAGAAGGTTCATTAAAAACTTCTGTAAGTTTTATAGGCCCCTTACCAATCTCTTGCAAAAGGATATTCCTTTTGTTTTTGACGATGATTGTGAGGAAGCCTTCGAAATACTTAAGAGGGCTTTGATAACTGCACTTATCGTTCAACCACCTGATTGGAACTTACCTTTTGAGATCATGTGTGATGCTAGTGATTATGCTGTTGGTGCTGTCCTATGGAAAAGAGTTGATAGGAAGTTGAATGTTATTCACTATGCTAGTAAAACTCTAGACAGTGCCCAAAGAAACTATGCTACTACGGAGAAGGAATTTCTAGCAGTCGTGTTTGCATGTGAAAAGTTCAGGTCTTACATAGTTGACTCCAAAGTCACTATCCACACTGATCATGCTGCTATTAAGTACCTCATGTAGAAGAAGGACGCTAAATCTAGACTTATCAGATGGGTTCTCTTGCTACAAGAGTTTGATTTGCATGTTGTCGACAGAAAGGGTGCTGATAACCCAGTAGTAGATAACTTGTCTAGGTTGGAGAACGTTCTTGATGACCCATGACCTATTGATGATAGCTTTCCTGATGAGCAATTGAATGTGATCAATGCTTCACATAGTGCACCGTGGTATGCTGATTATGCAAACTATATCGTTGCCAAATATATACCACCTAGTTTCACATACCAGCAAAAGAAGAAATTCTTCTTTGACTTGAGACATTACTATTGGGATGATCCTCACCTTTAGAAGGAAGGAGTAGATGGTGTTATTAGACGTTGTGTACCTGAACATGAACAGGGACAGATCCTACAGAAGTGTCACTCTGAGGTCTACAGAGGACACCATGCGGGAGATAGAACTATACACAAGGTATTGCAATCAGGTTTCTATTGGCCCACTCTCTTCAAGGATGCCCATAAGTTTGTCCTGTCTTGTGACGAATGTCAAAAAATAGGTAATATCGGTAAACGTAAGGAAATTCCTATGAACTATTCACTTGTCATTGAACCATTTGATGTCTGGGGCTTTGATTATATGGGACCTTTTCCAAAATCCAACGGGTATACTCATATCCTAGTTGCTGTTGATTATGTCACTAAGTGGGTAGAAGCTATCCTCACTAGTAGTGCTGATCAGAACACCTCTATCAGGATGCTTAAAGAAGTTATTTTCCCTAGATTTGGAGTCCCTAGATATCAAATGACCGACGGTGGTTCACATTTCATTCATGGTGCTTTTCGTAAAATGCTTGCCAAGTACGATGTCAACCATAGAATTGCGTCTCCCTATCACCCTCAGTCCAGTGGTCAAGTAGAGCTAAGCAATAGAGAGATTAAACTGATTCAGCAAAAGACTGTCAATAGGTCTAGAAAGAATTGGTCTAAGAAGCTCGATGATGCACTGTGGGCTTATAGAATTGCTTATAAGAATCCCATGGGCATTTCTCCGTACAAAATGTTGTACGGTAAAGCATGTCATTTACCTCTTGAGCTAGAGCATAAAGCTTATTGGGCAATCAAAGAGCTCAACTTTGATTTCAAACTTTCAAGTGAGAAGAGGTTATTTGACATTAGCTCGCTTGATGAATGGAGAACTCAGGCATATGAGAATGCCAAGTTGTTCAAAGAGAAGGTTAAGAGGTGGCATGATAAGAGGATACAAAAGCGTGAGTTCAAAGTAGGTGATTATGTCTTGCTATATAACTCTCGTTTAAGATTCTTTGCAGGCAAGCTTCTCTCTAAATGGGAAGGTCCCTATATTGTTGAGGAAGTATATCGTTCCGGTGCTATCAAGATCAAAAATACGAAAGGTAATTTTTCGAGACTTGTAAATGGGCAGAGAATCAAGCATTATATCTCAGGTACTCCCATAAATGTTGAAAGCAATATTATCAATACCATAACTCCGGAAGAATACCTAAGGGATATTTATCAGCCTATTTCAGACTCCGAAAATGAAGAGGTATGTGATTCGGTAAGAAAACAGATTCCAAAACTTTTCCAGTAGGAATTTTTCTCCGTTTTGGAATATTTGAAAAAATACAAAATTGGAAGTAGTCCGGAAAGCGCGCGAGGAGGCGACAAGCCTGCCAGGCGCGGGCCCACCCCCTGGCCGCGCCTGGGGGGCTTGTGGCCACCTCGTGTGCCTCCCGCACTCCGTTTTCGTGCACAGTACTCCTTCTGATCTGAAAAAATCATTATATATGCTGCCGAAATGTTTGGCCCTCGTATCATGAAGATTTTCTCTGTTTTCATTTCGAGCCTGTTTCCGTTGCAGATCTAGATCGCTATGGCGTCCCCAAAAGCTTCGAAGGACAAGATCTTCGAGAAGGTCATCAATCCCTACCTCACGGGAGTGCTGCAACACCCTCAATCTATCTAGATGCATGAGGGGATGTTGCACATACGTGATGTTGAGGGGCCCAAGAATACCGGAAGCATGGAGACGAGGCTCGAAGCAATGGAGCAACAATTCTTCAAGTGCCAAGGGATGGTGGAGCGTGGAGTCAACGCCAACCACATGATGATCACGGAGTTCACCTACGAGCACAGGATTGATGCCAATGACATTGGGAAGCACCTCTCCAGGCTCTATGACAGGATTGATCAACTCCAGGCCCAGATCTACGACGTGGAGAAGCAAAACTGGGAGTATGAGTATATATTTAAATCAATACGGTTGGCTGCAGATTTGAGGATTCCGGAGACTCGTTCATCTTTCCATGATGCAGCACCTATGCCTTGGAAGACGGAGGATCAAGCCCATGTTGCAACAACTCCACCACCATCACCTCCAAAGGACGAAAACTAAGCATGGGTATGGGCAATCCCCTTGGCTTGTGCCAAGCTTGGGGGAGTTGCCCCGGTATCGCATCACCATCACATCTTTTGCCTTTGCCTTTGTTTTAGTTTTCCTTTTCAGTTTTCTCTTTCTCTAGTAGAATAAAAGTCTTAGTGTTTAGTCTTGAGTTTTGATTTGTGTCACCCCCGATGTATTCGAGCTCGTGAACCATATAATAAAGAGTGCCTTAGTTGAAGGGCCTTGCCTCATGCCATGATCAAAAGAGTGAGAAAAGATCAAAAGCATGAAAGATCATGTAATTATCTTACAGGAAGTGATGGCTTCACACATAAAAAGAATGATGATTGAAACTTGTTGAGGGCAGAGAAACGTAGACCTTGGTCGTCGTTGCAATTAATAGGAAGTGATAAAGAAGGAGAGGTTCACATATAAATAAATCATCTTTGACACCATCTAAGATTGTGAACACTCACTAAACTATTGCATGCCTAGAAGTAGATGTTGGACAAGGAAGACAACATAATGAATTGTTTTTGCTTGGTTCCGAACAATGTTATATGATTAGAGATCCCTTAGCATGTGACGATTGCTTCCACCTCTTATTAGCCAAAACTCCCGCACCAAGTACAGATACTACTTGTGCATCCATAAACACTTCAACCCATTTTTGCCATGAGAGTCCACCATACCTACCTATGGATTGAATAAGATCCCTCAAGTAAGTTGTCATCGGTGCAAGCAATAAAAAATTGCTCCCTAATATGTATGATCTATTAGTGTGTGGAAAATAAGCTTTGTACGAACCTGTGATGAGGAAGACATAAAAGCGATAGATTGCATAATAAAGTTATTTTTCACGGGAGGCAATATAAAGTGACGTTCCTCCGCACTAAGAGGAGACGAATCCAAACTTCAAAAGTGCATGACAACCTCTGCGTCCCTCTGCGAAGGGCCTTTCTTGTACCTTTACTTTTTTCCCTTGAAAGAGTGATGGTGATCTTCACCAATTCCTTATCTCGCCTTTATCTTGGCTAACGTCATATGCTTGGGAAAGATCTATATTCATATCTCAACTTGGAAGTAAGTATTCATGAATTATTATTGTTGACATTACCCTTGAGGTAAGCAGTTGGGAGGCAAAACTATAAGCCCCTATCTTTCTCTGTGTCCAGCTAAAACTTTGATCTCATGAATACCACGTGAGTTGTAGCAATTGTAGAGAACGAAAGGATGATTGAGAATGTGGATTTGCTTTACAAGCTCTTATTTGACTCATTCTGATGTTGTGATCAATTGCAATTGCTTCATTGACTAAAGGCTATCGGTTGTTACTTCTCGATAAGGTTCTTGATCCATGCTTTACTTTGTGAAGGAAATGTCACTTTAGCATCACAGATTGCATGTTGGTATTGCTGTTCTAATCAGGATCATGATGCATGCATGTTCGTATCTTGTTTTGTCGACACCTCTCTCCCTAAACATGTGGACATATTTATTGAGCTAGGGTTTCGCTTGAGGACAAGCTAGGTCTAAGCTTGGGGGAGTTGATACCTCCACCTTGCATCATGCTTTTATGTTGATATTTATCGCTTCTTGGGCTGTTATTTCACTTCACGGTACAATACTTATGCCTTTTATCGCTTATTTTGCAAGGTTTACATGAAGAGGGAGAATGCCGGCAGCTGGAATTCTGGCCTGAAAAAGGAGAAACTTTGAGATGCCTATTCTGCGCAACTCCAAACGCGGTAAAAATCAACGAGGATTTTTTTCGGGAATTATAAAATATACTGGGCCGAAGAAGTGCGAGAGGGGCACCAGGAGGTGGCCACAAGCCTGCTAGGCGTGGCCACCCCCCCCCCCCGGTCGCGCCTAGGGGGCTTGAGGGCACCCAGCTGGCCCTCTGGCCCCCCTCTTCTGCTATATGAAGGGTTTCATCCGGAAAAAAAAATCAGGAGGAGGCTTTTTCTTGGATTCACCGCCGCCACGAGGCAGAACTTGCACAGAACCAATCTAGAGCTCCGGTAGGACGATCCTTCCAGGGGAACTTCCCTCCAGGAGGGGGAAATCGTCGCCATCGTCATCACCAACACTCCTCTCATCGGAGGGTCTCATCACCATCAACATCTTCATCAACACCATCTCATCTCCAAACCCTAGTTCATCTCTTGTAACCAATCTCCGTCTCGCGACTCCGGTTGGTATTTCTAAGGTTGCTAGTAGTGTTAATTACTCTTTGTAGTTGATGCTAGTTGGATTACTTGGTGGAAGAGTTTATGTTCAGATCCTTGATGCTACTCATTACCTCTCTGGTCATGAATGTGATTATGCTTTATGACTTGTTACTTTTGTTTCTGAGGACATCGGATAAGTCATGCTAATAGTAGTCATCTGAATTTGGCATTCCTTCGATATTTTGATGTGTTGTATGTTGTTTTTCCTCCAGTGGTGTTATGTGAATGTCGACTACATAACACTTCACCATTATTTGGGCCTAGAGGAAGGCATTGGGAAGTAGTAAGTAGATGATGGGTTGCTAGAGTGATAGAAGCTTAAACCCTAGTTTATGCGTTGCTTCGTAAGGGGATGATTTGGATCCACTAGCTTAATGCTATGGTTAGACTTTGTCTTAATTCTTCTTTCATAGTTGCGGATGCTTCCGAGAGGGGTTAATCATAAGTGGTATGCTTGTCCAAGTAAGGGGAGTACCCCAAGTGCCGGTCCACCCACATATCAAACTATGAAAGTAACGAACGCGAATCATATGAACATGATGGAAACTAGCATGACAGAAATTGCCGTGTGTCCTCGGGAGCGTTTTTCCTCCTATAAGACTTTGTCCAGGCTTGTCCCTTTCTACAAAAGGGATTGGGCCACTTTGCTGCACCGTTGCTACTTTTGTTACTTGTTGCTTGCTACGAATCATCTCACCACACAATCACTTGTTACCGATAATTTCAGTGCTTGCAGATTTTACCTTGCTGAAAACCACTTGTCAGATCCTTCTGCTCCTCATTGTGTCCGACACTCTTACTTAACGAAAGGACTATGATTGATCCCCTATACTTGTGGGTCATCGAGAATCTTTTCTGGCGCCGTTGCCGGGGAGTGGAGCGCCTTTGGTAAGTGGAAATTGGTAAGGAAACATTCATATAGTGTGCTGAAATTTATTGTGACTTGTCACTATGGAAACTAATCCTTTGAGGGGCTTGTTCGGGATATCTTCACTTCAAACGCAAGCACAAAGAGTTGCTCCTCAACCTGCTGCACCTACTGAAAATATTTGCTTTGAATTTCCTTCTGGTATGCTTGAGAAACTGTTGGCTAATCCTTTTACAAGAGATGGAACATCACATCCAGACTTGCATCTAATCTATGTAGATGAAGTTTGTGGTTTATTTAAGCTTGCGGGTATGCCCGAGGATGAGGTCAAGAACAAGGTCTTTCCTTTATCTTTGAAGGATAAGGCGTTAACATGGTATAGGCTATGTGATGATACTGGATCATGGGACTACAATCGGTTGAAATTGGAATTTCATCAAAAGTTTTATCCTATGCATTATCGGAATTATATTTATAATTTTTGGCCTCATGACAGAGAAAGCATTGCTAAAGCTTGGGGGAGGCTTAAATCAATGTTATATTCATGCCCCAACCATGAGCTTTCGAGAGAAATTGTCATTCAGAACTTCTATGATCGGCTTTCTCATGATGATCGCACCATGCTTGACACTTCTTGTATTGGTTCTTTTATGAAGGGAGATATTGACTTCAGATGGAATTTATTGGAGAGAATTAAACGCAACTCTGAAGATTAGGAGCTGGAAGAAGGTAAGGAGGCAGGTATGAATTTCAAGTTTGATTGCGTTAAATCCTTTGTTGAAACAAATAATTTTTGTTACTTTTGCGCTAAGTATGGACTTGACTCTGAGATAGTAGCTTCATAGTGTGAATCATTTGTTGCTCATATTGATCTCCCCGAAGAGAAGTGGTTTAAATATCATCCTCCTTTAGAAGTCAATGTAGTTAAACCCACTTTAGTTGAAGAGAAGGTCATTGCCTATAATGATCCTATTGTTCCTAGTGCTTACATTGAGAAACCACCTTTCCCTGTTAGGATAAAGGATCATTCGTGTCCCAACAAGAATGCAAAGCACCGCAATCAAACAATATTGTTGCTGGTGTGGAGTTGATGAGGAACGTACCCAGAATGCAGTCCGGGTCGTCATGTACCTCTTCTGCCGAGATGTGATTGATCCGCCCCCTGATGTGATACTAGTGGTTGTGTGGAGCTTGGTTCGTGCCTGGTGCTCCTTGGCCTTGGTTTGCCGCATTGGGGCGCGGTGCGTCGGGCTTCTTGTTGGGACACTGCGTGGAATAGTGCCCAGTCTGTCCACATCCAAAACAGGTAACTTGTGCTGGAAGGTTGGTCTTGACTCCACTGTTGTTCGACGAGTTGAATGCTGGCTTGGTGTTGATTTGCTGCTGAGGCTAGTAGTTCTGGCGAAATGTTGGAGACTTGTACTGCTGATGTTGATAACTGGGTCTTGCTGGAGCTGACTGCCATGGGCGTGGCTTCGGATTACTAGGTCCTCCACTACCCATCAGCTTGCGCTTGCGGGTGTCGTCCATTGCACGATGCTTATCCTCCAACATAAGGGCCTTATTAACCAGATCGCTGAAGTACGACATTCACAAACAACCAGTTGATACTGGAGTGACTACTGCAATCCTTCCATAAAGCGTTCCACTTTAGCAGCCTCAGTGTTTACATCCTCTCGTGCATATCTTGACAGGAGGTTGAACTTCTACAAATACTCCTTGACGGATCCACTACCTTGCCTTAAAGCTCAAAATTCACGCTTCTTAATGGTCATCATTCCGGGAGGAATGTGAGCAGCGCGGAATCCCTCTTTCAACATAGCCCAAGTGATGACCTGCCCAGCTCGCATGATCTGGAATCCGTCCCACCAAGCTCTGGTTGTCCGTCCGAGACAGTGAGAAGCATAGAGGAGTTTCTCACGATCATCAGTGCATTTGACCAGCGCAAGGAGGTCTTCGATAGTACGGATCCAGTCATCGGCATCCAATGATTCAGTCGTCTACGTGAATATGGGTGGCGTAGTCCGCAAGAACTCACAGAGAGTAGAGCGACCATTGCCATTCCCGTTCTACGGCGGGTTGTTCACCAAGACTTGAGCCAGCTGCTGAATAACTGCATTATTGGCTTGACGTTCCTCGCGGAGAGATTGAAGGAACTGAGCCATAGTCAAGCTTTCAGGAGGAGGTGGTGGCGGTGGAATATCGTCTTGTTGTTGCTCGTGGTGACCTCCAGCTTGAGTGTCCCCTCCGGTTCCCTCCTGCTGACCTGAAGAGGCAAAGCCGGGGTTGCCAAAGGTGCTGGTGCAAGTTGCAATCACCATCATGTTAGGGGAGTAGACAGGTCAATTTGCCGAACTGGCTAGAATCATAAGGGATGATGCTATAGTAAAAGGGGGTCTGGTGCTGTGCTAGTGTTTGATTTTTGAGCCAAATTTTTTTCAAAAGCTAATGCATTAGATTAAAACAAGTGATGTAGTCGCTTACAAGATTCCTAAGGAAGAAATGCAGCTTGCATCAAACATGCTTACACAACACTCATGGTTCGCATGAACCAATACATGAATTCCCTACGCATGGGGGAAACTCCTAATTGCCTACGTCGTAATCCTAAGCGGCGGAGTGCTCGGTCACATAGGTGGGTTCTGCAGGATGATCTTCGTCTTCATCTTCATCTGTGCTTCCCTCCTTCAGGGGAGTAGGAGAAGGAAGTGGTCCATCTCGGCGTCTCTTAGTTGGCGACGCAGTGAGGAGCTCAGTGTACTCTTCCATGGTCAGGTGGCGACTCTGTATAGGAGTGGCCTAAAGCGGTGGTACTCCTCCTCGGAAGGCAATGGCTGATCGCCCTCCAGTTGCTCCTTCCTTCTTGACCTTACAGGTCTTCATTTTCTCCAGGCGAAGTAGGTCCTTGACTTGATGCAGCTCTTGGCAAATCTTTGTTGACTCCTTGATCAAAAGGTGCATCAAAGTGTCGGAGGAGAGGCTGAAGTAGGTCTGAAACCTTAGTGGCATCCCGTCCTCTGAAGATGGGTTGAGTGTCCAACTCCCATCTATCCCATCCTTAATAAAAGGTAGGTGACGAGTAGCTAGCTCGTTAGCCATCTCGGGAAGGATGTCGCGGAGACACACAAGCACCTCTCGTGCGGCTGTCTCCACTGCCAGCATCAGATCCTCCATTTGTGGTCCTTCGAAGAACGAACTATTCGGGGAGTCATTAGCCTTCACTATCACATCCACGTGATATTCCCTTGTGTCGATGTTGACTCAGGGCTTGTGGTAGAGGAAGATGGGCGTGCGGCGTACTTGGCACTTCTCGAGGCTATCTCCCAAAAGTAGGCGAAATCCCGTCTCTAGAAGCATCTCAGGTACGGCGGCCATCTACAAGATGTAGGCGAGAGGGTTAGAAAGTTTTTAGTGGGTGTAGAATCTCAGGTTGAGGTCTAAGTGCACTAATCATCTTCGCTATAGTTCATGCTACCTAAGGCTTCCTATAGTCAGGATGGCTCTGATACGAGCTCTGTGGAGACCCCGACTTACGAGTCGAGATCGCCGAGTGAACGTGCTCAGTGATCCCAGAGATCAATGGCCAGCGAACACACAGGTACTAAATATTAAGAGTCTTACATCCAAATACTGAATTATTACATCACGTGACCGAATGGTCAAGTTCACAAGGTAGGGCCTATAAGGCCAAATCACACGGATACAAATAGTAGCAGAAATCTTAGGGCTAATCGGGTGCCCATGCCATCAACCTACACCAACAGGCATTCTGACTCGGAAGCGTCCTAGTTCGCAAGGGCGTCTCCGAAGATGTACTCTTCTCCAAACTCTGGTCCTTCCATGTCTGGTCAATAATATAACCAGTTCCAAGCCAATGAGTACTTTTGAATGTACTCGCAAACAGCCCATGATATGAACAATGAAAGTGAAGGATAACAATAATATGCATCTTTGGTGGACGACAACTTGGTTGTAATAAACATGGATCATGGTATGCAACATAAGCTAAATGTTGATTTGAAGAACAGGTTACAGATACCAATATATCTGTCGAGGGTTGAACACTCCGGGTTCACCCTATATGCCAAGTCATCGAACTTGGTCATATCAACTCTTTCATATTAACTCCATACTCACACACACTTGGTTTATGAGGAAACGAATGTACGTAGTTTAAGCAGCACCACCCAACTGTCCTTGACCGTGGACACGGCTATTCAAATAGTTTTACACTGTGCAGAGGTAGTACGCTGGACCCACGAGAACCAAGAATATTCTGCGTCATCCAAGACTCGCGGTATATAACATACACTGAGGTAAGTACCCGATCAATGTCTTTCCCGTGACGATACTAGGCAAAGAAGTCCACTCGATTGGTACCCAGCCCACATGTTGTACGTCTTACGAGCACCGACTCTGGACAGTATCAACCATGAGGGGACCAACGATGTGCCTGGAACATGTAAAATCGGCATAGTCTCCCTACCTGGCACGACCCCATCACGAGAGTGACCACACATCACTCCCGCCACTAGTAATGTTGCTCTTTACTAGCACCGACCAGAGTAAACAACAAAGCCCCGTCCCATAAAGGGGTAACGTGATCGTACATGTAAGGTTTGTATGGTCTACACATCATAAATCTAATCCCATTTCCGAAGCCATACTCACTCAAAATACCTGGTGCACCACACCTCCGAAAGTGGCCACCTAACTCGTCATCACCCTCGGGCATTTCTGGCACCCGACGGGGTTTTCATAAACCTTCGATTTATGTCATCATCATGCTCATTCTAATACTATTCTAACTTTACTTGTCAACATGATATTAGCATGACCCTCATAGGCGGTAGGATCAAGCTCAATGCATGTGCTCCGGAGGAGCCATCGGTAACATCACATCAATGATTTACCGGTACTTATGATAATATGCAACGAAAATATTTGCTACACTAGCATGCATCATATCATATGCTCAGACATGGTCAAAGGGTTGCTTGCTTTTGTCAGCTAGGCATCTGGGGTCTTCGAGGTCTTCCGCTCCGACTAATTCGTAACACGGGTTTTCTATCGTCGTATAAAGATAAAAATAATAAGTAGCTCACTCCAAAATAGATCACAAAGTCATTTTAAACATATTGGTTATTTCTGGTAAATCCAGGTTGTTATTTTAAAAATATTTGCTTCTGTTTTTAGTGAAGGAATATTTTTAAAATCAACTTAATAGAAGCAAAACTATTCTAGTTTAATCCTTTTTTATTGTAAAACAGAACAGTTGTAGCAAAATTTCAAACAATGGTTTTGTTAAATACTACACATTTTTAGAAGAATAACATTGGAGAGATTATATTTTTACACTGGTTCAATCTTTTTTTTAAAATCATTTAAACTCAGGTTTTAAATCAATAAGAAAAAGGCTATAGTCCCTGGCCTGCCTTGGCCACGGACTGGGCCGTCGCAATGGCCAGCCAACCAGCCTGCCCAGGCGCGCGCATCGTCAGATTTGAACCTGATGCGTGGGCCCGTGCGGTTAGTGGCTGCAGGCAGTGAGGGAGAGAGAGATGGGCACCTACCTAAGGCCAAAGAGGAGGAGGAGCACGACGGCGTGGCTACCGATGTCCTTGGGCCCTAACGACGACGGGAAATGGTCCGACTCATTGTCGCCTGCCTGATGGTGGTCGAGACAACGTCGGAGGGGCTCAGGTTCACCGGCGACAAGGTAGCTGCGGTAGAGGGGTTTTGGGCGAAGGTGGAGGTGGTAGCTAGGGGCACGGATTTGCTCGGGGAAGAGATGGGAAAGCTTCCTGGGGTCACGAGGCGTGGTTTGGTGGGCAAAGGAATGCGGGAGCCTATGTGTAACCGGAGATCGACCGGAGCTCCGAGGCGGAGGGGCCTCGGTCGATCTCGAGCACCGGGATTGTGCTGGCTTACTGGGTGGCTAGGGAAGTGATTGAGGTTGCTGCGAAGAGGAATGAGGGGTGCTGGAGCGAGGAGAGGGCCTATTTATAGGCCCGCGACGTGAGCCGACTCGGGAGTGCCAGTGATTCACCGTGGCATTCATGGGGGTCCAGAGAGAAGGTGGGGTCGAAACCATGGTCTTAGGACGTGGTTTTGGACCTCCAGAACTCAACGCAAGAGAGAGGGAGAGCGAAGAGGCGAGCTACCGTGGCCACGCATCTCTGGCCGATTCTGGTGCGCGCGGGCACACGTTGCACCAGCTCTTAGCGCGGGAGAGAAGGAGCCCTGATGGTCGCGTGATGCAGAGGGGTTGTTGGGGGATAGGATAGACACATCGGGAGAGGCTACAACTAGCCGAGAGTGTCGCCCCCACCTCGGTGGCTTCCAGTAGCGCACCCAGAGCGCAGCTTTGGCATGCCACGGCATGCTGGCGTGCCCTGGGGTGCCTTGGATGTGTCTAGCGTGTCCTGGGCACTAGCTGAGAGATGCCTAACCGTTGGAGACCCGCGGGAGCTTCGGCTAGTCTAGGGGACAAGGAAAACAGGTGCTGTCAGCCTTGAGCTAAAGCTTAGATTGTGGTTTTTGGCATTTCTACTTTGAACCAGAGAGGGGCCAATTCACTGGGGCTTGGCATTGATTCTGGCCACCTAATCTAAGAGTTTGGGAGAAAGGGTTGGGTTTTAGCTAAGGTTAGGAGGGGTTTTACCCATCCGTCAGAAGGTGCTCAATAGTGGTTTGGGGTGGTTGCACCACACCACTAGCTCTGGAACTTAACAAGATTGGGTTTGGTGCTAAAACAAGGGATTTCACCAAGTTTGAGCTCCATTGGAAAAGTTTAGCTTTGCAAACTTGAAAACATCACCAAATGACCAGATATGTTCCTTCCAAAGAGAGTGTTGGCAAATCAACTACCACAAATCCCATCTTTGGCATGGAGCCATCATTTGAGGTATTAGGCACTCGTGCAAAGTTTCAACTTGATTGGACAAACTTTGCAATGTAGAGTTGCTCTAACGTCATTCTGGACAGAAGGGGTTTTGCAATTATTTGGTGTCCTTCATCAAATTGGATCAAGGTGAAGTTTTATATGGGTACCAAAATGGCTTAGGGATACTACTAGAATTTTCTAGGAATTTATTGAGAATATTTCCTTCGTAAATATTTTAAAAGGTCAAAACAGATAGAAGGGGCTTTCAGGGTTTTACTCAAATAATAATGATACAAATAGAGGTTGGAAATCTTATGTATGGAAAATATATGTCCTTTTGATAATCTCCAAATTTTCTCATATTTTTCTAAGGCAAACAGTATTTTTCCACATAGGAATACCATTTTTGGCCTCACAAATGGACATGCAAATAAATTAGGAAAATAATTCATAAAATAATTATTTTATGGTTTTGGTGCTCTAAAATGGTGCTAGAACCATATCACTAACTTTGGGTAAGAACACTCCTTGCCATCAAGGACTTGTAGTGCAACCCAAAGCAGGGTTTTACTTTAACCAGAAATAAGAAAAAGGGTTTTGAAAATAATTAAGTCATGGGAAATGTGGTTTGTGATATCACATGATCAAGCATACAAGCATACAATGACAGTCATGGCACTCACAACATTAGTTTTGGAAAAGTTTTAATGAACTTAGATTTTTGAATTACAGAAAAAATGGTAATGAAAACACGGTGTGACAGACCTATCCCCCTTACAAGAATCTCATCCTCGATATTCCTAAGCTAGGTGCTAAAAAGGTGCGGAAACTCAGATCGGAGATAGTCTTCACGCTCCCATGTTGCATCTGCTTCGGTGTGGTTTCTCCACTGAACCTTGAAATACTTGATGGTACTCCTTCTGGTGCAACGCTCTGCTTCATCCACTTTGAGGATCAGCTTCTCGTGGTAAGTGAGATGTGGCTGAAGGTTAATAGCCTGATGGTCAATGTCCTTGTAAAGATTGGGACGGTTTGGCGCTTGAAGACACTTCCGAAGTTGTGACACGTGGAATACGTTGTGCACAACCGGAAGTTCCGGAGCTAGCTCCAACTGGTAAGCAACTTCTCCACGCCTTGTCGTGATCTTAAAAGGTCCAATGAACCTTGGAGCAAATTTCCCCTTGATGTGGAAACACTTGGTTCCCTTGAGAGATGTGACACGAAGGTACACTTGGTTTCGGGAACGAACTCCACATCTCTGCGGTGAGAACCCGCATAGATCTTCTGTCGCGACTTGGATGCCTTTAGGTTTTCTCGAACAAGTTGCACCTTATCTTATGCTTCTTGCACAACTTCCGACCCAAAAATCAACCCTTCACCGGTTTCGTACCAGTTGAGCAGGGTGCGGCACTTTTGTCCGTACAACACTTCATATGGGGCCATCTGGAGACTGGATTGGTAGATGTTGTTGTATGAGAACTCAGCAAATGGCAGACGGTCTTCCCATTTGGCACCATGCGCCAAGACACAAGCGTGTAGCATATCTTCGAGTATCTGATTTACTCTCTCCGTCTGTCTGCCTGTTTGCGGGTGGAAAGCGGTGCTGAAAGAGAGTTTGGTTCCGAGGTCTTCTTGGAACTTTTTCTAGAATCTTGAGGTGAACTGCGTGCCTCGGTGAGATACAATCTCCTTTGGAACTCCCTGGAGACTCACTATACGATGGATGTACAGACTAGCTAATTGGCTTCCATCATAAGTGGTGTTAACTAGAATGAAATGAGCCACCTGGGTCAGATGGTCGACAATGACCCATATGGAGTTATGACCCTTTCTTGACGTGGACAATCCAGTGATGAAGTCCATGCCGACCTTGTCCCACTTCTATTCTGGCACTTGAAAAGGTTGTAGCAGTCCAGCAGGTTGATAATGCTCGGCCTTGACTCGCTGGCACATGGTCCAACTTGGCAACATAAGACGCTATTTCCCTCTTCATGTCAAGCCACCAGAATTTTTCTCAGAGATCTTGATACATCTTGGTACCACCGGGGTGAATAGAGTAGGGTGTATCATGTGTTTTTTGCAGGATCAAATTCTTGAGTTCTGCCTTGTTGGGTATGCATAAACGTTTCCCAAACCACACTACTCCGTGCTCATCCACTGAGAATTCTGGCGCATTGCCTTCTTGGATCTTCTTCTTGATGCCTTCAATGCTCTTGTGCCCTTTCTGGGCTTCCTTGATATCATCAGCCATCGTTGGTTTGTCTTCGAGGTTAGCTAGGAACCCTGGTTCAACTAGCTCCAACCCGAAGTTCTCCATTTCTTCATATAAGGCGGGTAGCCTTTCCTTGAGCATAATGTTCAAGGTGCTGGCCTTTCTGCTCAAAGCTTCAGCCACTACATTTGCCTTACCGGGGTGGTATTGAATGTTGAGATTGTAGTCTTTGATTAATTCCAACCATCTTTGTTGCCTCATATTCAGTTCCCTTTGAGTGAAGATATACTTCAGACTTTTGTGGTCGGTGTACATTTCACATCGCTTCTCCAGAAGGTAATGTCGCCATGTCTTTAGAGCATGCACTACGGCTGCCAATTCGAGATCATGGGTGGCATAATTCTTCTCAAGAGGACGAAGTTGCCGTGAAAGATACGCTACGTCCCTGCATTAGAACCCCACCGAGCCCGGTTCTGGAGGCATCACAATATATCACAAACTCCTAGTTGATATCTGGAGTAGCCAATACCGGGGTGGTAGTAAATATCTAATTCAACTCCTCGAAGCTTTCTTCACACTCCTGCGTCCATTTGAACTTCTTACCTTCCTTCAAGAGCTGAGTCTTGGGTCGAGCGATGCAGGAGAATCCTTCTACGAACTTGCGGTAGTACCCCGCGGGCCCGAGGAAGCTCCTGACTTCCTTCACATCGATTGGCGACTCCCAGTTGGTTACCGTAGTAATCTTGGAGGGATCGACTGCCAACCCACTTGCTGTCATGGTATGACCCAGGAATCCAACTTCGTTCAGCCAGAATTGGCATTTGTTGAATTTGGCATAAAGTTGGTGCTCTCAAAGCTTCTCCAACACTAACCTCAAGTGTTGCTCATGCTCTTCTTCGGACGTGGAGAAGATTAATATGTCATCTATAAATACGACGAGAAACTTATCCAGGTATTCCATGAAGAACTTGTTCATGAGGTATATGAAGTAAGTTGGGACATTAGTCAACCCGAAAGACATGACAGTTCACTCGTATAGACCGTACCGGGTCACGAACGCTGTCTTGGGTATGTCTTTAGGTCAGATCTTCAGTTGGTAATATCCAGATCGGAGATCGATCTTGGAGAATACCTTAGCTCCATTTAACTGGTCAAACAAGTCTTCAATCTTGGGGAGTGGGTACTAGTTCTTGATCGTGACTTCATTGAGATAACGGTAATCGACGCATAGTCTGATAGTTCCATCCTTCTAAGACACGAAGAGAACAGGTGATCCCCGAGGTGATGCACTCGCACGAATGAACCCTTTCCTAAGTTGCTCATCCAACTCCTTCTTCAGCTTCGCCCGCTCTTCGGATCCCATCCTGTAAGGCTTCTTATAGATAGGACTTGATACGGGCATGAGCTCAATGATGAACTCGATGTCACGGTCGGGAGGCATCCCTGGTAGCTCATCAGGAAAGACGTCCGGGTACTCACAGACTATCAGCACTTGGTCCAACTCTTCTCTTGAGAGGCTGGTAACTTGCGATGCACGAGTGGTTACTTGATCAGAGACATACTTGACCTTGACCCCTTGGTCGCCTGTCATGGTAATAGCCCTATTGGCACAGTCCAGGATGCTCTGGTCTTTGGCCAACCAATCCATGCCGAGAATTACTTCTAGGCCTTGCGACTTAATGACGATGAGATCTATGAGAAGCTTATCCCATTGATAACAATCCCGACTTTCCTGCACCCTAGGTGGTCCTTAACACTGCTCCCGGGGTTTGTATTCCATTTGCCTTTTAAGAAGAGTAGGCTTCAAACCACATTTTTCCGCAAATATTTGTGTAACAAAAGAATGTGAAGCACCACAATCAAACAATATTGTTACTAGTGTGGACTTGACGAGGAACGTAGCGAGAATACAGTCCGGGTCTTCCTGTGCCTCTTCTGTGGAGATGTGATTGATCTGCCCCCTCCTGTGATAATGCTGGTTGTGTGGAGCTTGGTTCCTGCCTGGTGCTCCTTGGCCTTGGTTTGGCTCGTTGGGGCGCGGTGCATCGGGCTTCTTCTTGGGACACTGCTTGGAATAGTGCCCAGTCTGTCCACATCCAAAACAGGTAACTTGTGCTGGAAGGTTGGTCTTTACTCCACTGTTGTTCGGCGCGTTGAATGCTGGCTTGGTCTTGACTTGCTGCTGAGGCTGGTAGTCCTGGCAAAATGTTAGAGACTTGTAGTGCTGCTGTTGATAACTGGGTCTTGCTGGAGCAGACTACCATGGGCGTCGCTTTGGATTACTAGGTCCTCCACTACCCAGCAGCTTGCGCTTGCGGGTGTCGTCCATTGCACGACGCTTATCCTCCAACATAAGGGCCTTATTAACCAGAACGCTGAAGGTCTGGCATTCACAAACAACCAGTTTATACTTGAGTGACTGCTGTAATCCTTCCATAAAGCATTCGAATTTAGCGGCCTCAGTGTTGACATCCTCTGGTGCATATCTTGACAGGAGGTTGAACTTCTGCAAATACTCCTTGACGGATCCACTACCTTGACATAAATCTCGGAATTCACGCTTTTTAATGGTGATCATTCCAGGAGGAATGTGAGCAGCGCGGAATCCCGCTTTGAACATAGCCCAAGTGATGACCTACCCGGCTCGCCTGATCTGGAATCCATCCCACCAAGTTTGGGTGTGCCTCCGAGATAGTGAGAAGCATAGAGGACTTTCTCACGATCATCAGTGCATTTGACCAGCGCGAGGATGTCTTCGACGGTACAGATCTATTCATCGGCATCCAATGGTTCAGTCATCTCTGTGAATATGGGTGGCGTAGTCCGCATGAACTTAGAGAGAGTAGTGCAACCATTGCCATTCCCGTTCTGAGGCGGGTTGTTCACCAAGACTTGAGCCAGCTGCTGAATAGCGGCATTATTGGCTTCACGTTCCTCGCGGATAGCTTGAAGGAACTGAGCCATAGTCAAGCTTCCAGGAGGAGGCGGTGGTGGTGGAACATCGTGTTGCTGCTGCTCGTGGTGATCTCCACCTTGAGCGTCCCCTCCGGTTCCCTGCTGCTGACTTGAAGAGGCAAAGCCGAGGTTGCCGAAGGTGCTGGCGCGAGTTGCAATCACAATCATATCAGGGGAGTAGACAGGTGAATTTGCCGAACTGGCCGGAATCATAAGGGATGATGCTCTAGTAAAAGGGGGTCTGGTGCTATGCTAGTGTGAGATTTTTAAGCCAAAGATTTTTGTAAAAGCTAATGCATTAGATTAAAACAAGTGATGTAGTGGCTTACAAGCTGCCTAAGGAAGAAATGCGGCTTGCATAAAACATGCTTACACAACACTCATGGTTCGCATGAACCGATACATGAATTCCCTATGTTTGGGGGAAATTCCTAATTGCCTACGTCTTAATCCTAAGCGACAGACTGCTCGGTCTCATAGGTGTGTTCTATAGGGTCTTCGTCTTCATATATGCTTCCCTCCTTCAGGGGAGTAGGAGAAGGAAGTGGACCATCTCGGTATCTCTTAGTTGGCGAGGCTCTGAGGAGCTCAGTGTACTCTTCCGCAGTCAGGTGGCGACTCTATATAGGATTGGCCTGAAGCGGTGGTACTCCTCTTCGGAAGGCAATGGATGATCGCCCACCAGTTGCTCCTTCCTTCTTGACCTTACACGTCTTCATCTTCTCCAGCGGAAGTAGGTCCTTGACTTGATGCAGCTCTTGGCGAATCTTTGTTGACTCCTTGATCAAAAGGTGCATCAAAGTGTTGGAGGAGAGGCTGAAGTAGGTCTGAAACCTTAGTGGCATCCCGTCCTCTTAAGATGTGTTGAGTGTCCAACACCCGCCTATCCCATCCTGAATAAAAGGTAGGTGACGAGTAGCTGGCTCGTTAGCCATCTCGGGAAGGATGTCGCAGAGACACACGAGTGCCTCTCGTGCGGCTGTCTCCACTGCCAGCTTCATATCCTCCATTTGTGGTCCTTCAAAGAACTAACTAGTCGAGGAGTCATTAGCCTTCACTATCACATCCACGTGATATTCCTTGGTGTCGGCGTTGACCCGGTGCTCATGGTAGAGGAAGATGGGTGTGAGGCGTACTCGACACTTCTTGAGGCTATCTCCCAAAAGTAGGGGAAAGCCCGTCTCCTGAAGCATCTCAGGTACGGTGGCCATCTACAAGATGTAGGGGAGAGGTTTAGAAAGTTTTTAGTGGGTGCAGGATCTCAGGTTAATGTCTAAGTGCACTAATCGTCTTGGTTATCATCCATGCTACCTAAGGCTTCCTATAGTCAGGATAGTTCTGATACCAGCTCTGTGGGGACCCCGACTTACGAGTCGAGATCGCCGAATGAACGTGCTCAGTGATCCCAGAGTTCAATGCTCACCGAACACACAGATACTGAATATTAAGAGTCTTACGTCCAAATACCGAATTATTACATCACGTGACCGAATGGTCAAGTTCACAAGGTAGGGCCTATAAGGCCAAATCACACGGATACAAATAGTAGCGGAAATCTTAGGGCTAAGCGGGTGCCAATGCCATCAGCCTACACCAACACGCATTCAGACTCGGAAGCGTCCTAGTTTGCATGGGCGTCTTCGAAGACATACTATTCTCCAAACTCCGGTCCTTACATGTCTGGTCAATAATATAACCAGTGGCAAGCCAATGAGTACTTTTGAATGTACTCGCAAATAGCCCATGATATGAACAATGCAAGTGAAGGATAACAATAATATGCATCTTTGGTGGACAATAACTTGGTTGCAATAAACATGGTTCATGGAATGCAACATAAGCTAAATGTTGATTTGAAGAACATGTTATAGATACCAATATATCTATTGAGGGCTGAACACTCCGGATTCACCCTATATGCCAAGTCACCAAAGTTGGTCATATCAACTATTTCATATTAACTCCATACCCACACACACTTTGTTTATGTGGAAACGACTGGACGTAGTTTAATCAGCACCAACCAATTGTCCTTGACCATGGACACGACTTTTTGAATAGTTTTACACTCTGCAAAGGTAGTACGCTAGACCCATGAGATCCGGGAATCTTCCGTGTCATCCACGACTCGCGGTATATAACATACCCGAGGAAAGTACCCGATCAATGCCTTTCCTGACGATACTAGTCAAAGAAGTCCACTCAATTGGTACCCAACCCACATGTTGTACGTCTTACGAGCATCGACTTTGGACAATCAACCATGCGGGGACCAACGGTGTGCCTGGAACACGTAAAAACGGCATAGTCGCCCTACCTGGCATGATCCCATCACGAGAGTGACCACACATCACTCCCGCCACTAGTAATGTGGCTCTTTGCTAGCACCGACCAGAGTAATCAACAAAACCCCGTCCCATAAAGGGGTAACGTGGTCGTACATGTAAGGATGGGATGGTCGACACATCATAAATATAATCCCATTTCCGAAACCATACTCACTAAAAATACCCGGTGCACCACTTCTCTGAAAGTGGCCACCTAAAACATCATCACCCTCGGGCATTAGTGGCACCGATAATTGATTTATGTCATTATCATGCTCATGCTAATACTATTCTAACTTTATTTGTCAACATGATGTTAGCATGACCCTCATAGGTGGTAGGATCAAGCTCAATGCATGTGCTCCGGAGGATCCATCGGTAACATCACCTCAATGATTTACCGGTACTTATGATCATATGCAACGGAAATATTTGCTACACTAGCATGCATCATATCATATGCTCAGACATGGTCAAAGGGCTGCTTGCCTTGGTCAGCTAGGTATCCAGGGTCTTCAAGGTCTTCCGCTCCGACTCCTTGGTCAGCTATTATTTTTAAAATCAAATTAATAGAAGAAAAAGTATTCCAATTTAATCCTTTTTATTCTTGTAAAACAGAACAGTTGCTGCAATAATTCAAACTATGGTTTTGTTAAATACTACACATTTTTAGAAGAATAAGAGTGGAAAACCTATATTTTTACACTGGTTAAATCTTTTTATAAAAATCATTTAAACTCAGTTTTTAAATCAAAAAGTAAAAGGCTACACACCCTGGCCTAGTTTGGCCTGGGACTGGGCCGCCCCAATGGCCAGCCAACCAGCCTGCCTAGGCGCGTGCGCTGTCAGGTTTGAACCTGATGCGCGGGCCCCTGCGGTCAGTGGCTGCGAGCAGCGAGGGAGAGAGAGATGGGCCACCGACAGGTGGGCACACCTGTCGGGGTCGTCTCCTAGCTCTGGCCAGAGAGGAGGAGGAGCACGCCGGCGTGGCTACTGACGTTCTCGGGCCCTAACGACGACTGGAAAGGGTCTGGCTCGTCGTCACCTACCTAATGGTGGTCGAGACAACATCGGAGGGGCTCAGGTTCACCGGTGACGAGGTAGCCGTGGCAGAGGGGTTTCGGGCGACGGTGGAGGTGGTAGCTAGGGCCACGGATTTGCTCGGGGAAGAGAGGGGAAATCTTCCTGAGGTCATGGGGAATGGTTTGGTGGGCAGAGGAACGCGGGAGCCGACGTGTAGCCGGAGATCTACCGAAGCTCCGAGGAGGAGGGGCCTCGGTTGATCTCAAGCACCGGGGCTCTGCTGGCTTACTGGTGCCTAGGGAGGTGATTCAGGTTGTTACGAAGAGGAATGAGGGGTGCTGGAGTGAGCGGAGGGGCTATTTATAGGCCCGCGATGGTGAGCCTACTCGGGAGCGCCGGTGATTCACCGTGGCGTTCATGGGAGTGCGGAGAGAAGCTGGGGTCGAAACCACGGTCTTATGACAAGGTTTTGGACCTCCAGAACTCAATGCGAGAGAGAGGGAGAGAGAAGAGGCGAGCTAGCATGGCAACGCATCTCTGGCCGCTTCTGGTGCACGCGGGCACGCGTCGCACCAACTCTTAGAATGGACAAGAAGGGGCCCAAATGGTAGCTGATGTAGAGGGGTTGTCAAGGGAGAGGATAGAAACATCAGGGGAGGCTGGAACTGGCTAAGAGCATCGCCTGCTACGGCAACAAAAGTCCTTCCCTGGCAATGGTGCCAGAGATCCTTCTATCGTCTCTTGAGCTTGCGTTGGTTTTTCCCTTGAAGAGGAAAGGGTGATGCAGCACAGGAGCAGTAAGTATTTCCCTCAGTTTGAGAACCAAGGTATCAATGCAGTAGGAGAATCTTGTCAAGTCGAGAGTACCTGCGCAAACACAAAAGAGCTTGCACCCAACGCTTTAAAGGGGTTGTCAATCCCTTCAAGATTGATTGCAAAGTGAGATCTGAAGGCGGAAAGTGCAACGAAGTAAAAGTGTAAGGCTGAAAATATGGTGTGGAGTAGACCCGGGGCCATAGTGTTCACTAGAGGCTTCTCTCAAAATAGCAAATATCACGGTGGGTGAAAAAATTACTGTCGAGCAACTGATAGAACCGCGCAAAGTCATGACGATATCTAAGGCAATGATCATACAAATAGGCATCACATCCGAGACAAGTAGACCGATACTTTCAGCATCTACTACTATTACTCCACACATCGACCGCTATCCAGCATGCATCTGGTGTATTGAGTTCATGACGAATAGAGTAACGCCTTAAGCAATATGACATGATGTAGAGGGATACTCTCAAACCAATGATGAAAACCCCATGTTTTTACCCTTGATGGCAACAACACGATGCGTGCCTCGCTACCCCTTCTGTCAATGGGTGAGGTCACCGCACGGTATGAACCCAAAACCAAGCACTTCCCCCATTGCAAGAATCATAGATCTTGTTGGCCAAAAAAAACCATAACTCGAAGAGAATTACAAGGATATGAAATCATGCATAAGAGAGATAAGAAGAAACTCAAATAAGATTGATAGATAATCTGATCATAAATCCACAATTCATCGGATCTCGACAAACACACCGCAAAAGAACATTACATCGGATAGATCTCCATGAAGATCATGGAGAACTTTGTATTGAAGATCGAAGAGAGAGAAGAAGCCATCTAGCTAGTAGCTATGGACCCGTAGGTCTATGGTGAACTACTCACGCATCATCTTAGAGGTCATGGTGTTGATGAAGAAGCCCGCCATATCCGAATCCCCCCTCCAGCAGGGCACCAGAACGTGCCCAGATGGGATCTTGCGGAGAGAGAAGCTTGCAGCGGCAAAAAAGTACTTTCGATGATCTCCTAATTTTTTCTGGGATTTTAGGGAATATATAGGCGCAAAACCTAGGGCAGAGGTGGCCGTGGGAGCCCACAAGACAACGAGGCGTGGGCCCCCCTAGCCGCGCCATGAGGGCTTGTGGGGTCCTTGCAGACCCCCTGCCCTTATTCTCCCGCTTCCCGATCTTTTTCTATTTCGGAAAAAATATTTTTGGCAGTTTCATTCTGTTTGGACTCCATTCAAAATCCTCCTTTGAAAGGGGTCAAAAACATGGAAAACAGGAACTGGCACTTGGCACTGAGTTAATAATTTAGTCCCAAAAAATATATAAAAGATATACAAAACATCCAATGTTTGACAAGATAATAGCATGAAATCATCAAAAATTATAGATACGTTGGAGACGCATCAAGCATCCCAAGCTTAACTCCTGCTCGTCCTCGAGTAGGGAAGTGATAAAGACTGAATTTTTGATGTGGAATGCTACCTAGCATGGGTGTCCTTTGCAACTTCTTTCACGTGACATGAATGTTCAGATCCATAAGATTCGAAACAATAGTTTGCTATTGTCATGAAAACAATAATACTTCAAGCAAACTAGCAAGGTAATCACGAACTTTCAAAATAGCAAGGCCAAGGGAAGTTATCCCTACAAAGTCATATAGTCTGGCTATGCTCCATCATCCTCACGCAACTAATGTAAATCATGCACTACCCCGGTATTGGCCAAGTAATTGTTTTCGCACTCTCACTTTCTCAAACTTTTTATAACTATCACACAATACATGAGCGTGAGCCATGGATATAGCACTATAGGTGGAATAGAGTGTCGTGGTGGTTGTGAGACAAAAAGGAGGAGATGGTCACATTGACTCGGCGTATCAAAGCGCTATGGAGATGCCCATTAATAGATATCAATGTGAATGAGTAGGGATAGCCATACAAGGGATGCACTAGAGCTATAATATGTGAAATATCAAAAGGAGAACTAGTGGGTGTGCATCCAACTTGCTTTCTCACGAAGACCTAGGGCAGTTTTGAGGAAGCCCATCATTGGAATATACAAGCCAAGTTATATAATGAAGATTCCCACTAGCATATGGTAGTGACAAAGCAAGAAGCTCTCAATCATGAAGAACATGGTGCTATTATGAAGCACAAGTGTGGAAAAAGATAGTAGCATTGTCCCTTCTCTCTTTCTCTCTCTCTCTCTCTCTCTCTCTCTCTCTCTCTCTCTCTCTTATTTGGGCTCTTGGGCCTCTTTTTTCTCTTTTTTTATTTGGGCTCTTTGGACTCTTTTTTTAATTTCCTCACATGGGACAATGCTCTAATAATGATAATCATCACACTTTTATTTACTCACAACTCAAGGCTTAGAACGATGATGACTCTATAGGAAATGCCTCCGGCAGTGTACCGGGATGTGCAACGATCTAGCTTGGCGTATGACGTTAAAACATTTCGCTAGCTATCTTATGATCATGCAATGGCAATATGAGAGTGATGACACAAGTCAAGAGATGGGACGGTAGGAGTTGCATGGCAATATATCTCGGAATGGCTATGAAAATGCCATAGTAGGTAGGTATGGTGGCTGTTTTGAGGAAGGCATATGGTGGGTTTGTGTACCGGCGAAAATTGAGCGGCACTAGAGAGGCTAGCAATGGTGGAAGGTGAAAGTGCATCTATACCATGGACTCACATTAGTCATGAAGAACTCATATACTTGTTGTGAAAGTTTTTATTAGTAATCGAAACAAAGTGCTAAACACATACTCCTAGGGGAAGGGTTGGTAGGTGTTAACCATCGCGCGATCCCGACCTCAACACAAAGGATGACAGTCAATAGACCAATTATGCTCCAACTTCCTAACATAGAGGTTCACCATACGTGCATGCTACGGGAATCACTAACTTCAACACAAGTATTTCTAGATTCACAACACCCTACTAACATAACTCTTAATATTACCGAATCCACATCTCAAAACTAATTGAGAGCAATCAAGACTTCTCTTTCTACTCAATGCACATGAAGATGGAGGTTTTTGTATCCTCTTTGGGTACCTATCACCTTTGGGACTACTTTCATAGCATAAGCCAACTACCAAGGCATGCACCATCGTGCTCTAAAATATATAAGTGAAGCACATAGAGCAACATTATCTAGCTCAAAAGATATAAGTGAAGCACTATGAGCATTCTAGCAAAATCATGATGAGTGCATGTCTATATCTCTCAAAAAGGTGTGCAGCAAGGATGATTGTGACACAACAAAAAGAAAAAACTCCTATGATACAAGACGCTCCAAGCAAAACACATATCATGTGGTGAATAAAAATATAGCTCCAAGTAATGTTACCGATGGATTGAAGACGAAAGAGGGAATGCCTTCCCGGGGCATCCCCAAGCTTAGGCTTTTTGGTGTCCTTGAATTTGGCTTGGGAAGCCTTGGGCATCCCCAAGCTTGAGCTCTTTCCACTCCTTATCTCTTGTCCATGAGAACATCACCCAAAACTTGAAAACTTCACAACACAAAACTTAAACAGAAACTCGTGATATCATTAGCACAAGAAAACAAACTACCACCTCTTCTGGTACTGTAGCAAACTTGAATTCTATCTATATTGGTGTTGGGCTATTGTATTCTCACTTTTCCATGGCTAGTGCCCCCCGATACTAACCATAGTTTCATCAAACCAGCAACCAACTCAACAAAAATAGAATCTGTCAAAAACAGACCAGTCTGTAGCAATATTTATACTTCGTATACTTCTGTTACCTCAAAACTTCTGAAACATTACGAATGACTGGGAAAGAGGCATATCA
Organism: Hordeum vulgare subsp. vulgare; assembly: GCF_904849725.1. Lineage (NCBI taxonomy): Eukaryota > Viridiplantae > Streptophyta > Magnoliopsida > Poales > Poaceae > Hordeum > Hordeum vulgare. The sequence continues at coordinate 420,742,561 of NC_058524.1, forward strand.
ACCAGCAGAAGAAAGAATCAACTCAAAAGCTCTTTCTGAATAAAAATGAAAAATCATCTCGTGAGCGAAAAGTTTGTGTCTTTTTCCAGCAGGATCAAACAACCATTACGAAGACTAGTCATAAAGGTTTTGCTTGGCTCAAACACAAAAAGAAACACAAAAAACACAATCACAACAGAATTATGATGGTGTGGAAGCAACAAAACAGAAAGAATAAAGATAAATTCATTGGGTTGCCTCCCAACAAGCGCTATTGTTTAACTCCCTTAGCTAGGCATAAAAGCGATAGAATCACGTATCGTCGTCTTTGGTGCTCAAACCATAAGTGGCCCTCATCATGGATTCATAAGCCAATCTTATTTTCTTTCTAGGAAAGTGCTCCATGCCCTTCTTTAAAGGGAATTGAAATCTAATATTCCCTTCCTTCATATCGATGATAGCACCGATAGTCCTTAGGAAAGGTCTACCAAGAATAATAGGGCACGTAGGATTGCAATCAATGTCAGGCCGAATGAAATCCACGGGTACATAGTTCATATTTTCAATAATAAGAACATCATTGATCCTTCCCATGGGTTTCTTGATAGTAGAATCCGCAAGATGCAAATTAACAGAACACTCTTCAATCTCATTAAAACCCAGAACATCACATAAAGACTTTGGAATCGCGGAAACACTAGCACCCAAATCACACAAAGCATTGCATTCATAGTTTTTTATTTTGATTTTGATAGTAGGTTTCCACTCATCATGAAGCTTTCTAGGGATAGAGACTTCCAATTCAAGTTTCTCTTCAAGAGATTTTATCAAAGCTTCGACGATATGATCGGTAAAGGCCTTGTTTTGGCTATAAGCGTGTGGAGAGTTCAACATGGATTGCATCAAGGAAATGCATTCAATCAAGGAGCAACTATCATAATTGAATTCCTTGAAATCCATAGTAGTAATTTCATTACTACTGAGAGCTTCAATATCTTCTACTCCACTTTCAATGCTTTTAGCATCAAGATAGATGGACTCCGAATCATTGGGGTGTTTTTCAACCAAAGTGGATTCATATCCAGCCCCATCATCATTGGGTTTAACACAAGAAAACAAAGATTCAATGGGAGTCTCACCAAGCACTTTAAGATCTTCGTGATTCTTGTCACGAGAACACGCCTTTTTAAGCCATTCATGTCTAGCACAAATTTGGGCGGTTCTTTGTTTGCTCTCAATCATGGAAACACGCATAGCTTTCAAATTTTCATCCATATTGATCTTGGGAGGAGCACATCTAACTTTCAAAGCATCAACATCACTAGACATTCTATCAACGCTCTTAGCCAAACCGTCAATTTTAAGTAGTTTTTCCTCTATGGACGCATTGAAAATCTTTTGCGAGTTGATAAACTCTTTGATATTACTCTCTAGATCAGAGGGTAATATATTGTAATTTACATGATTATTGTTGTAGGAGTTGCCAAAGTTATTAGAGGAGTTGCTAGGAAAAGGCCTAGGAACATAGTTTCCTCTAAAAGCATTGTTGTTGCCAAAATTATTCCTACCAACAAAATTAACGTCCAAGCTAGCGTTGCTACTCTCAATTAAAGAAGACAAGGGCATATCATTAGGATCTAAAGGAGCACATCTACTAGAAACCAAATTCATTAACTCATCCATCTTAGCACTCGACGAGTTAATTTCTTCTATAGTGTGTACCTTCTTACTAGTAGGTGACCTTTCAGAGTGCCATTGAGAGTAGTTCGTCATTATATTGTCTAGGAGTTTTGTGGCTTCCCCTAGCATGATTTCCATGAACGTTCCACCTGAGGCGGAGTCCAATATATTTCTAGAAGCGAAATTCAAGCTAGCGTAGAAGATTTGAATAATCATCCAAAGACTCAAGCCATGAGCGGGACAATTTCTAATCATTAATTTTATTCTCCCCCAAGATTGTGCAACATGTTCATGATCAAGTTTCTTGAAATTCATGATATCATTACGGAGAGAGATAATCTTAGCCGGTGGAAAATACTTGGATATATAAGCATCTTTGCACTTATCCCAATAATCGATACTATTTTTGGGCAAAGACGAAAACCAAGTTTTTGCGCGATCTTGCAACGAGAAAGGAAAAAGCTTCAATTTAATCACATCATTATCCACATCTTTCTTATTTTGCATATCGCAAAGCTCAATCAAGTTATTAAGATGGGATACGATATCTTCACGAGGAAGGCCGGAGAATTGCTCTTTCATAACAAGATTCAGCAAAGCGGCATTGATTGCGTATGACTCCGCACTAGTGGCGGGAGCAATCGGAGTACTAATGAAATCATTATTATTAGTATTTGAGAGGTCACAAAGTTTGGTGTTTTCATTCATGGTGACTTCAGCAAGCAAGCAAGCACACAAGCGAACGAAGAGCAAGCGAGAAAAAGGGCGAACGAAAAGGCAAACGGAAAAGGCAAACGAAAAAGGCAAATTGTGAAGTGGGGGAGAGGAAAACAAGAGGCCACTGGGAAACAAAGTAAATGCAACAGAGGAGTCTGGGACACTTATGTGGATGAGTTCTTGAATTGATCCTCCTCAGCAACTGTGCCGGAAATTCTTCTGCTACGGCAACAAAAGTCCTTCCCTGGCAATGGTGCCAGAGATCCTTCTGTTGTCTCTTGAGCTTGCGTTGGTTTTTCCCTTGAAGAGGAAAGGGAGATGCAACACAGGAGCAGTAAGTATTTCCCTAAGTTTTTGAACCAAGGTATCAATCCAGTATGAGAATCTTGTCAAGTCTAGAGTACCTGCGCAAACACAAAACAGCTTGCACCCAACGCTTTAAAGGGTTGTCAATCCCTTCAAGATTGACTGCAAAGTGAGATCCGAAGGCGGAAAGTGCAACGAAGTAAAAGTGTAAGGCTGAAAATATGGTTTGGAGTAGACCCGGGGGCCATAGTGTTCCCTAGAGGCTTCTCTCAAAATAGCAAATATCACGGTGGGTGAACAAATTACTGTCGAGCAATTGATAGAACCGCGTAAAGTCATGACGATATCTAAGGCAATGATCATACATATAGGAATCACGTCCGAGACAAGTAGACTGATACTTTCTCCATCTACTACTATTACTCCACACATCGACCGCTATCCAGCATGCATCTAGTGTATTGAGTTCATGACGAACAGAGTAACGCCTTAAGCAAGATGACATGATGTAGAGGGATAATCTCAAACCAATGATGAAAACCCCATCTTTTTACCCTTGGTGGCAACAACATGATGTGTGCCTCGCTACCCCATCTGTTACTGGGTGAGGTCACCGCACGGCATGAACCCAAAACCAAGCACTTCTCCCATTGCAAGAATCATAGATCTAGTTGGCCAAACAAAACCCACAACTCGAAGAGAATTACAAGGATATGAAATCATGCATAAGAGAGATCAGAAGAAACTCAAATAAGATTCATAGATAATCTGATCATAAATCGACAATTCATCAGATCTCGACAAATATACCGCAAAAGAAGATTACATCATATAGATCTCCATGAAGATCATGGAGAACTTTGTATTGAAGATCCAAGAGAGAGAAGAAGCCATCTAGCTACTAGCTATGGAGCGGTAGGTCTATGGTGAACTACTCACGCATCATCGGAGAGGTCATGGTGTTGATGAAGAAGCCCTCCGTATCCGAATCCCCCCTTCAGCAGGGCACCAGAACGTGCCCCAGATTGGATCTTGCGGAGACAGAAGCTTGCGGCGGCGCAAAAGTACTTTCGATGATCTCCTGATTTTTTCTAGGATTTTAGGGAATATATAGGCATAAAACCTAGGGTAGAGGAGGCCGAGGGAGCTCACAAGCCAGGGAGGCACGCCCCCCTGGCCGCGCCATGAGGGCTTGTGGGGTTCCTGCAAACCCCTTGTCCTGATTCTCCAGCTTCCCAATGTTTTTCTGTTTCAGAAAAAATCTTTTTGGCAGTTTCGTTCCGTTTGGACTCCGTTCAAAATCCTCCTCTGAAAGGGGTCAAAAACATGAAAAAACAGGAACTCGCACTTGGCACTGAGTTAATAAGTTAGTCCCAAAAAATATATATAAGGCATACAAAACATCCTAAGTTTCACAAGATAATAGCGTGAAACCATAAAAAATTATAGATACGTTGGAGACGTATCATCGCCCCCACCTTGGTGGCTCCCTATAGCACGCCAGAGAGCAGCTTTGGCATGCCATGGGATGCTGGCGCGCCCTGGGGTGCCTTGGACGTGTCTAGCGTGTCCTGGGCACTAGTTGAGAGATGCCTAGACGTTGGAGACCCGTGGGAGCTTCGGCTGGTCAAGGGGGACAAGGAAAACAGGTGATGTCAGCCTTGAGCTGAAGCTTAGTTTGGGGTTTTTGGCATTTCTACTTTGAACCAGAGAGGGGCTAGTTGACTGGGGCTCGGCATTGAAGCTAGCCACCTAATCTTAGAGTTTGGGAGAAAGGGTTGTGGTTAAGCTAAGGTTAGGAGGGGTTTTACCCATCTGTTAGAAGGTGCTCGACAGTGGTTTGGGGTGGTTGCACCCCACCACTGGCTCTGCAACTTGACAGGATTGTATTTGGTGCTAAAACAAGGAGTTTCACCAAGTTTGAGCTCCATTGGACAAGTTTAGCTTTGCAAACTTGAAAACATCACCAAATGACCAGATATGTTCCTTCCAAAGAGAGTGTGGGTAAATCAAGTCCCACAATTCCTATCTTTGTCATGGAGCCCTCATTTGAGGTATTTGGCACTTCTGCAAAGTTTCAACTCCATTGGACAAACTTTTCTATGTAGAGTTGCTCTAACTTCATTCTGTACACAAGGGGTTCTGCAATTGTTTGATGTCCTTAATCACCTTGGATCAAGGTGAAATTTTATATGGGCACCAAATATGGCTTTGCGATACCACTGGAATTTTCTAGGAATTTATTGAGAATATTTCCTTTGGAAATATTTCAAAAGGTCGAAACAGATAGAAGGGGTTTTCAGGGTTTTACTGAAATAATACTAATATAAATAGGGGTTGGAAATCTTATGTATGGAAAATATATGTCCTTCTAATCATCTCCAAATTTTATCAGATTTTTCTAAGGCAGAAAAGTATTTTTCCACATAGGAATACCATTTCTGGCCTCAGAAATGGAAATGCAAATAAATTAGGAAAATAATTCATAAAATAATTATTTTATGGTTTTGGTGCTCTAAAATGGTGCTAGAACCAGATCACCAACTTTGGGTAAGAACACTCCTTGCCATCAAGGACTTGTAGTGCAACCCAAAGGAGGGTTTTACTTTAACCAGAAACAAGAAATAGGGTTTTGAAAATAATTAAGTCATGACAAATGTGGTTTGTGATATCACATGGTCAAGCATACAAGCATACAATGACAATCATGGCACTCACAACATTAGTTTTGAAAACGTTTTAATAAACTCAGATTTTTGAATTACAAAAAAAGTGCTAGTGAAAACAGGGTGTGACATCCGTGCTACTCACATTCCTACCGGAATGATGACCATTAAGAAGCGGGAATTCCGAGCTTTAGGGCAAGGCAGTGGAACCATCGAGGAGTATCTGCAGAAGTTTAACCTTTTGTCGAGCTATGCACCAGTGGACGTCAACACTGAGGCCGCAAAAGTGGAACGCTTTATGGAAGGACTGCAACAGTCACTCCAGTATCAACTGGTTGTTTGTGAATGCCGGACCTTCTGCGATCTGGTTAACAAGGCCCTCATGTTGGAGGATAAGCGTCGTGCAATGGACGACACCCGTAAGCGCAAGATGATGGGTAGTGGAGGACCCACTAACCCGAAACCACGCCCATGGCAGTCATCTCCAGCAAGACCCAGTTATCAACAGCAGCGGTATAAGGCTCCAACATTCCGCCAGAACTACCAGCCTCGGCAGGAAGTCAACACAAAGCCAGCATTCAACCCACCGAACAACAGTGGAGTCAAGACCAGCATCCCGGGAGAGGTTACTTGTTTTGGATGTGGACAAGTTGGGCACTATTCCATGCAGTGCCGCAACAAGAAGCCAGACGCGCCGCGCCCCAATGCGCCAAATCAAGGACAAGGTCAAGGTGCACCAGGAGGAACCAAGCTCCCCGCAATCAGCAGTATCACAACACGAGACGTATTAATCACATCTCCGCACAAGAATAACATGAATACCCGGACTGCATTTTAGGTACGTTCCTCATCAACTCCACCCCAGCAACAGTACTGTTTGTTTTTGGTGCTTCGCATTCTTTTGTTACTCAGAAGTTTGTGGAAAAATGTGGTTTGAAGCTTACCCTACTTAACGGGCAAATGGAAGTACATACCCCGGGAGCAGTGCTAAGGACCAACCTAGGATGTACAGGAGTCGGGATCAATATTAATGGGATAAGCTTCTCAGCAGATCTCATTGTCATTAAGTTGCAAGGCTTAGAAGTAACCTTGGAATAGATTTATGATTTTATAAATTATTTTCCTATGTTACTTGCATGTCTATTTCTAAGGCCAGAAATGATATTGCTATATGGAAAAATACTTTTCTGACTCAGAAAAATCTGATAAAATTTGGAGATACTCACAGGACATATATTTTCCATAGATAAGATTTTCAACCCCTAATTATATTATAAATAATTGAGTAAAACACTGAAAACCTATTCTGTCTATTTTGACCTTTTGAAATATTTCCAATGGAAATATTCTCAATAAATTCCTAGAAAATTCCAGTGACCTCCCTAAGACATATTTGGTGCCCATATAAAGTTTCACCTTGATCCAAGGTGGTTAGGGTCACCAAATAATTCCAAAACCCTTTCTATCCAGTATGAAGTTAGAGAACTCTACATAGCAAAGTGTATTCAATGGAGCTGAAACTTTGCAGGAGTGCGTAATACCTCAAATGAGGACTCTCTGCCAAAAATAGTATTTGTGGGACTTGATTTACCCACACTCCCTTTGGAAGGGACAGATCTGGCCATTTAGGGGTGATTTCAAGTTTACATAGCTAAACTTGTCCAATGGAGCCCAAACTTGGTGTAGCCTCTTGTTTTTAAACCAAACCTAGTCATGTTAAGTTTCATATCTAGTGGTGGAGTGCAACCACCCCAAACCACTTTCGAGAACCTTGTGAGAGTATGGCAAAACCCCTCTTAACACCAGCTACACCCATTCCCTTTCTCTCAAACTCCTAGATTAGGTGGCCAGCATCAATGCCCAACTCTAGTCAAGTGGCTCTTCTCTGGTTCTAAATAGAAAAGCCAAAAACCCCAATTTAAGCTTCAGCCCAAGGCTGACAACATCTGGTTTCCACCCCTCCTTTGACTAGCTGATGCTCCCATGGGATTCAAACGGCTAGGCATCTCCAACAAGGGCCCAGGACACGCCACACGCGTCCAAGGCGCCCCAGAGCGCGCCAGCATGCCATGGCATGCGATAGTTACGCTCTGGGCGCGCTACAGAGAGCAACTGAGGTGGGAGCGACCTCCCACGGCCAGTTCCAGCGTCCCCACGGTGTCTCTCCTCTCCCCCGATAGCTCTTCAGCATCAGGCAGCCCCTAGGGCCCATCCTTTCCTGTGCTGTGAGCCGGTGCGATGCGTGCCCTCGCGCACCTGGTTCGGCCAGAGGAACGCGGCCACGCAGGCACGCCACTCCTCACTCCCCTCTCTCGTAGTGAGCTCGGAGGTCCAATACCACGTCCTGAGACCGTGGTTTCGACCGCCAGCCTCTCTCTGCGCCCCCGTGTGCGCCATGGTGAAACCACCGGAGCTTCCCGCCTGGTGCACCATCGCGGGCCTATGTAAGCCACCCCCTCGCTCCAGCACCCCTCACTCCACTCCACCTAGACCCCAATCACCTCGATAGCCACCCCATTGAGCAAGAAGAGCCCGGTGCTCGAGAACGACAGAGGTCCCTCCGCCTCGGAGCTCCAGTCGATCTCCGGCTACACGACGGTTCTCGCACCCCTCTACTCACTTACACACTCCCTGTGACCCCATCAACCTTTCCCCTCTCTTGCCCAAGCAATTCCGTGCCCGTAGCCACCATCCCCACTGTTGACCGAAACCTCTCCGTCGCGGCCGCCTCATCGCCGATGAACCAGGACCCCCCGTCGAAGACTCGACCACCAGCAGGTAGGCGACGACGAGCCGGACCCATTTATGCCACTGTTAGGGCCTGAGGACATCGGTAGCCACGTCGGCGTGCTCCTCCTCCTCTCTGTCCAGAGGTGGGAGACGACCCCGACAGGTGTGTCCCACCTGTAGGTGGCCCATCCTTCTCTCCCTCGCACCCCATAGCCGTTGAACGCAAGGGCCCGCGCGTCAGGTTCAAACCTGACGAGGCGCGCGCCTGGGCAGGCTGGCGGGCTCGCCATGTGGGCCGGCCCAGCCCCAGGCCGAGCCAGGCCACGACTATTGCCCTTTTTATTTTTATTTTAAAGCTCTGTTTAAAAGATTTTTATAAAAAGATTTAACGAGTGAAAATTTATGATTCTTGCACCATTATTCTTCTAAAAATGAGGAGTATATAATAGAACTGTTAGACAAATTTTTAGGACAACTTTTCTGTTTTATAATAATAAAAAATGCTATTTGGAATAGTTTTGCTTCTGTTAAGTTGATTTTAAAAATATTTCTTTCACTAAAACCAGAGAAAAATATTTTTAAAATAAAAATATGGATTTATCAGAATTAAACAACATTTTTAAAGTGATTTGTGATCTGTTTTTGAGTGAGCTACTTATTGCTTTTTATTTAATACGACGATAGAAACCACGCTTGACGAAGGAGTTGGACTTGAAGACCCGCAGACCCTGGATACTTAGTTGACCAAGGCAAGCAGCCCTTTTACCATGTTTGAGCATATGTTATATTGCATGCTAAGTAGAATAAATATTTCCATTGCATGTGATCATAAGTATCGGTAAATCATTGAAGTGATGTTACCGATGGATCCTCCGGAGCACTTGCATTTTGAGCATGACCCTACCACCTATGAGGGTCACGCTAATATCATGTGGACAAGTAGAGCTAAGCATAGTAACATGACCATGGCGATGGTATTAAATCAAAGGTTTATGAAAACCCCGTTGGGTGCCACTAATTCCTGAGGGTGATGATGAGATAGGTGGCCTCTTTTGGAGAAGTGGTGTACCTAGTATTTTGTGTGTGTATGGTTTCAAAAATGGGATTAGATTTATGATGTATCGACCGTCCAACCTTACATGTACAACCACGTTACCCCTTTATGGGATAGGGCTTTGTTGATTACTCAGGTCGGTGCTAGCAAAGAGCCACATTACTAGTGGCGGGAGTGATGTGTGGTCACTATCGTGATGGGGTCATGCCAGGTAGGACGACTATGCCATTTTTACATGTTCTGGGCACACCGTTGGTCCCTACATGGATGATACGGTCCAGATTTGGTGCTCGTAAGACGTACATCATGTGGCCTGGGTACCAATCTAGTGGATCTCTTTGTCTAGTATCGTCAGGGTAAAGGCATTGATCGGGTACTTACCTCGGATATTTTATATAATGTGAGTCGTGGATGACATGGAAGTTTCCTGGATCTCGTGTGTACAATGTACAACCTATGCATAGTGTAAAACTATTCGAATAGCCGTGTCCATGGTCAAGGACAGTTGGGTGGTGCTTCTTAAACTACGTCTAGTGGTTTCCGCATAAACCAAGTGTGTGTGTGTTTAATGGAGTCATAAGAAAGAGTGATATGACCAAGTTTGGTGACTTGGCATATTGGGTGAACCCGGAGTGTTCAGCCCATAACAGATATATTGATATTTATAACCTGTTCTTCTAATTACTATCTAGCTTATGTTGCATATCCATGAGCATGTTTATTTACAGCTAAGCTGCTATCCACCAAAACTGCATATTACTTGTTATTATACCAATTGCATTGTTCATTTCATGGGCTGTTTGCGAGTACATTCGAAGTACTCATTGGCTTTCCACTGGTTATATTATTGACCAGACATGGAAGGACTAGAGTTTGGAGAAGAGTACGTATTCGGAGACGGCCGTGCGAACTAGGACGCTTCCCAGTCATAATGCTTGTTGTTGTAGGCTGATGGCATGGGCACCCACTTAGTTCTAAGATTTCCGCTACTAGTTGTATGAGTGTGATTTGGCCTTATAGGCCCTACCTTGTGAACTTGACCTTTCGGTCATGTGATGTAATAATTCGGTACTTGGATGTAAAACTCTTAATATTCAGCATCTGTGTGTTTGGTGAGCATTGATCTATGGGATCACTGAGCACGTTCATTCGGCAATCTCGACTCGTAAGTCGGGGTCCCCACATGGACCGTGATGGGTTGGATGAGATCTATCATGTAATCGAGTTAGTTTTGTTAGGGTTTGATCCCTAATATCCACTATGTTCTAAGAGTGATGTTGCTATGACTTTGATATGCTTAATGCTTGTCACCAGGGCCCGAGTGCCATGATTTCAGATCTGAACCTATTATGTTTTCATGAATATATATGTGTTCTTGATCCTATCTTGCAAGTTATAGACACCTATTACGAGTTACGATTCACATCCCCCAGGGTGACAATAACTCGGATTCTTTCTGGTGATTACCGTAGTTTGAGGAGTTCATGTATTCACTAAGTGCTAATGCTTTGGTCCGGTTCTCTATTAAAAGGAGGCCTTAATATCCCTTAGTTTCCATTAGCACCACGCTTCCATGGGAGGGTAGGACAAAATATATCATGCAAGTTCTTTTCCATAAGCACGTATGAATATATATGGAATACATGCCTACATTACATTGATTAATTGGAGCTAGTTCTCTATCACCCTATGTTATGACTGTTGCATGATGAAAGTCGTCCAACATAGTTATCCATCACTGATCCATTGCCTACGAGCTTTTCCAATATTGTTCTTTGCTAAATTACTTTTCCGTTTCTATTGTTACAATCACTACAAAACTGCTACTGTAACGTTTGCTACCGTTACCGCTACTTCCATACTACTTTGCTATTAAATACTTTGCTGCAGATATTAAGTATTTCACGTGTGATTGAATTGACAACTCAATTCCTAATGCTCGAGAATATTCTTTGGCTCCCCTTATGTCGAATCAATAAATTTGGGTTGAATACACTACCCTTGAAAACTGTTGCGATCCCCAATACTTGTGGGTTATTACCCTCCATCACCTCCCATTCGCAGAGGAAGCACTTAGAACACACACACACACACTGGCCATATCTATTTTTCTGAGAGAGATCCACCTACTCATGTGTTGAGATCAAGATATTCCAATCCATCCATTAGAAAATTGATCTATAGCCTCCCCAAGTTGCTTTCCACCAAATCAATATCTTCTACCCAAGTTGCTTTCCACCAAATCACTGAGACAGTGACTGAGTGTTGAGGAGACTATCTTTTGAAGCACAAGAGCAAGGAGTTCATCGTTCTATTGCATCTATTACCTTTTGGAAGGTGGTGCCTCCTAGATTGGTTAAGTGTCGCTTGGGAGCCTCCTACTTCGTGTTGTGGAGTGAAACCAAGAAGTTTGTAAGGGCAGGAAGATCGCCTACTTCATGAAAATGTACCCCGAGTGAGGCTAGTCATGTGTGGACGTAAACCATTATCGAATAGACAAGGCCGCTTCTTCGTGGACCCCTTGTGGGTGGAGCCCCACATGGACTCTCGCAATCGTTTCCCTCCGTGGGTTGGAGTCTCCGCTAATGTGGACATACGATAGCACCACCTATCTGAACCATGCCAAAAATCACGGTGTCAACCTTTTCATTTGAGCTTCCTATCCCTACCCTATACTTACATTTGCATGCCATTAATTTCCGCTGAAATACTCGTAGATATGCATGTGTAGGGTTTGCTTAACTTACTACAACTACTAAAACAGCTCACACCAAAAATTGGGAAAAGGCTAAGTTTTTATTTGGTCAAGTAGTCTAATAAACCCCCTCTAGAAATACTTTGAATCCTGCAAGTGGTATTAGAGCTTTGGTGTCCATTGCATTGGTTTCACAACCTAGGATAGTACGGTGTCTAGTGAGCGAAATTACCACTGTAGAGGTCCATATTTTGATGGTACAAACTTTGGTAGTTGGAAGCATAAGACGAAAATGCATATTCTTGGTCATAACCCCACCGTTTGGGATGTTGTTTGTATTGGAGTCCAACGTGATTTCCTCAGTGAGGGCAAGGAACCAGATTGCGAAGCGACAACAGAAGAATTGAAGATGTTGCAATACAACACTCAAGCATGTGACATTCTATTCAACTTCCTGTGCCCTGATGAATTCAACAAAATCAGTCGTCTTGAGAGTGCCATGGAAATTTGGGACACTTTGATTGATATGTACGAAGGTACTGAATCCATCAAGGAATCTAAGTTGGATGTGCTACAAAGTCATCTTGACAAGTTCAAGATGAAGGATGTTGAAGGAGTCGCTGAGATGTACTCTAGGCTACCTATCATCACAAATGAGATTGCCGGCTTAGGAAGCAAAGAGATGACCGACAAATTCATAATCAATAAGATACTTAGATCCTTGGATGGAAAGTATGACACCATGTGCACATTGATCCAAATGATGTCGAACTACAAGGATCTCACGCCAACAGGATTTGTTGGAAGGATTTTCACTCATGAAATGTCACTCAAGGACAAAGAGGAGCTGCGCAACAAGTCAAGCAATGCTTACAAAGCTTCAACTGATGCTCCCGCTACTTTAAACGACATCCTTGTCACCAATGAAGAGATAAGCCTCATTGTCAGGAAATTCAACAAGTTCTACAAGACTAGAGGCAACGAGAGAACCTCTAGCTCAAGATATGAAGAGAAGTGCTCATCTAGTCATGTTAGAAATTGCTACCATTATGGAAAGCCCGGTCACTACTCAAATGAGTGCTCGGCACCCCAAAATCGAAGAGAAGAGTTACCTAGAAGACGAAGCTCAAGAGAAGAGTCACCTCGAAGAGAAAGAGAAGGAGTAGAGAAGATCATTATGAACGAAGGCCCTCCCGAAGAAGTAAGGAATCGGAGAAGAAGGACAAGTACACCAAGAACTACTCAAGAAGAAGACATCAAGCTCATGGTTGTGAATGGGTATCCGGCTCCAAGTCTGACAACCAATCTGAGAGAAGCTACCACTCCAACTTATACCATAGTCAAGATGAAGGTGTTGCCACTCTTGCACTCGTATCCTCTAACTCCTATGACATATTTGATTCGCCAAATGAAGAGATTAAAAGGTGCTTCATGGCTAAAGGCCCCAAGGTATCACACCTAGAGTGCTTTGACTTTAATAGTGATAAGGATGACTTGTTAGGAGAAGATGACTTGCTCTTTGATGAAACTAGTGATAATGATGAAAATGAACTTGATGATAATCATGCTAGTCAAGAGAAGTCGTATGCTGATGATAAGGAAGAGATTGAATGACTTACTAAAGAATTAAACACTATTAAGTGAGCTCATGAAACTACACTAAAAGATCATAGATATCTTACAAGAACTCATGAGAAGCTACGCTTCGAGAAGCTAAATTTAGAAAAAGAGCATGAGTTTCTAAAAGCAATCATTGATGATGTTTGAAAGAAGAGTTCTTCTTATCTAGACAAATGATTACTCTTGTCTACTTTTCTTCCACAAGTGAAACCTAAGCACACTAGTAACAAGGGGAAGAAAGTTTCTTCAACTAGTAACAACAATTCGAAAATTAAATCAAATGATGTTGTTGCTAGTAGCTCTCTTTATCCCACTAATGATTCTATTAGCCAAGTTACACTTGAGCAAGCAAACGATTTATTGAAAGGAATTTTAAAGAGAGGTGTCTTCAAGAGTCTTGCCATAAGTAGGCAATTCGAGGAAATTCTACGCATGCACGGAGGATACCAAAAGAAGCAAGGTGTTGGCTACTTCAATGCCAACAAAATTGAATGGGAAGAAGGTCAATACCCTATCCCGAAGTTAGTTCCCCAAATGGAGAAGTATGATCCTACTCTCCCCAAGGGAACAAGCTATCAAGATAACCTTCCACCACAAGACCACAAGGGCAAGGACAAGATTCAAGAGAGATTGACTCATTTGAGGAAGAACCCCAGGCCATGGTCAAGTGGATTCCCAAGGCCATTACTTGCTCTACTTCATCTAGTGCTACCACAACTCCAAGGATCCCCATCATGTTGATATGGGTCCCTAAGAAGAAGAACTGAAAAGTTCTTGAGGGTGACTCTCCCAGTGAAATTCACTCTTTTTTTTTGGGCAAGAACTTTATGCAATTAACTCCAACCATATGCATTAGTTCAAGGAGTCACACATTCCCTCAAAGGTAAGCTAGGGACAAGGTAATTAATGTATCTTTGGACATCATCTCACATGTACTTCACTCCATGTCCATAGATATTCTTGTATTTGTTCCTTGTGTTTCTGACTAACCCATGTAGGTGAAAACAGTAAGAAACAACAAGGATTGCTCCCAACTCAAGCTGATATTCATCAACAATGAACAACCACCACTACTACACCTACATGAAGTCTTCCACGACAAAACCCAAGGTTAGTTTATCCCTCTTAGGGGGATGTCACATCAAGGGGGAGCTTTACTCTAAGACTTGGGTGTAAGCATCTCTTAAGGTGTGAACACACTGCAAGCTTTATGTAAAAGTGGCAACCCCACTCATGCTTAAACTATGAGTATGACCTATGATCAAGTATTCTTGCTTGGCTCTCTCTGTTAATATACTCATATATATATGACTTTGTCTTCACGAAAGTGCTTGGTAGATACTAGAGTAGTTGTGCATGTTTTCCATGTTTTATATGACATCTTATTGTGTGAGCATGTTGCTATGCATATGTTTTCTCATTAAGGATATCCAATTGTTGTTATTTGGATTTCTATTTTATTTGGGCACCTGGATACACAAGAATGCCTAAGTACCCCTCTCTAGATATCTATGCTTTCTCCTCTCAAATTCTATTCATGCGACATCACAAAATTTTAGCAAACACTTTAGGGACACTCTGTGTGAGGAGCACTCGGAGATACGTCTCGACAAGAGATCGCTTCCAAAACCTCCCATGTGCCACTTGATGTAACCAACTCCAACTCTCGGTCCCATTGAAGCACATGTGTTGATCATGTTTTATGATCTCGGTACCATCGATAGGAAATTCTCAGCCTCAACGAGATTCACTGTCACGAGACAGTTATGGAACTTGATGGAACCGATATTTCCAACTCGGTGTCACCGACAGTAGGGGATATAAATATCCAGCGGACCCGAATTTTGAAATTCAACCATCAATCTTCACTTCTGCAAACCCCCTTGTTGTTGTGCTCTCGTCTCCAGGACATCGTCATTCATATCCCATGCGCCCTTGCCGCAAGAGTCCTCGTCGTTGGTGGCAATCTCTCCTGTCGCCGCTCCCATAGTAGGTCTTCACCAAAAGCAGGGTAAATACCTCGCCCCTCTTTGCGCTCCTTTATCCTAATCTTGTGCAAATAGGTTTAGTTCATCTACAATCCACGATTGCAATATTCCTATCGAGAAGAAATCTCCATTAGATTAGAGCACGTGAAGTTTTTAGGTTTAGCCATCCGCAACTAGAACCTCGGTGTCACAAATTGAGTAAAATCGATCTGACCAACTTACGTTTTAGAGCTAGAGAGAACAATTTCGATGAAACCGAGTTGCTCTTTTCGGTGAAACCGAAAAGGCTGCCAAGTTTCTGTTAACGAGGTTGTTTGTCTCGATGGCTCCGAAAAAATATACTCAGTAGAACCGAAATCCTTTTGTGAAAGCTAAACTTAACACTTTGAGTTCAAATTTTTGAAAACTTATGTGTTTTGTGATGCTCATCCACTCCTGCTCTTCTATTACTATTCACTTGGTCAACTTGTTTGCTTGGTTGGTTGTCAGTATGTCAGGTTCAGAAGATAGCCAGAATGGCTCCACAAATCCGGGTATGGAAATGGACTCACAGACTAGTCCAGAGAGGACAACTTCTAACCCAGGTACTCCAAGCTCCCATGATATGATAAAGTTAGCTACTAGGTCCAGGAAGAATATTAATTATGATGTGGATGATGGTGACTTCATCCTAGAGGAAAGCATTCCCCAAAAGCAAAAGGAGAGGATCGCATTCAAGAAAACTGTGAGAAAGGAGTATGCCAAGTCTGATTCTATGAGAGATCCAGGGAAAGCTCAGGAAGGGATGAAACTCACCCTTGAGAACCCCTCTTCCAAGCAATCTAAGAAGCCAAGGCAGAAAAGAACCAAGAAGAGAGTTGTGCATGTTGTTGGAATACTGGCTTCCATGTATGAAGATCCAGCAGAAGCTGCCAAGGAAGAAGAGGAAGAAGAAACTGCCAACACACCTCCTGCCAAGAAGAAGAAGCTTATAGCACCCAAGACAAATCCTTTTGCTCATAAATCTAAAAACCTAGTAGCTCCAAAGGAGACTGCTAGGGATATACCTGCAGCAAAGAAGAACAAGGGCCCTTCATTCAGTGATGCTCCTAGAGAGGAAGAAGACGATCTTTCTGCGCTGAGGAAGTTGAGAGCTCACTTGCTATTACACGATGATGGTCATAAAGATGTTGAGGACATGAAGAATAGAAGGGATCAAGGTCTAAGACAATGGAGTACTATAGATCCATATGTTGTTAGGAGGACAACAACTATTGATCCTCATTTTCACAGCAAGCAGCAACAACTTTCTATGAGACAGTGTTGTTGGACAAGAGTCCTGCAGTCAGTGACATGAAATATGTGGACTAGGAATACATCAAGGAACATGAGGACTACTTCGCTCACGCGAGAGAGAATTTTCGGGCAATATATAGTGAAGGTTTTGTTGGGAAAGGGATGACTGCTTGGAATGATGAAATGATTATGCCATTCTACTCCAGTGCACATTTTTATCCAAATGGTAGGATTGTTTGGATGACAAAAGGTCAGATGTATGACTCAAATGTGGAGGAGTGGGCTACAATCATAGGTGGCCCAATGGCCCAAGAGGGTGACTTGGATGTGTACTCTGAGCAAAAAATGAATCACAACTCTAAGGCTAACATGTACAATACAGTGCCCGCCAGTACTTCAAGACTCACAAGCTTGAGTCCGTCTAGTTTCTGCAAATAGGGATACCCACTAAAAACACCATTATGAGGTACACCCTGATACCCAAGTCTGGAGATGAGAAGATGATCAGAGGGTATTCCATCAGTATGCTGCACCATGTTGATTCTCACACAAGGATTAGAGTGATAGATCTGATAGTTGAGACAGTCAGGAGGACAATTGCTGATTAGAAGAGATCATGTGGATATGCTCCATACATTTAGATGCTCATCAATGCCAGGATTGGAAAGCATGCGTTTCTACTTGATCGTCCACACTTGACACTTCAGACACAGTTCAAAGACAACGAGGTAATGATGGACCCCATCCATCCCAGCTTAGCTACATGTAACGACTAAGATGCGACCCTTTCCTTATTTGGGGGCGAGGCCTCAAAAGGGAAAGAGGCGCATCTACGCATTTCGCAAGCGAGATAATCATGATAATACAATAACTTAAAGAGTGACAAGTAGGGCATACACTTGCCATCTGATAAGGTACATAGTCATACAGTCATACAACGACACATTATTACGAACATGGAAAGGTCCAGCTACGGACAGGATAAACAGGAAAAGCTATGATATCCTGCATGTTGGGCCCACGATCATGACCACGGCCTCAAGTCCTCCACATAAGTCATGTACAGCCTGCCGCTGTCCTCATCGAACTCCCACTTTAGATGACTGTCATCAGGAGCTCCTGCATCAGGGCTACCTGTACCTGTGGGTGTTTGTAGTAAACCGTGAGCCACGAGGACTCAACAATCCTATGACCTTGGTATCAAATCTAACTAATTTAAATGTGTGAGGAAGGTTAAGTGTATGAGTTTGCCGCAACCTAAGCTTGTATGGTGGCTATCTTACGAAGATCTGAGTTAACATTTGGTGGCCTACGCAAGACGGTCGATAACTAGATTGATCACTAAATGATTCTGAACACCTAATTACGTCATTCATAACCCCACCGTGTTCTCGAACAGAGAAGGAGCTCTATAGGAGACAGTCACGGTTACGCACTCACTTGGCAAGTTTTATTAGAATTACTTTAAGTTGTCTAGAACCGGATGTTAACAAAATATCCATGTTTGCCACATAACCGCGAGCACAGCTTTCCGAAAGATTAAACCCTGCAGGGGTACTCCAACTAGTCCATCACAAATTACCACATGACGCGTAGTAATCCTCTACCACGAAACCCGTGATCTCATCGGGTTCCTTAGAGGAAAACCTCAACTCTGAGATGACCCAAAGTCTCACCAGAATCCCAATCCGCAAGATATCTCGTAAAAGGTAAAACTAATCTAGCAAGGCCGCCCGACGTGCCGACAGTCCCGATAGGAGCCGCGTATCTCATTCTCAGGGCACGACCGGATGAGCTAGACGTCGGGTTGGCTAAACCCTGGGTAACCAGGGGGCGCCGGACATCGCTCAGGTTGGACCAACACTCATGAGGAACACTCGCCCGGGTTGTTGATTAATTCCTAGGGGTAGCTATTCCCTATTAATTTTATTAGGTTGTTAGCAAATTAACACTAAAGTCGGGCCTGGCTGGAAGAGCTTTAATAAAAAACGAGTTATCAAGAGGGTCCCCATTACAACCCCGAACGTGTTAGGAGCGCTCAGATATGGAATAAAACACCGGTAGCCGAAACCAAGGCGGCAACAACGGAACAAATCACCCGGCAAAAGGCTAGGTCTTCCGTCATTTACCAAGTATATACGTGCATTAATTAATAGAAGTTAAACATAATGATATCAATAGCCCATGTTATCACATGGACAAGCTAGTACCTGCAACTAGCAACGCTAACAATTAGTGGTTGAGCAAGCCTACTTAGCCAAACAATATTTGCTAGGAGGGGAGGTGTTTGAGGTTTCATGGCAACGTTTGATGGCATATATATCATGTGGTAGGCAGCGGAGATAACGAAGGAAACGAAACACTAAGCATAAGAAAGCTAGAAATGGTGTCAAGGTAATGATCATCTTGCCTGAGATCTCTTCAGACTGGAACTTCTCTTATTCTTCCTGCACGAACTCTCCAGTCTCCTCGTACTCGTTTCGTCCCCGGTTGCTACCCAAAGAAACAAGACCTAATAAACACCAGAAGCAAATGATGCAACAGACAACAATATGCACGCATGCACTGCTCCAAACAAGCACATAAAAAACCCTACATCGATAACTATTGCCACCTCACCAAAAGGTAATTTCTACAGAGAAGTCCAAAACCAGAAACTAATAGCATCGTTGGATTCACTGGGATTTTCTACCCCAAATCAATATATCACAGTGCCACCTTTGCATCTAGAAAAACACCACAAACAGGGAAAAGAATCTGACATAGGATCAACTACAACATCATTTCAAGACCAGAAACTGTTCTTGAGACTGCCCAAATTGGCAAGTCCAGATTTGGACATTTCCAGGAATAGAAATATGCCCTTTTGGCACCAGGAATATCACCAACAAAATAAACAAATACACACAGAAAAATAATGAGCAGGGGGTCCCACCAGGCAGTGGCCCCTCACTGTATGACATGTGGGCCAGGGGGCTACTGTCATACACACAAACACACACTGCTACACACACTGTTATAGTCAGGAGAAAAAAAATCAAACAGCCAGAGTGGGGATCAAACCCACTCCCTCCTGCTACACACCTCGCCAGCTACCACTGGGCTAAGCCCAGTTAGCTGATCAAACAGAGACTACGAATCAGGTAACTCGACCTGCTTTGAATCCTAGCGTAAACAGGGTAAAAAACTGACGAAACAAAAGGGGCGCCTGGGCTGATCGAACCCTCGAACCAGTCGGACTAGGAGGGGGAATCTGCCCAAAAACGGGCTCCTCTCCAGATGAAAATACCACGCGCGTCGCCATCGTTCTGCTCAGACTCGCACACGTGCACGCATGCAAGCACTCCAGAGGGAACGCTAGCACGGACACGCGCTCTCGAGCAGCCGCACTGCTGCCACGATCTACTACTGCTGTCGTTACAACAAGCTCCTGCCGCTACCGGAACCGCTGCTACTGCTAACTACCAAAACTGATGCTACTGCTATCCTCTCAACTGATGCTACTGCTATCCTCTCAACTGATGCTACTGCTGCTAAGCAACAGAGCAGAGCAGCGCCGCCTGGACAGGGAACGATGCTGTCGTGCCCTCCGGCGCCTAAACGATCAACTAAGCACCACACGAGGGAAACGGGTCCTTCGGAGTTCCATTCCCGGGGTTAACTCACCCGGAGGAAGCCCACGGCGGCGGCTTGACGGAGCTGCTACACCGGCCAAGAGGAGCTCGATGCCGGCGACCACCACTCGCAGAGGGGAGACCTTAAGCGCGGGGATGGAAGAGGAGGACAAGGCGCTCACCCTGGAGGTCTTGGAGACGCGCTTGGCTACAGAGAAGAGGAAGAACAGGCGGGGCGACCGGCAACGACCACTGCTCCGCTCCGCTCCGACGAAGCCGACGTGGAGGAGACAACAGAGGAGGGGATCCGGCTCCCTAGCGGCGGGAATGGAACGAGGGAGGATCCAGCATCCTCCCTACCACCTTGGCCTCCACGGAGGGGCTACCGGCGGTGAGGGAACGGCGGGGATCGACGACCTGTCTCTCTGCCTGAACCTTTGAACCTTACCTTGCAGAGGGGAAACGAAGGAGGGAGATGAGGCTGGCAGCGCGATGGGGGAAAGAAGAGGAAACCCTACACGGGACACGCACACTGAGGCTCTAAATAAGGGGAGGAGGAGATGGCCCCTCGACGTCCGTGAGCCACGTCGACGCTCCCTCTCTCATGCACCACTGACGGAAAGCAGACAGGGGAGAAAACGGCGTTAGGGATAAGAAGGAAAGGGAGATGGGCTGTGGCGCGAGAGAAGAGGAGATGGGCCTGAGAAGAAGAACTTGCCCAACTCTATTTCTGTGCTACTAAAAGAATATCACACTACCTATCTTTAAAAAAACAGTTTGAAAATAAATAAAAATCAGGAAAAGGGAAAAGGGGTTATGACAAGATAAGTTTTTTTTTGGAAAACACAATGAGCCCCCTATTTATAGAAATAGGTAGGGCATATTAAGCAAAGCTAAATACATTGGTTTTGATAAAAAAATTGCCCCTGTTTTAAATATAAAAACAAAGAAAGAATAATTTAAGTAGGTGAGTGTTGACACCCACAAATATTTAAAAGGATTTTCAAAGAAGATGAACATTTTTAATGGAACAAAACAGGAACTTAAAATCTGTCTCAAATGGAAAGGAGAGAGGGGTTTATTTGGTCCATGGTGTAACTAAGATTTTGAAGGTCCTTGTTGCACCCACACCACACTTCATAAGAACATCACAAGACACATGCAACCACATCACCAGGATGGCACAACCCCAAGAAGAAGACCAAGCAAAACGAACAAGCGAGATATGCATGATGCATGAGATGCACATGAAATGATAACCACACTCAATTCCAAATCATTGCCTCAACATGGTGCCACATATGGAAAAGCTTACAAAAGGGGAAATAAAGCACTTGGGATGTTACACTACAGCTCGTCAGCAGGCACAAGTAGAGGCAACCAAAGCAACTCCAGCACCACGGTTCAGATCCCGAGAGGAGAAGATGTTATTTCTTGTGAGCACCATCGAGGGGATGGAGAAGAATATTTATAAGATTTTGTTGAACAAGAAGATCCATAAGAGGATCGTGGATACTAAATTCCATGACTTGGATATCAAAGTAATGGAGTTGGCTACCACAGTTGAGAATCTCAAGCTTGAATTGATGTAGTGCACACACCTCGTTCTACCGGTGATGATGATGATACATATCTTCCTACAACTACTCAGTTCAAGACTCAGACTAGGTCTGCACCTATGCCAGTTCTAGAAGGTAGACCAACTTCATTAGCCCAAGCATCAGCGCCTTCAGATCCTTCAGCTCCACCACCTCCTGCACTTCCAGTGTCAACACCTTTATCTGAGAGGAAATCCGCTGAAGCCTATGCTAACACTCTCCTGTCGACTCCATTAACTGCTACTACAGGAGATCGAGCCCAGAGTGACGCTTATTTCTAGACCTTTGTACTTTTTGGTAACTTGTTGCCAAAGGGGGAGAAGTGTATATATATCATTAGGGCTTCGAGAGAGAGTGATTCTTGCTTTTTATTGCTCTCTTTTTTTTAAACATTTGGTCTTTGGATGCCTTAAACTTCGTTGTGTTTGATAATACGCTTTTATTTTTGATGCTAATACATTATATCTTTGTTCCATCTACATGATGATCATCCACTCATTTGTTTGGTGATATGTTGTGGGGACCCCGACTAGCAAGTCGAGTTCGCCGTGCCCAGTGACCCCAAGGATCAATGTTCACTGAAAACAAATACTGAATAATAGAGTCTTACATCCAAGTACCAAATTATTACATCAAATGACCAGAAGGTCGGGTTCAAGAGCAAGGCCTAAAGCCAAATAAAACGGATACATCGAGTAGTGGAAACTCGTAAGGGCTAAGCGGTGCCCATGCCATCAAGCCTACACCGACAGGCATTCTGACTTGGAAGCGTCCTAGATCGCAGTTCCGTCTCTGACGGCGTACTCATCGCCAAACTCTGGTCCTTCCATGTCTGGTCAATAACATAACCAGTGGCAAGCCAATGAGTACTTTGAATGTACTCGCAAACAGCCCATGATATGAATATGATAAGGAATAACAGTAACAGTTATCTTTAGTGGAATGCATTGTGGTGGTATGATGAAGTATGTGCAACAAGTTAAGAACTACTTTTGAAGAACAGGTTACGGATATTGACATATCTGTCAAGGGTTGAACCATCCGGGTTCACCTTATATGCCAAGTCATTGGACTTGTCATATCCTCAAGATATTAATGAGGGCTAAACCATCCGGGTTTACCCTATATGTCAAGTCATCGAACTTGATCATATTTTTATCAAGATTATAACAACACCTTTTTAACACCACGCACACACACTTGGTTTATGCGGAAACTCAGGACGTAGTTTAAGCAGCACCACCCAACTGTCCTTGACCGTGGACACGGCTATTCGAATAGTTTACACTCTGCAGAGGTAGTACGCTGGACCCACGAGAAACGGAATAATTCCGTGTCATCCATGACTCGCGGTATATCACATATACCCGAGGTAAGTACCCGATCATCATCTTTCCCCTGACGATACTAGACAAAGAGATCCACTCGATTGGTACCCAGCCCACATGTTGTACGTCTTACGAGCACCGACTCTGGACTATAACAACCATGCAGGGACCAACGGTGTGCCTGGAACTCATAATAATGGCATAGTCATCCTACCTGGCACAACCCCATCACGAGAGTGACACCGATCACTCCCGCCACTAGTAATGTGGCTCTTTGCTTGCACCAACCAGAGTAATCAACAAAGCCCCGTCCCATAAAGGGGTATCGTGGTCGTACTGGTAAGGTTGGGACAGTCGTCACATCATAAATCTAATCCATTTCCGAAACCATACTCACACCAAAATCACCGGTGCATCACTTCACCAAAAGTGATCACCAACTCATCATCACCCTCGGGCATTAGTGGCACCCGACGGGGTTTTCATAAACTCTTTATTTAACTCATCATTATGCTCATGACAAAATGCTCTTATTATTACTTGTCAACATGATAATATCATGACCCTCACGGGGTAGGGTCAAGCTCAATGCAGTGATACTACTCTACTAGTCAACATGACAGTAGCATGATCCTCGTAGATGGTAGGGTTAGCTCATCATGTTTGTGCTCCGAGGAGCCATGTGAATAGCACTACTACCATGCAAGTGCTTCGAAGAAGCCTTCGGTACCATCACATCAATGATGAACCGGCATCGTGATCACATGCAACGGAAAGTACTTGCTATTCTAGCATGCATCATTTTATTTACTTAAGTCATGGCAAAAGGGTTGCTTGCCTTGGTCAGCTAGGTATCCGGGGTCTTCGAGGTCTTCCGCTCCGGATCCTCCGTCACTCGGTAATTCTACCGTCGAGAAAGGAACAAATAAATACTAGCTCTCACTAAAACAGATCAGAAAGTGCTTTTAAAAATGTTGCAAGGCTTGAATAAATTCAGGATATTATTTTGAGAAATGTTTCTTATTGTTTTATTAGCTAAGCATATTTATTTAAAAGCAAACGGAAGCAAACAAGTGCTTTTTAATATCATTTTATTATATCAAAATAGTTTCTGTTTTTGATAAATGTCAACTATTACAGAATCAAATACTACTCATTTTTAGAAAAATACTGGTGGAAGAATTATATTTTTCTACTGGCTAAATCTTTTTATAAAAATCATTTAATTTGCTGGATTAAAACAAAAGAAAAAGGCCAGGGGAAACAGATCCAGCCGGCCTGGCCACCAGGCGCGCGCGGGCCAGGTTCAAACCAACCTGCGGGCCCGTGGGGTCAGCGTCAGCGGCTGCGCGCGCTGGCTGCCCCAGGACACCGACAGGTGGGCTCCACCTGCCGGGTCCTTCTCCTACCTCCAGCCAGAGAGGTGGAGATGGACGCCGGCGAGGCTGCAGTTGTCCTCAGGCCTAGCTAGGAACGGGAACGGGTTCCTCGTGCCTCCGCCTACCTGCTCGTGGTCGGGACGTTACCGGAGGTGGTCTGGGTCGCCGGCGACGAGGTGCTCGTGGCGGAAGGGTTTCGGGTTCGTGGTGAACTAGGGGCTAGGGGTATGGATTCGCTCGGGAGAGTTAGGGGAAACGTTCCCGGTGTCAAGGGGAGTCCAATGAGAGGTCGGGCAGCGCAGGAGCCGACGTGTAGCCGGAGATCGACCGGAGCTCCGAGGCGGAGGGGCCTCGGTCGATCTCGAGTACCGGGGCTCTGCGAGCTCGATTGGGCGGCTAGGGAGTGTCTATTGGTTGTGCTGAAGCTGCTTGGAGGGTGCTGGAGTGCCGGGGGGACCTATTTATAGGCCAACGACGGTGACCCGACTCGGGCGCCCCGGTGACTCACCGTGGCACGCGTGCAAGCACAGTGAGGTGCTGGCCGCGAAACCACGGGTTCGGGACGTGGTTTAGGGCCTCTGGTGCAACGGCCGCAGAGGGAAAGCGAGTGGGGACGAGCTGCAGCGACCGTGCATGCTCGGCCGCGTCGGGCGCGCACGGGCACGCGTCGCCTGAGCTCTTGCGCGAGTGGGAGATGGTCCCTGGGATAGCTTTGCACTGAATGGTTGTCGGGGGAGCGCTTGGACACAACTGGGGAGGCTGGGACCGGCCGGAGCGTCGGCCCCTTGCGGGTGGCTCTCTGTAGCGCGCCCAGAGCGTAGTTTTGGCATGCCACGGCATGCTGGCTCGTTCTGGGGCACTTGGGACTAGCCGTTGTGGTTTAGTGGGAGCTCGAGCTGGTCAAGGGAGCAAGGAACACTAGTGTTGCCAGTACTGCCCTGCAGCTCAAATTGGAGTTCTTGTCACTTGTGCTTGGAGTTGGGGAGGGGCTGATTGGTTGGGTGTTCAGGGTGTTCTGGTGCTCTAACCCACCAAGTTTGGGGCCTTGACATTGGGTAAAACAGTGGCTAGGAAGGTTTTTACCTTCCTGTCAGTAGGTGTTCGACAATGACTTGGGGTGCTTCCACTCCACCACTGTAAATGAAACTTAACAGGTTTGGTCTTGGGGTAAAAATATGGGGTTCCACCAAATTTGAGCTCCATTGAACAAGTTTGGCTTTGCAAACTTGAAAATGTCTCAAAATGACCAATACTGTCCTTTACAAAGGAAGTGTGGCCAAACAGAGTCTCACAAATCTCATTTTTGGTGTGGAGTCCTCATTTGGGGTGTTAAACACCTCTGCAAAGTTTCAGCTCTATTGGAGAAACTTTGCAATGTAGAGTTGTTCCAACTCTACTCTGGACAGAGAGGGTTTTGGGCTCTTTAAGTGCACTTCCCCACGTTGGATCAAGGTGAGATTTTAGGTGAGCACCTAATATGGTTTGGGAGGGCTCCTGTAATTTTATGGGAATTTACTGAGATAATTTCCTTTGGAAACATCTCAAAAAGCTAAAACAGAGAGGAATGGTTTTCAGGGTTTTACTCAAATAGTATTAATATAAAATAGGGTTGAAAATCTTATATATGAAAAATATATGTCCTTCTGAGCTTCCATGAATTTACTCAGAATTTTCTAAGGTAGGAAAGTAATTTTCCTTGTGGAAATATCATTACTGGCCTTAGAAATAGACATAAATATAAAATAGGAAAATAATATTTTAAATCACCAATTAATGTTTTTAATGAATGAAAATAATATTTGGATCAGATCACCAACTTTGGTTGGAAGTGCCACTTGGCTACATGAGCTAGTAGTGTATCCCAACATGATGAAGGTGATCTTGATATAAAGGAAAGAGGGGTTTTGAAGAGAGCAAAATAATAAGTTTTTCGTGGGTTTGAGTCATCAAACAAGCAAGCATACACTCAAACAATGGCTGACATAGCACTCACAACATTATTTGAAAAAGTTTTAACAAGCCCTGATTTTTGCAACGCAGAAAACTTGGGGTGAAAAACAGGGTGTGACAGACCTATCCCCCTTACAAGAATCTCGTCCCCGAGATTCCTAAGCTAAGCGTTAAACAACTCGGGAAATTCTGGTCGGAGATAGGCTTCACGTTCCCATGTGGCTTCTGCTTCGGTATGGTTGCTCCACTGAACCTTGAAAAGCTTGATGGTGCGGCTTCTGGTGCAATGCTCAGCTTCGTCAAAAATGTGGATCGGTCTCTCGCGGTAGGTAAGGTCCGGTTGAAGGTCAATAGCTTGATGATCAATGTCCTTGTAAAGATAGGGACGGTTCGACACTTGCAAACACTTCTGGAGCTGTGACACGTGGAACACGTTGTGCACACCCGAAAGTTCAGGAGGTAGCTCCAACTGATAAGCTACTTCCCCGCGCCTTGCCGTGATCTTGAAGGGTCCAATGAACCTTGGAGCTAGCTTCCCCTTGACATGGAAACGCTTGGTCCCCTTGAGAGGCGTGACTCGCAAGTACACCTGGTCTCCGGGAACAAACTCCACGTTTCTGCGGCGAGGGTCCGCATAGCTCTTCTGCCTTGACTTAGCTGCCTCCAAGTTCTCTCGGACAAGCCGAACCTTGTCCCCGGCTTCCTGGAGTGCTTCTGGTCCGAAAACTAGTTCTTCACCGGTGTCGGACCAATTGAGCGGGGTGCGGCATTTCCGCCCATATACTGCTTCGAATGGGGCCATCTGAAGACTGGACTGGTAGCTGTTGTTGTAAGAGAACTCAGCAAATGGTACGCAGTCTTCCCACTTGGCACCATGGGCCAAAACACAAGCGCGGAGCATGTCCTCAAGTATCTGGATTACCCTCTCGGTCTGTCCGCCCGTCTGTGGGTGGAAAGCCGTACTGAAGGAGAGTTTGGTTCCGAGAGCTTCTTGAAACTTTTTCCAGAATCTTGAGGTGAACTGCGTGCCGCGGTCGGACACGATCTCCTTGGGAACTCCATGGAGACTCACCACTCAATGAATGTATAGACTGGCCAGCTGGCTGCCATCGTAAGTGGTGTTAACGGGGATGAAATGGGCCACCTTGGTCAAATGATCAACTATGACCCAAATGGAGTTATGTCCCTTATTCGACCGGGGCAACCGGGTGATGAAGTCCATGCCGACTATATCCCACTTCCATTCCGGCACTTGAAGAGGTTGCAGTAATCCAGCGGGTCGCTGGTGTTCAGCCTTGACTCGCTGACATACATCGCATTTAGCGACATAGGATCCAATTTCCCTCTTCATGCCATCCCACCAGAATCGTTCTCGGATGTCTTGGTACATCTTGGTACCACCTGGATGGATAGAGTACGGTGTGTCATGTGCCTCTTGCAGGATCAAGTCCTTAAGCTCGGCCTTGTTGGGTACGCATAAGCGCTTTCCGTACCACAATACTCCTTGCTCATCAATCGAGAATCCTGGGGCTTTTCCTTCTCCCACCTTCCTCTTGAGGCCTTCGATACTCTTGTGCCCCTTCTGGGCTTCCTTGATGTCGTCTGCCAGAGTAGGCTTGACTTCGAGGTTGGCCAGGTACCCTGGTTCGACTATCTCAAGTCCTAAGCCCTCCATCTCTTCACACAAGACGGGTAACCTTTCCTTGAGCGTGACGTTCAAGCAGCCTGCCTTCCGGCTCAAGGCATCGGCTACCACGTTCGCCTTGCCGGGATGGTACTGAATGCTGAGATCGTAATCCTTGGTTAACTCAAGACATCTCCGCTGTCTCATATTCAGCTCCCTCTGGGTGAAGATGTATTTCAGACTCTTGTGGTCTGTATATATCTCGCATCACTTTCCCAGAAGGTAATGTCGCCACGTCTTCAGAGCATGCACTATAGCTGCTAGCTCGAGATCATGGGTGGCGTAGTTCTCCTCGTGCGGTCGCAGTTGCTGTGACAAGTACGCCACAACCCTGCCATCTTGCATCAGGACTCCACCGAGCCCGGTTCCCGAGGCATCACAATATATCACGAATTCCTTGTTGATGTCCGGAGTAACCAATACCGGGGCGGTAGTTAGCCTCTTCGTCAACTCCTGGAAGCTTGCTTCACACGCTGATGTCCACTCGAACTTCCGGCCTTTCTTCAAGAGCTGAGTCATAGGTCGAGCGATACTGGAGAATCCTTAGACAAACTTGCGGTAGTATCCCACGAGCCCGAGGAAACTCCTGACATCCTTCACGTCCTTGGGTGATTCCCAGTTGGTCACTGTAGTAATCTTGGACTGATCTACGGCCAAACCGCGTGCCGTCAGGGTATGACCCAGAAATCCAACTTCGTTCAGCCAGAACTGACACTTGCTGAATTTGGCATAAAGTTGGTGCTCTTGAAGCTTTCCCAGAACTAGCCTCAGGTGTTGCTCATGCTCTTCTTCGGACTTGGAGAAGATTAGTATGTCATCGATGAACACGACGACAAACTTGTCCAAATATTCCATGAAGACCTTGTTCATGAGGTACATGAAGTAGGCTGGGGCATTCGTCAAACCGAAGGGCATGACCGTGCATTCATATAGACCGTACCGGGTCACGAATGCAGTCTTGGGTATATCTTCGGGTCGGATCTTCAACTGGTAGTATCCCGATCGGAGATCGATCTTGGAAAATACCCTGGCCCCGTTTAACTGGTCAAACAGGTCTTCGATCTTGGGGAGTGGGTACTTGTTCTTAATTGTGACTTCATTAAGGGAATGGTAGTCGACGCAGAGTCGAATGGTACCATCCTTCTTTGAAACAAATAGAACAGGTGATCCCCAAGGTGACGCACTCGGACAAACGAACCCTTTCCTGAGTTTCTCATCCAGCTGCTTCTTCAGCTCTGCCAGCTCTTCGGAACCCATCCTGTAAGGCTTTTTATAAATTGGCCTCGATCCGGGCATAAGCTCAATGATGAACTCAATATCTCGGTCAGGAGGCATTCCGGGTAGCTCGTGAGGAAAGACGTTCGGGTATTCACAGACTATAGGCACTCGATCAAGCTCTACCTCGGAGAGACTGTTGACTCGAGGTGCGTGAGCCTATACTGGCTCAGAGACGAACTTGACCTTGACCCCTTGGTTGCTTATCATGGTGATGGCCCTGTTGGCACAGTCCAAAAGGCTCTGGTGCTTGGCCAACCGATCCATACCGAGGATTACTTCCACACCTTGTGATTTAAGCACAATGAGGTCTGCCAAGAAACTCGTCCCATTGATAACTATCTCGACCCTTCTACATCCTAGGTTGGTCCTTAATACTGCTCCCGGGGTTTGGATTGCCATATGCCAGCGGAGTAAAGTGGGTTTTAAACCACATTTTTCGGCAAACCCTAGAGTAACAAAAGAATGCGAGGCACCACAATCAAACAACACTGTTGCTGGAGTTGAGTTGACGAGGAACTTACCGAGAATGCAGTCCGGGTCTTCCTGTGCTTCTTCTACAGTGATGTGATTGATCCGGCCCCTACCATTGAACTGTTGGTTGCAGGGAGCCTAGTTCCTCCTTGGTTTACCTTGACCGGGGTTGGGTGCATTGGGACGCGGTGCGTCGGGCTTCTTGTTTGGGCACTGCCTCGAATAGTGCCAAGTCTGACCACACCCAAAGCAGGTGACTTGCCCCGGAGGGTTGGTCTTGACTCCACCGTTGTTCGGCGGTTTGACTACTGGCTTGACTTGCTGCTGAGGCTGATAATTCTGGCGGAACTCCGGGTACTTGTACTGTTGCTGCTGAAAGTTGGGTCTTGCAGGTGTTGACTGCCACGGTCTTGGTCTTGCGTTACCGGGTCCTCCACTGCCTATCAGTTTGCGCTTGCGGGTGTCGTCCATTGCACGACGCTTGTCTTCCAGCATAAGCGCTTTGTTAACCAACTCGCTGAAAGTCCAGCAGTCGCAAACCACCAGCTGGTATTGCAGGGACTGCTGTAACCCTTCCATGAAGCGTTCCACCTTAGCGGCCTCAATGTTAACATCTTCAGGCGCGTACCTCGACAAGAGATTAAACTTCTGCAGGTACTCCTTAACAGTTCCACTGCCTTGCCTTAAGGCTCGGAATTCCGCTTCTTAATGGTCATCAGTCCAGGTGGAATGTGAGCCGCGCGAAATCCTTCCTTGAACATCTCCCACGTGATGACTTGCCCTGCCCGCATGGTCTGGAATCCATCCCACCATGCCCTGGCGGTGCCTCCGAGGCAGTGAGAAGCATAAAGGACCTTCTCATGATCATCGGTGCACTTGACCAGCGCAAGGAGGTCTTCAATGGTGCGAATCCAGTCATCAGCGTCCAGGGGTTCAGTCGACTCCGTGAATATGGGGGGCGTAGTCCGCATGAACTCAGAAAGAGTAGAGCGACCACCGCCATACTCATTCCGCGGCGGGTTGTCCACTAGGACTTGGGTCAGCTGCTATATAGCGGCATTGCTGGCTTGACGCTCCTCTTGAAGAGCTTGAAGGAACTAAGCCATCGTCAAGTTCTCAGGAGGAGGTGGTGGCGGAAGGTCTCTAGGCTGCTCGTGGTGACCCTCCAGCGTGAGCTTCTCCTTCGGTTCCCTGCGGCGTCCCTGAGGAGCCGGCGCCGGGGTTGCCGAAGGTGCTGTTGCGGGTTGCGTTCACCATCCTGTCATAGAAATAGACAGGTCAAAATGCCACCTTGCTCGGGAGTACAAGGATTTGCTCCTAGTAAGAGAGGGTCCAATACGTGCATGTGCCAAGTCTTTAAAACCAATGTTTTTGACAAACTAGAAATTGCATTCATGACAACTAGGTGACGTAGTCACTTACAGGCTGCCCAAGGCAATAGGTGACTTACATCAAGCACACATACGCAAATTAAAAACGGAAACATGGATACCCTATACTTGGGGTACTCCGAATTGCCTACACGAAAACCTAAACGGCGGACTGCTCGGTCTCAAAGGCGGAATCAGCAGGATCCTCATCTTCATCAACATCCTCTTCCTTTATAGGAGTGGAAGAAAGAATGCGTACATCTCGCCGTCTCTTGGGCGAGGCGGCGAAGATCTCAGTGTACTCTTCCGCTGTCAGGCGGCGACTCTGAAGAGGAACTGCCTGGATGGGTAACACACCACCCCTAGTGGCAACAGCTGCCCTCCCTTCAGGTGCGCCTGCCTTCTTTACTTTGCGGTTCTGCATCTTCTCAGTGTGGAGTAGGCCTTTGACTTGATGCAGCTCCTGGTGAAGCTTGACTGATTCCTTAACTAGGAAGTGTGTCAGGGTGTCTGACGAGAGACTGAAGTAGGTCTGAAACCTTAGTGGCATCCCATCCTCCGTGGCTGGGGTGAGTGTCCAGCTCCCATCCACTCCTTCCTTAATGAAAGGTAGATGACGAGTGACAGGCTCATTAGCCATCTCAGGGAGGATGCTGCGGAGTTGCACGAGCGCCTCTCGTGCAACCGTCTCCACTGCCAACATCAGCTCTACCATCTGTGGTCCTTCGAAGAACCAACTAGACGGGGAGTCATTAGCCTTCACTATCACGTCCACGTGATATTCCTTGTTGTCGGCGTTGACCCAGTGCTTGTGGTAGAGGAAGATGGGCGTGCGTTGTACGTGGCACTTCTCGAGACAATCCACCACAAGTAGTGGAAAGCCGGTCTCCAGAAGCGTCTCAGGTACGACAGCCATCTACAAGGCATAGGAGAGAAGTCAGGAGGTTGTATGTGCAAGAATCTTGTGCAAGGCTGGTGTCCTAACGTTCTGGGTTAACGTCCTTGCTATCTAAGGCTTCCTATGGTCAAGATGGCTCTGATACCAGCTCTGCGGGGACCCCGACTAGCAAGTCGAGTTCGCCGTGCCGAGTGACCCCAAGGATCAATGTTCATTGAACACAGATACTGAATAATAGAGTCTTACATCCAAGTACCGAATTATTACATCAAATGACCAGAAGGTCGGGTTCAAGAGCAAGGCCTAAAGCCAAATAAAACGGATACATCAGGTAGCGGAAACTCGTAAGGGCTAAGCGGTGCCCATGCCATCAAACCTACACCGACAGGCATTCTGACTTGGAAGCGCCCTAGATCGCAGGTCCGTCTCCGACGGCGTACTCATCGCCAAACTCCGGTCCTTCCATGTCTGGTCAATAACATAACCAGTGGCAAGCCAATGAGTACTTTGAATGTACTCGCAAACAGCCCATGATATGAATATGATAAGGAATAACAGTAACAGTTATCTTTAGTGGAATGCATTGTGGTGGTATGATCAAGTATGTGCAACAAGTTAAGAACTACTTTTGAAGAACAGGTTACGGATATTGACATATCTGTCAAGGGTTGAACCATCCGGGTTCACCCGATATGCCAAGTCATTGGACTTGTCATATCCTCAAGATATTAATGAGGGCTAAACCATCCGGGTTTACCCTATATGTCAAGTCACCGAACTTGATCATATTTTTATCATGATTATAACAACACCTTTTTAACACCATGCACACGCACTTGGTTTATGCGGAAACTCAGGACGTAGTTTAAGCAGCACCACCCAACTGTCCTTGACCGTGGACACGGCTATTCGAATAGTTTACACTCTGCAGAGGTAGTACGCTGGACCCACGAGAAACGGAATACTTCCGTGTCATCCACGACTCGCAGTATATCACATATACCCGAGGTAAGTACCCGATCATCATCTTTCCCCTGACGATACTAGACAAAGAGATCCACTCGATTGGTACCCAGCCCACATGTTGTACGTCTTACGAGCACCAACTCTAGACTGTAACAACCATGCTGGGACCAACGGTGTGCCTGGAACTCATAATAATGGCATAGTTGTCCTACCTGGCACGACCCCATCACAAGAGTGACACCGATCACTCCCGCCACTAGTAATGTGGCTCTTTGCTAGCACCGACCAGAGTAATCAACAAAGCCCCGTCCCATAAAGGGGTATCATGGTCGTACTGGTAAGGTTGGGACGGTCGACACATCATAAATCTAATCCATTTCCGAAACCATACTCACACCAAAATCACCGGTGCATCACTTCACCAAAAGTGATCACCAACTCATCATCACCCTCGGGCATTAGTGGCACCCGACGGGGTTTTCATAAACTCTTTATTTAACTCATCATTATGCTCATGACAAAATGCTCTTATTATTACTTGTCAACATGATAATATCATGACCCTCACGGGGTAGGGTCAAGCTCAATGCAGTGATACTACTCTACTAGTCAACATGACAGTAGCATGATCCTCGTAGATGGTAGGGTCAGCTCATCATGTTTGTGCTCCGAGGAGCCATGTGAATATCACTACTACCATGCAAGTGCTTCGAAGAAGCCTTCGGTACCATCACATCAATGATGAACCGGCATCGTGATCACATGCAACGGAAA
Organism: Hordeum vulgare subsp. vulgare; assembly: GCF_904849725.1. NCBI lineage: Eukaryota > Viridiplantae > Streptophyta > Magnoliopsida > Poales > Poaceae > Hordeum > Hordeum vulgare. Next base: position 420,776,581 of record NC_058524.1, read on the forward strand.
GTACTTGCTATTCTAGCATGCATCATTGTATTTACTTAAGTCATGGCAAAAGGGCTGCTTGCCTTGGTCAGCTAGGTATCCGGGGTCTTCGAGGTATTCCGCTCCGGATCCTCCGTCACTCGGTAATTCTACCGTCGAGAAAGGAATAAATAAATACTAGCTCTCACTAAAACAGATCACAAAGTGCTTTTGAAAATGTTGCAAGGCTTGAATAAATTCTGGATATTATATTGATAAATGTTTCTTATTGTTTTATTAGCTAAGCATATTTATTTAAAAGGAAACAGAAGCAAACAAGTGCTTTTTAATATCATTTTATTATATCAAAATAGTTTCTATTTTTGATAAATGTCAACTATTACAGAATCAAATACTACTCATTTTTAGAAAAATACTGGTGGAAGAATTATATTTTTCTACTGGCTAAATCTTTTTATAAAAATAATTTAGTTTGCTGGATTAAAACAAAAGAAAAAGGCCAGGGGAAACAGATCCAGCCGGCCCAGCCAGCAGGCCTGGCCACCAGGCGCGCGCGGGCCAGGTTCAAACCTGACCTGTGGGCCCGTGGGTCAGCTTCAGCGGCTGCGCGCACTAGCTGCCCCCGGACACCGACAGGTGGGCTCCACCTGTCGGGTCCTTCTCCTACCTCCTGCCAGAGAGGTGGAGATGGACGCCGGCGAGGCTGCCGTTGTCCTCAGGCCTAGCTAGGAACGGGAACGGGTTCCTCGTGCCTCCGCCTACCCGCTCGTGGTCGGGACGTCACCGGAGGTGGTCTGGGTCGCCGGCGACGAGGTGCTCGTGGTGGAAGGGTTTCGGGTTCGTGTTGAACTAGGGGCTAGGGGTATGGATTCGCTCTGGAGAGTTAGGGGAAATGTTCCTGGTGTTAAGGGGAGTCCAATGAGAGGTCGGGCAGCGGAGGAGCCGACGTGTAGCCGGAGATCGATCGGAGCTCCGAGGCGGAGGGGCCTCGGTCGATTTCGAGTACAGGGGCTGTGCGAGCTCGATTGGGCGGCTAGGGAGTGTCTACTGGTTGTGCTAAAGCTGCTTGGAGGGTGCTGGAGTGCCGGAGGGACCTATTTATAGGCCAACGACGGTGACCCGACTCGGGCGCGCCGGTGACTCACTGTGGCACGCGTGCAAGCACAGTGAGGTGCTGGCCGCGAAACCACGGGTTCGGGACGTGCTTTAGAGCCTCCTGGTGCAACGGCCGCAGAGGGAAAGCGAGTGGGGACGAGCTGCAGCGACCGTGCGTGCTCGGCCGCGTCGGGCACGCACGGGCACGCGTTGCCTGAGCTCTTGCGCGAGGGGGAGAGGGTCCCTGGGGTAGCTTTGCACTGAATGGTTGTCGGGGGAGCGCTTGGACACAACTGGGGAGGCTGGGACCGGCCGGAGCGTCGGCCCCTTGCGGGTGGCTCTCTGCAGCACGCCCAGAGCGCAGTTTTGGCATGCCACGGCATGCTGGCTCGCTCTGGGGCACTTGGGACGTGTCCTCCATGTCCTAAGTGTTGCTGGGAGTGTGCCTAGCTGTTGTGGTTTAGTAGGAGCTCGAGCTGGTCAAGGGACCAAGGAACACTAGTGTTGCCAGTACTTCCCCTGCAGCTCAAATTGGAGTTCTTGTCACTTGTGCTTGGACTTGGGGAGGGGCTGATTGACTGGGTGTTCAGGGTGTTCTGGTGCTCTAACCCACCAAGTTTGGGGCCTTGACATTGGGTAAAACAGTGGCTAGGAAGGTTTTTACCTTCCTGTCAGTAGGTGTTCGACAGTGACTTGGGGTGCTTCCACTCCACCACTGTAAATGAAACTTAACAGGTTTGGTCTTGGGGTAAAAATATGGGGTTCCACCAAATTTGAGCTCCATTGAACAAGTTTGGCTTTGCAAACTTGAAAATGTCTCAAAATGACCAGTACTGTCCTTTACAAAGGAAGTGTGGCCAAACAGAGTCTCACAAATCTCATTTTTGGTGTGGAGTCCTCATTTGGGGTGTTAAACACCTCTGCAAAGCTTCAGCTCTATTGGAGAAACTTTGCAATGTAGAGTTGTTCCAACTCTACTCTGGACAGAGAGGGTTTTGGGCTCTTTAAGTGCACTTCCCCACGTTGGATCAAGGTGAGATTTTAGGTGAGCACCTAATATGGTTTGGGAGGGCTCCTGGAATTTTATGGGAATTTACTGAGATAATTTCCTTTGGAAACATCTCAAAAAGCTAAAACTGACAGGAATGGTTTTCAGGGTTTTACTCAAATAATATTAATATAAAATAGGGTTTAAAATCTTATATATGGAAAATATATGTCCTTCTGAGCTTCCATGAATTTACTCAGAATTTTCTAAGGCAAGAAATTAATTTTCCTTGTGGAAATATCATTACTGGCCTTAGAAATAGACATAAATATAAAATAGGAAAATAATATTTTAAATCACCAATTAATGTTTTTAATGAATGAAAATAATATTTGGATCAGATCACCAACTTTGGTTGGAAGTGCCACTTGGCTACATGAGCTAGTAGTGTATCCCAACATGATGAAGGTGATCTTGATATAAAGGAAAAAGGGGTTTTGAAGAGAGCAAAATAATAAGTTTTTCATGGGTTTGAGTCATCAAACAAGCAAGCATACACTCAAACAATGGCTGACATAGCACTCACAACATTATTTGAAAAAGTTTTAACAAGCCCTGATTTTTGCAACGCAGAAAACTTGGGGTGAAAAACAGGGTGTGACATATGTGCATTATTGTTCATTCATTTCATTTATGTGCACCACCAAGATGTATGTGACATGGAGGAGTGAACCATGATCCTAATGTATTGTCCATTTGCATTCAAACACACATTCAAAATAATGCACAAATTTAGGGGGAGCTCTTGTTTTTCACATATTTCTCAAAGCGATGGTGCGAATACTTTTATCGAAGCTTTGATCTATATGGTGTCATCAATTACTCAAAAGGGGGAGATTGAAAGCACAATTGCTCCCTAAGGTGGTTTTTGTACTTAATAACAACATATGTATCATTGAACTAATGATTCTATTAAGTATATTTTGGAAAAGTTCAAAGATGCATTGGCTAAAGGATTGTGGGGAGATGCCCCTTGATGCAAGGAAAGGAATAGGATTGGCCAAGTTTCAAGCCACAAGACTCTACATGTTATATTTGTAAGAAATCACATTTGAGTCCATAGGAAAGCCAATACTATTAAAAGGGGGTGAGGTATCAATGATGAATTGGTTGCTCAAGTTCTTTGAGATAGCCACCAAAAATACTCAGCCATTCTCCCATAGTATTCTTTGTCCAAAGCCTAAACAACAAAATCGATGCCACCAACAATTTCCACTCGGCCCTACCAATTTTTCCAGAGGTAGAACCTATGCCAAACCCTAGAATCTCGGTACCACCAACTTTAAATTTGGTGCCACCGAAAATAAGTGACCAACTTTCTGGTCTGTCATTTTCAAGAATCAGAATTTCTAAGTTTTGAAATCGGTCTCATCGATATTTGGAAACTGCCCTAGGTCACCATATCAGTACCACCGAGATTCCTATTTCGGCCTCACCGAGAATTCAAAAGTTGCCACATTTAGTGCAAGTTGGTACCACTAAGATTCATGTTGGTGTCACCAAGTTGTGCAATAATGTTTTAATGGTTGGATTTTTGGAGATGCTTATATAAAGGCCTCCACCACCTCTCATTCGCAGTGGAAGCACTCAAAACACACACACACACACTTGCCATATCCATTTTTCTGACAGATAGCCACCTACTCATGTGTTGAGATCAAAATATTCCAATCCGTCCATTAGAAACTCTATCTCTAGCCTTACCAAGTTGTTTTCCACCAAATCAATCTCTTCTAGCCATGCCAAATCTGTGAGGGGTGATTGAGTGTTGAGGAGACTATATTTTGAAGCACAAGAGCAAGGAGTTCATTGTTCTATCGCATCTACTACCTTTTGGAGGGTGGTGCCTCCTAGATTGGTTAAGTGTCGCTTGGGAGCCTCCGACTTCGTTTTGTGGAGTTGAACCAAGAAGTTTATAACGACAAGGACATCACCTACTTCGTGAAGATCCACCCCGAGTGAGGCTAGTCCTGTGTGGACGTAAGCCATGGTGGAATAGACAAGGTCGCTTCTTTGTGGACCCCTTGTGGGTGGAACCCTCACTGGACTCTCGCAGTCATTACCCTCCGTGGGTTAAAGTCTCCACTAACGTGAACGTATGATAGCACCACCTATCAGAACCACGGCAGAAATCACTATGTCAACCTTTGCGTTTGATCTTCATATCCCTACCCTCTTCTTACATTTTCATTTCATTACTTTCTGTTGTAGTACTCTTAGATATGCATGTGTAGGGTGTGCTTGACTTACTACATGTGCTAAAACTGGCCCACAACTAAATTGGAAAAAGGCTAATTTTTTATTTTGTCAAGTAGTCTAATCACCCCTCTTGTAGACATATTTCGTATCATACATAAGGGCATATTCCTGATACGTCTCCAAAGTATCTATAATTTTTTATGGTATCATACTATTATCTTGTCAAACTTTGGATGTTTTATATGCCTTTTATATCTTTTTTGGGACTAACTTATTAACTCAATCCCCAGTGGCAGTTCCTGTTTTTTCCATGTTTTTACCCTTTTCAGAGGAAGAGTTGAAACGGAGTCCAAACAAAATAAAATCCCCGAAAATATATTTTTTCGAAACAAAAGAAGATCGGGAGACTTGAGAACCAAGGCAGAGGGTCCCCAGGGACCCCACAAGCCCCCAGCCCCGGCCAGGGGGGAGACCGGGCCTCACGGGCTTGTGGGACCCCTGGACCTCCTCTACCCTAGGTTTTGCGCCTATATATTCCCTAAAATCCGAGAAAAGATCAGGAGATCATCGAAAATACATTTTTGCCGCCGCAAGCTTCTGTCTTCGCAAGATCCCATCTGGGGCACGTTCTGGTGCCCTACCGCAGGGGGATTTGGACACGGAGGGCTTCTTCATCAACACCATGACCTCTCCGATGATGCGTGAGTAGTTCACCATAGACCTTCGGGTCCATAGCTAGTAGCTAGATGGCTTCTTCTCTCTCTTGGATCTTCAATACAAAGTTCTCCATGATCTTCATGGAGATCTATCAGATGTAATCTTCTTTTGCGGTGTGTTTGTCGAGAACCGATGAATTGTGGATTTATGATTAGATTATCTATGAATCTTATTTGAGTTTCTTCTGATCTCTCTTATACATGATTTCATATCCTTGTAATTCTCTTCGAGTTGTGGGTTTTGTTTGGCCAACTAGATCTATGATTCTTGCAATGGGAGAAGTGCTTGGTTTTGGGTTCATATAATGTCACATCTATGCAATGGGAGAAGTGACAGAAGGGGTAGCGAGGCACGCATCATGTTGTTGCCATCAAGGGTAAAAAGATGAGGTTTTCAATTGGTTTGAGATTATCCCTCTACATCATGTCATCTTGCTTAAGGCATTACTCTGTTCGTCATGAACTCAATACACTAGATGCATGATGGATAGCGGTTGATGTGTGGAGTAATAGTAGTAGATGCAGGAAGTATCTGTCTACTTGTCTCGGACGTGATGCCTATATGTATGATCATTGCCTTAGATATCATCATGACTTTGCGTGGTTCTATCAATTGCTCGACAGTAATTTGTTCACCCACCATAATACTTGCTATATTGAGAGAAGCCTCTAGTGAACACTATATGGCCCCCGGGTCTACTCCACACCATATTTTCAGCCTTACACTTTTACTTCGTTGCACTTTCTGCCTTCGGATCTCACTTTGCAATCAATGTTGAAGGGATTGACAACCGCTTTATAGCGTTGGGTGCAAGCTCTTTTGTGTTTGCGCAGGTACTCTGGACATGACGAGATTCTCCTACTGAATTGATACCTTGGTTCTCAAACTAAGGGACATACTTATTGCTCCTGTGCTGCATCACCCTTTCCTCTTCAAGGGAAAAACCAACGCAAGCTCAAGAGATGACAGAAGAATTTCTGGCACCATTGTCGGGAAAGGACTTTTGTTGCCGTAGCTGAACAATTTCTTGCGCCATTGCCGGGGAGGATCAAGTCAAGAACTCATCCAAGTGTCGCAAACTCATCTCTTGCATTTACTTTGTTTGTCAGTTGCCTCTCGTTTTCCTCTCCCCCACTTCACAAATCTTTGCCTTTTCGTTTGCCCTTTTCTCTCGCTTGTTTTCTGCTCGTCTGTGCGGGATAGTCTACCTGTCCTCATGGCTAGATCCACCACTTCAAATGATACTCCCGAGAGCGAAGTTCTCAATTTCAAACAAATTGAGGAAGAAAACATAAAGGACGCTTGGTATAGGATTGCAATGCTCAAAGTAGATCTACTCATAAGCAATCCACTACCGTCCTGCTTCGCAGTTTTCATGTGGGTGTTTCTCATTGGAATAGGTATATTCTTGACACCATCGTAGGTGGTAATTTCTTGGGTAGCCATACCGTTGATACTTACGGAGCTGTAATAAATTTGGTAGGCTCACCTCCACTCATGGTTCATGGAACTACCTTAACTCTAGAACATGTGATGCGTAGGCTGGATGTGATTGAAAATAAAGTTGCTACGATCGAGCTTATTGAGAATTTGGATAAAGATATCCACAATCAAATCACTCAGTTCGGATCCATGGTAGGAATGGTTTTGAAAAATTTAAAGGAGAAGGAACCCACAGTTAATGAAAAATTAGGTCATGATTCCGCTAGGATTCGCAAACTAGAGGATGTTATAACCAACTTGGGTTCCGCTTTTGCCGTTGTGCAGAATACTCCAATTTTTGCCCACAATAAGGTCACCAAGTCTATTTTTGTTCCCAAAAATAGTGGTGAATAATCTAGCAAGAAAGATGAAAACCTTAAGATGATAAGTGACCAAGCTACTTATGGTTTGAGCACCAAAGTCGACGATACGTGATTCTATCACCTTATGCCTAGCTAAGGGCGTTAAACAATAGCGCTTGTTGGGAGGCAACCCAATGAATTTGTCTTTTTCGTTCTGTTTTGTTGCGTCCACACCATCATAACTCTGTTGTGATTGTGTTTTTCGTGTTTCTTTTTGTGTTTGAGCGAAGCAAAACCTTTATGACTAGTCTTTGTGAGGGTTGTTTAATCCTGCTGGAAAAAGACAAAAACTTTTCACTCACGAGATGATTTTTAATTTTTATTTAGAAAGAGGTTTTGCGTTGATTCTTTTTGCTGCTGGTTGATATGCCTTTTCCCATGCAGTCGTAATGTTTCAGAAGTTTTTAGGTATTAGAAGTATATGAAGTATACAGATTGCTACGGACTGGTCTGTTTTTGACAGATTTGTTTTTGTTGAGTTGGTTGCTTGTTTTGATGAAACTATGGATAGTATCGGGGGGGTACTAGCCATGGAAAAGTGAGAATACAGTAGCCCAACACCAATATAAATAGAAATCAAGATTGCTACAGTACCTAAAGTGGTGGTAGTTTGTTTTCTTGTGCTAATGTTATCACGAGTTTCTGTTTAAGTTTTGTGTTGTGAAGTTTTCAAGTTTTGGGTGATGCTCTCATGGACAAAGAGATAAGGAGTGGAAAGAGCTCAAGCTTGGGGATGCCGAAGGCATCCCTAACCAAATTCAAGGACACCAAAAAGCCTAAGCTTGGGGATGCCCCGGGAAGGCATCCCCTCTTTCGTCTTCAATCCATCGGTAACATTACTTGGAGCTATATTTTTATTCACCACATGATATATGTTTTTCTTGGAGCGTCTTGTATCGTAGGAGTCTTTTTTTTGTGTCACAATCATCCTTGCTGCACACCTTTAGAGAGAGACATGCACTCATCGTGATTTTGCTAGAATGCTCATCGTGCTTCACTTATATCTTTTGAGCTAGATAATTTTGCTCTATGTGCTTCACTTAGATCTTTTAGAGCACGGTGGTGCGTGACTTGGTAGTTTGCTTATGATATGAAAGTAGTCCCAAGGGTGATAGGTATCCAAAGAGGATACAAAAACCTCCATCTTCATCTACATTGAGTAGAAAGAGAAGTCTTGATTCCTCTCAATTAGTTTTGAGACGTGGATTTGGTAATATTAAGAGTTATGTTAGTAGGGTGTTCTGAATCTAGAAATACTTGTGTTGAAGTTAGTGATTCCCGTAGATTGCACGTATGGGGAACCGCTATGTTAGGAAGTCGGAGCATAATTGATCTATTGATTGTCATCCTTTGTGTTGAGGTCGGGATCGCGCGACGGTTTACACCTACCAACCCTTCCCCTAGGAGTATGCGTTTAGCACTTTGTTTCGATTACTAATAAAAACTTTCGCAACAAGTATGTGAGTTCTTCATGACTAATGTGAGTCCATGGTATAGGTGCCTTTCACATTCCACCATTGCTAGCCACTCTAGTGCCGCGCAATTCTCACCGGTACACAAACCCACCATATGCCTTCCTCAAAACAGCCACCATACCTACCTACTATGGCATTTTCATAGCCACTCCGAGATATATTGCCATGCAAATCCCACCGTTCCGTCTCATGACTTATGCCGTCACTCTCAAATTGCCATCGCATGATTGTAAGATAGCTAGCGAGATGTTTCAACGTCATACGCCAAGCTAGATCGTTGCACATCTCGGTACACTGCCGGAGGAATTTCCTATAGAGTCATCATCATTTTGAGCTTTGAGCTCTGAGTAAATAAAAGTGTGATGATCATCATTATTAGAGCATTGTCCTGTGGGAGGAAATAAAAAAAAGGCCAAAGATCCCATATAAAAAAGAGAAAATAGAAAAAAAAAGAGGCCCAAGAGCCCAAATAAAAAAAGTAAGAGAGAAAAAGAGAGAAGGGACAATGCTACTATCTTTTTCCACACTTGTGCTTCATAATAGCACCATGTTCTTCATGATTGAGAGCTGCTTGCTTTGTCACTACCATATGCTAGTGGAAATGTTCATTATATAACTTGGCTTGTATATTCCAATGATGGGCTTCCTCAAATTTCCCTAGGTCTTCGTGAGCAAGCAAGTTGGATGCACACCCACTAGTTATCCTTTTGAGCTTTCACATACTTATAGCTCTAGTGCATCCTTTGTATGGCAATCCCTACTCATTCACATTGATATCTATTAATGGGCATCTCCATAGCCCTTTGATCCACCGAGTCAATGTGACTATCTCCTCCTTTTTTGTCTCACAACCACCACCACACTCTATTCCACCTATAGTGCTATATCCATGGCTCACGCTCATGTATTGCGTGATAGTTATAAAAAGTTTGATAAAGTAAGAGTGCAAAAACAATTGCTTGGCCAATATCGGGGTTGAGCATGATTTACATTAGTTGTGTGAGGATGATGGAGCATAGCCAGACTATATGATTTTGTAGGGATAACTTTCTTTGGCCTTGTTATTTTGAAAGTTCATGATTACTTTGCTAGTGTGCTTGAAGTGTTATTGTTTTCATGTCAATAGCAAACTATTGTTTTGAATCTTACGGATCTGAACATTCATGTCACATGAAAGAAGTTGCAAAGGACAACTATGCTAGGTAGCATTCAACATCAAAAATTTAGTCTTTATCACTTCCCTACTCGAGGACGAGCAGGAGTTAAGCTTGGGGATGCTTGATACGTCTCCAACGTATCTATAAATTTTGATGGTTTCATGCTATTATCTTGTCAAACTTTGGATGTTTTAGATGCCTTTTATATCTTTTTTGGGACTAACTTATTAACTCAATGCCAAGTGCCAATTCTTGTTTTTTCTGTGTTTTTTACCCTTTTTAGAGGAAGATTTGAAACGGAATCCAAACGGAATAAAATCCCCGAAAAGATTTTTTCCGAAACAAAGGAAGATCGGGAGACTTGAGAACCAAGGCAGAGGGTCACCACGGACCCCACAAGCCCCCCAGCCCCGGCCAGGGGGGAGGCCGGGCCTCACGGGCTTGTGGCCCCCCTGGACCTCCTCTGCCCTAGGTTTTGCGCCTATATATTCCCTAAAATCCCAGAAAAATCAGGAGATCATCGAAAATACTTTTCCGCCGCCGCAAGCTTCTGTCTCCGCAAGATCCCATCTGGGGCACTTTCTGGTGCCCTGCCGGAGGGGGGATTCAGACGCGGAGGGCTTCTTCATCAACACCATGACCTCTCCAATGATGCGTGAGTAGTTCACCATAGACCTACGGGTCCATAGCTATTAGCTAGATGGCTTCTTCTCTCTCTTGGATCTTCAATACAAAGTTCTCCATGATCTTCATGGAGATCTATCAGATGTAATCTTCTTTTGTGGTGTGTTTGTCGAGATCCGATGAATTGTGGATTTATGATCAGATTATCTATGGATCTTATTTGAGTTTCTTCTGATCTCCCTTATGCATGATTTCATATCCTTGTAATTCTCTTCGAGTTATGGGTTTTGTTTGGCCAACTAGATATATGATTCTTGCAATGGGAGAAGTGCTTGGTTTTGGGTTCATACCGTGTGGTGACCTCACCCAGTGATAGAAGGGGTAGCGAGGCACGCATCATGTTGTTGCCATCAAGGGTAAAAAGATGGGGTTTTCATCATTGGTTTGAGATTATCCCTCTAGATCATGTCATCTTGCTTAAGGCGTTACTCTGTTCGTCATGAACTCAATACACTAGATGCATGCTGGATAGCGGTCGATGTGTGGAGTAATAGTAGTAGATGCAGAAAGTATCGGTCTACTTGTCTCGGACGTGATGCCTATATGTATGATCATTTCCTTAGATATCGTCATGACGTTGTGCGGTTCTATCAATTGCTCGACAGTAATTTGTTCACTCACCGTAATACTTGCTATTTTGAGAGAAACCTCTAGTGAACACTATGGCCCCCGGGTCTACTCCACACCATATTTCAGCCTTACACTTTTACTTCGTTGCACTTTCCGCCTTCAGATCTCACTTCGCAATCAATCTTGAAGGGATTGACTACCCCTTTATAGCATTGGGTGCAAGCTCTTTTGTGTTTGCGCAGGTACTCTGGACTTGACGAGATTATCCTACTAGATTGATACCTTGGTTCTTAAACTGAGGGAAATACTTAGTGCTCTTGTGCTGCATCACCCTTTCCTCTTCAAGGAAAAACCAATGCAAGCTCAAGAGACGAAAGAAGAATTTCTGGCACCATTACCGGGAAAGGACTTTTGTTGCCGTAGCAACTCCCCACTCTGTGTCAGCACATGATTAATATGGAACCGGATGCTAAACCTGTCATTGATCATCAATGTCGTCTCAACCCTAAGATGAAATAGGTGGTAAGAACTGAAATATTAAAACTTCTATAGGCACGTATAATTTATCTAATTGCTGATAGTAGATGGGTAAGTCATGTTCATTGTGTTCCTATGAGAGGTGATATAATTGTTGTTCCTAATGATAAAAATGAACTTATTCCACAAAGAATAGTAACTAGTTATAGGATGGTAATTTATTCCAGGAAATTGAATAAAACTACAAGAAAAGATCGTTGCCCCTTGCCTTTTATTGATAAAATGTTAGATAGATTATCTAAGAACATGCACTTTTTTTTTCTTGATGGATATTCTAGATTGTCTCAAATACCTGTGTTAAAAGAGGACCAAGAGAAAACTAACTTTACTTGCCCTTTTTGAACTTGTGCTTATAGGTGGATGCCTTTTGGTCTATGCAAGGCACCTGCTACCTTTCAAATATGTATGATTACTATATTCTCTGACTTCTATGAAAATATTGTTGAGGTTTTCATGGATGATTTTTTCTGTTTACGTGACTTCTTTTACTTATTGCTTCAACAACCTTGACCGAGTTCTACAGAGATGTCTAGAAACTAATCTTCTCTTGAATTTGGAGAAGTGCCACTTTATGGTGAATGAAGGTATAGTACTTGGGCATAAAATTTCTGAATGAGGTATATGAGGTGGATAAGGCCAAAGTTGATACAATAGAGAAAATGACATGCCCAAAAGATATCAAAGGTATAAGAAATTTCCTTGGTCATGCTGGTTTCTATAGGCGTTCCGTTAAAGATTTCTCAAATATTTATAGGCCATTAAATAATGTTCTTCAAAAGTATATTCCTTTTATTTTTTATGATGATTGTGTACAAGCCTTCGAAATACTTAAGAAAGCCTTAATTTCTCCACCTATTGTTCAACCACGTCATTGGAACTTACATTTTGAAATCATGTGTGATGCTAGTGATTATGTTGTTGGTGCTGTTCTAGGGCAAATAGTAGACAAGAAATTAAATGTTATTCATTTTGCTAATAAGACCCTAAATAGTTCCCAAAGAAATTATCCTACTACCCATAAAGAATTCTTAGCAGTTATGTTTGCATGTGATAACTTTAGACCTTACATCATTGATACTAAAGTAACTATTCACACTGATCATGCTCCTAGTAAATACCTTATGGAAAAGAAAGATGCTAAACCTAAACTTATGAGGTGGGTTTATTTACTCCAAGAATTTGACTTGCATGTCATTGATAGGAAGGGATCTGAAAACCATGTAGCAGATAACTTGTCTAGGACGGAAAATTTTCTTAATGACCCACTACCTATTGATGATAATTTTGCTGATGAGCAACTTGCTTTTATAAATACTTGATGTAGTACTCCTTTAATGCAGATTATGCTAATTACATTGTTGCTAAATATATTTCACCTAGCTTCACCTATCAATAAAAGAAACAATTCTTCTATGATTTAGGACCTTACTTTTGGGATAACCCACATCTTTATAAAGAAGGAGTAGATGGTGTTATTAGACATTGTATACATGAGCATGAACAGGAACATATCCTAAGGAAGTTTCATTTCGAGGCCTACAGAGGGCACCATGCTGGTGACAGAACTACACACAAGGTATTACAATCCGGTTTCTATTAGCCTACTATTTTTTAAAGATGCTCGTAAGTATGTCCTTTCATGCGATGAATGTCAAAGAGTTGGTAACATTGGTAAATGTCAGGAAATGCCTATTAATTATTCACTTCCTAGTGAGCCATTTGATGTCTGGGGCTTTCATTTTATGGGACTATTTCCTTCTTCTAATGGGTATACTCATATTTTAGTTGATGTTGATTATGTTACTAAGTGGGTAGAGGCTATTCCAACTAGCAGTATCGATCATAAAATGCTTAAAGACAAAATTTTCCCAAGGTTTGGAGTCCCTAGATATTTATTGGTTGATGGTGGTTCACATTTTATTCATGGTGCTTTTCATAAGCTCCTAGCTAAATATGATGTTAACCATAGAATTGCATCACCATATCATCTCAGTCTAGTGGCCAAGTTGAATTGAGCAACCGAGAAATAAAATTAATCTTGCAAAAGATTGTCAACACATCTAAAAAGAATTGGTCTAAGAAACATGATGATGCTTTATGGGCTTATAGAACTGCTTATAAAAATCCTATGTGGATATCTCCTTACAAAATGGTTTATGGAAAATTTTGTCATTTACCTCTTCAGTTAAAACATAAAGCTTATTGGGCAATTAAAGAACTTAATTATGACTTTAAAGTTGTTGGTGAAAAGAGGTTATTTGAGATTAGCTCATTAGATGAATGGAGTACACAAGCCTATGAAAATACCAAGTTATTTAAAGAAAAAGTTAAAAGATGGCATGAAAAAAGAATAAAAAAATGAGAATTCAATGTAGGAGATCGAGTGCTTTTGGACAATTCTGATTTCATATTCTTTGCACGTAAACTCCTCTCCAAATGGGAAGGCCCATATGTTGTCAAGGACGTCTATCGCTCCGGTGCTATCAAGATCAATAACTTTGATGGCAAAAATATGAGAGCGGTAAATGGAAAAAGAATTAAGGATTACATATTAGGTACGGCCATTAATGTTGAAATGAATAGTATTCAAGTAATAACTCCGAAGCAGCACATAAGAGAGACCTTCTAGAACGTTCCAGAAACCTGAAAAGGATTAGGTCCATGAAACGGTAAGAAAACCGAGTGCAAAAATTCCAAAAAAATATGTTTTGTTGGTTTTGGTACCTAGAAAATTTTCAAAAATAAAAAGGAGTCAGGGGCACCCAGGAGGGAGGCACAAGCCAACAGGGCACGACCACCCCCTCGTCGCGCTCTAATGGCATATGGGGCCCTCGTGTGCCTCCCGGACTCCTTTTTCTTCTCGAGCACGTATTTTGACCTAGAAAACATCATTATATGTACTCCCGGCTGTTCTGACCACCGCATCATGAGTTTTAACTCTGTTTTTACTTTGGGTTGTTTTTCTGACAAATCTAGATCGCCACGACAATACCAATTGAAAGGACGTGGATGTCGCCTAGAGGGGGGGTGAATAGGCGCTTTAAAATAACTACGGTTTAGGCGTAAACAAATGCGGAATAAAACTAACGTTTAATTTTTCAAGCACAAAACCTAAAATAACTAGGCTCACCTATGTGCATCAACAACTTATGCTACATAAGATAAACAACTAAGTGATAGAAAGATATATAACAAGAGACAATAAGGCTATCATAAAGTTAAGTGCATAAGTAAAAGGCTCGGGTAAGAGATAACTCATGCACGCTCAGACGACGATGTATCCCGAAGTTCACACCCTTGCGGATGCTAATCTCCGTTTGGAGTAGTGTGGAGTCACAATGCTCCCCAAGATGGCACTAAGGCCACCGTAATCTCCCCACGCCCACGCACAATGCAAGATTTCGTGATTCCACTGAGGAACCATTGAGGTCGGTCACCAAACCCGTACAAACAAGGTTGGGGCAATATCCACAACTTAATTGGAGGTTCCCAACGACACCACGAAGCTTCACCACAATGGACTGTGGCTCCGTGATGATCTCAAATGATCGGGACAATCTCCACAACTTAATTGGAGACCCCGACGCTTGCCCGGAGTTTTACACCACAATGATTGAGCTCCAAGGCACCGCCAACCTTCTAGGATGCCAAAGCATCCACGAAGAACAATCTCTAGGGTACCAAGCACCCAAGGGTAACAAGCTTCTCAAACATTTCACTTCCACGTATCACCGTGGACAACATAAACCAATGCAACTAATGCAATGGCAAGAACACACGAATTGGTCAAGTTCCTCACACTCAAATCCCTCCACAACAACAAAAGCTATGGAGTAATATGAGAGGAAGAACATGGAGCTCACAAAGAACTCCAAGATCAAGATCCAAGGGGTTCCCCTCACATAGAGGAGAAAGTGATTGGTGGAAATGTGGATCAAGATCTCCTCTCTCTTTTCCCTCAATAACTATCTAGAATAATTGGAGGGATTGAGAGTTAGCAAGCTCAAAGAAGGTCAACAATGGGGAACAACACGAGCTCAACAGATAGGGACCATTAGGGAATAACACCCCTATGGCAGCCTAGATGTAACATTTCCATATTTGTACACCCTTTCGTGTTGTGGAACCTTGTTGAACCCATGTACGAAGCTATGAGGAGGTTATCATTTCTTGTGGCCATCATTTCATATCATCATTTTGCATCATGGCATACTTTTGCTACCTGTGCACCTCTTGCTTGTGTTCCTATTGTGTGATCCTTCTTGGATGTGCTAATGCTCACATAGGTGGTGGTGGAGTGTGGTGATTTCAAAACATAGCTAAAACCCTCTTTCCCTCCTTTTATTTTAAACTTGTGTTTCAAACAGTGTTGATTTAGTTGTAAAAAATGTTGTGGGTTTAGAGGGTTTATTGTGAGTGTAGAAGTTGCTCTCGTTGTTATTTTTGGGATTTATGATAATGAGGATTTTATATAAAACAATAACTATTTTCTGTTTAGGTGTATTTTTATTTTGTCCTAAAAATCTGGTTTGTAATTTTGCTAAATAGGGCATAATTCCCTCATGCCCTAACTATTTTTTTTCAAAACCCTTTTATTTGTTCGTGGTATTATTTTGATTGGGTTGTTTATTAATAAGAGAGTAATAGTTTTGGTTTAAGAGAGAGTCAGGTGGGCCGGCTCCCTCCTTCCCTCCTTGGCTAATCTCTCTCTGACGTTAGAGAGGCCCACGAAGCGTCCCTCATGACGTCACCCTGTACGACGCCACTGCATCCGCCGATCCCTTCCCTCCTCGATCCAGCGGCTCCAAGCATTCTCCCCGAGGCCTATAAGTGGAACCTATTCCTCCTTGCAGCCCTAGCCTCCCTAGTTCCCCTCCTCTCTCTCCCTCTCGCTCCGCCAGAGAAGAACCAGGTCGCTCCGTCACCATGAGGAGCTTCGATTCGAGGTGGACATCATCGTAGCCCGTGTTGAAATTAGTAGTGGGCTTTAGGCCCATTAGAGAATTTCAGAAAAATCTCCAAGGGCCCATATAGGTGGTGACATGACAAGGTGGTGGGAAGTTTAGTCCCACCCCGCTAGTGGAGGAGAATTTGGACCCCTTTATAAGGGTCTTTCTTCACATGCTATTGGAGAGTGAGAAGAGAAGGTGCCCTCGCGCACCCCTCCTCCGCCGCCCGCCTCGCGACGCCACTCCTCGTCACTACGCGCCGCGGGTTGCAGGAATGAGCCGAGCCGAGCTCATACCTACGCGCTTATTTTTGTCGGTCAGGAACGGACAATACGTAATGGACACGGCACGATCCGAGACGTCAGATCGTGGGCTGTGACTGACTCGGACGTGGGTTCGGCCCACGTCTCTCCGCCCAGCCGCCTTTATAAGCAGGCTAACGCCTAGCATAGCCGTCACGAGACTCAGATCACATCTGCCTCACGCGTTCGTTCCCTTTGCTGCTGCTGCCGCCGGCGACTCCGTCCCGTTTACCGCGTACACGGTCGACGGGAGAGCAGGCCTCCGAAACCCCGCCTCTCCGATTCTGTAATCACACGACTGCTCGCCTTCGTCCGTCTGCTTCGTCTACGTCCTTGTCATCACCATGTCTTCACCATCCGAGGCCCATCGTCTCGCCCTTGAAGCTGAGAAGAAGAGGGCAGAGGATGCTGCTGCTGCTACGGCCGCGTCCAACACCAACGCTGCTGCTACGGCCAACTAGCCTATTGGAGGGTATGACTCGTTTATCCTCATGTTCGTATTTATCCTAGAAGTACTACTTTCTTGCATAGATGTATCAACTATATGCGTAGTATGTGCTAGGTTAGTTCAAGAATAGTACATCATTAGTCTAGTCAATGCCATGCTAGTTATTATCTCGTGGATTAATACACTCGGAAAATTGCCTATTTACTCAACAATCCAAAAACCTAATATGTGTAGGAATTTTTTGAGTAACGGTTTTGCTGCTGCACTGAAACCGGACAAGTTTACTCGTACTTATTTCAAGCGTTGGCAAATGAGAACCACCTTATGGCTCACGGCTATGAACGTGTTCTGGGTAGCCGGTGTCACTCCAACGGGAACGATCTCTCCTGAATAGGAGAAGATTTTCGTGGAGGCCACCGGCCTATTCCTTGGAGCAGTCATAAGCGTGATCGAAGATAAGCAGGTTGACGCATACTTACATATGGATGTTGCCAAAGACTTGTGGGAGGCGCTCGAATCTAAATTCGGGGCCACCGACACTGGGATTGAGATGTATGTTATGGAGCTGTTCCACGATTACAAGATGGTTGACAACCGTTCTGTATTGGAACGGGCTCATGAGATAATATGCATAGATAAAGAACTTGAGGTTCTTAAGTGCAATTTGTCGGGCAAGTTTGTCGCGGGCTGTATAATTGCTCAGCTCCCTAATTCCTGGAGGAACTTTGCTACCACTCTGAAACATCAGAGGCGTGAGTTCTCAGTAGAGGACATCATCGGCCATCTGAGTGTTGAGCAGAACTCAAGAGCAAAGGACTCTAATGGAAAAGCGGTGGAAAGCTCTTCTGCTGCCAATATGGTACATTAGAGGAACTTCAACTCCCGCAAGCCCAAGGGAAAGAATTCTATCCAACAGAATACCGACTTCAAGAAGAAGGCAAAGAAGCCCTTCAAGAATAATAAGAAGGGAGATGGCTGCTATACTTGTGGTTCAGAGGAACATTGGGCGAACAAATGCCCAAACAGGTACAAGAAGCCCGCGCAGGACTCCAAGTCTGCCAATATTATTGTGGGCAACAATGAAAGTGGTGCATCTGTGTACGGTAATTTACTTACTGTATTTTCAGTTTGTCAGTCCACCGATTGGTGGGTGGACACGGGTGCAAATATTCATGTGTGTGCTGGCTTATCATTGTTCTCTTCTTATCAGGCCAACGGTTGCGGGTCCGTATTGATGGGGAATGGCGCGAGTGCTTCTGTTCTTGGTGTTGGCACGGTCGATCTGAAGTTTACTTTGGGAAGGATCGTGCAGCTGAAGAACGTGCAGCATGTCCCCGCCATCAAGAAGAATCTCGTTAGTGGCTCCCTTCTGTGTAGAGAAGGGTTTAAGTTGGTCTTCGAGTCTAATAAAGTAGTTGTTACGAAATATGGACTTTTCGTTGGAAAAGGTTATGAATGTGGAGGTCTGTTCCGCCTTTCTCTTGCTGATTTTTGTAATAAAGTCATGAACAATATTCATTCGAGTGTTAATGAATCTGAAGTTTGGCAATCACATCTTTGTCACATAAGTTTTGGTGTTATGACACGGCTAGCAAAACTGAGTTTAATCCCGACTTTCACTTTAGCCAAAGGTTCTAAGTGCCATTCGTGTGTGCAAGCAAAGCAACTTCGCAAGCCTCACAAGGCTGCAGAGGAGAGACACTTGGCACCATTAAAACTCATACATTCTGATCTTTGTGAGATGAATGGTGTGTTGACTAAAGGTGGAAAGTGAAAGTGCGTTATATCGACTAGAGGGGGGTGAACAGGAGATTTTTAGAATTTCATCACTGAGGAAATCCCTTTTGAGGAAATTCTTCACTGATGACTAACTCACAGCGAAAACAGTAAAGGATCAGAAGTGCAAAGTTTCACAACAACAGTTTTTCAGAGTGAGGAGTGTGAAAACAGATTGCACAGTGAGCAGGCACGCAGAATACAGATGAGGATTAACTAACGTGAAGAATTTGGGGTTGAGGAAATTCATAGAAAGTCTTCAGCAAATTCTTCAAACAGTAGCAGTGAAAGTCATCAACACATAATACGAGGAAAGTAAGGAGTTGAGGAATTAGAACCCGTTTCTCAGTGAAGACAGTCGTTGATGACGCAGTTCCAACTGCTGTGACAGTCGTACATCTGGATTGGAGCGGCTTGGTATTGAAACCAAAGGACACACAGTCCCGGGATACATAGTCCCTACCGTGTTCTCCTTGGTCTAAGAACACACAGTCCTTGCCATGACGCCTAACCGTCATGAGGATGCACAGTCCTCAAAGGTAAAAGGCTTCAGTCCCACACAGGAACAACTTCTTCAGTGATGCTTAATCACTAGGTTTGGTTTGTGGTTTCGGTGTATGGGGTATTTCCTCATTGATGAATTACTCTTGAAGACTCTGAGGAATTGGGTTGCTCTTATGACAAGCGTCAGATTCTAACGGAGCAGCCAACCAGCTAATGGTTGTGGGGGGTGGCTATTTATAGCCTGGGAGCATCCCGACATGATTTGACACTAATGCCCTTAAATAATATGACCGTTGGAGTGGATAAGACCAATGACTTGGCGTGGCTATCGAAACGGTCGGAACCCTCAACTGTGAGAGTCCTCATGTCACTCGTATTCCTCACTTGACGCTTTTGGTAGGATTAGGCTTGGGTTGAGCATCATGAGGAAATTCATTCCGAAGTGTAACTTCAACCCCCTTTAACAGTACGGTGTTCCTATTACTCAAATGTGAAGAAAATAAAACAGAAATTGTAAATCTTCATGGTTCAAATTCTTCAGAGTGATTTTCTTCAGGACACACTGAATTCCTCAATTTCAGTATCTTCATGAGGAATATCAATTTCATAGCACATTACTCGCGATTCATTTCTTCAGCTTCAGACCAATTTCTTCACCCAAAGATATATATTTTTAGGGGTCGATATTATTCAAATATCTCAAACTCATCAATGACTTATAGATCCTGTGTACACTCATAAACACATTAGATACTTAACCTATAAGTCTTCAAACCACCAAAATCACTAAGGGGCACTAGATGCACTTACAGAAAGAAATATTTCATGACATTGATAGATGATTCCACTAGATATTGCTATGTGTATCTGTTAAATACTAAAGATGAGGCTCTACACTACTTTAAAATCTATAAGGCAGAAGTTGAGAATCAACTTGAAAATAAAATTAAACAAGTCCGGTCTGATCGTGGTGGAGAGTAATTCTCAAACGAGTTTGATTCCTTTTGTGCAGAACACGACATTATTCATGAGAGGACGCCTCCCTATTCACCCCAGTCAAACGGGGTTGCCGATCGGAAAAACCGTACTCTAACTGATTTGGTTAGCGCATGTTAGATACATCGGGTTTATCCAAGGCATGGTGAGGGGAGGCTATATTGACTGTGTGTCATGTCCTGAATAAGGTTCCTACAAAAGATAATGAAGTCACTCCTTATGAGGAGTGGTCGAAGAGAAGGACGACGCTCTCGTACTTACGTACTTGGGGCTGCTTGGCGAAAGTCAATGTACCGATCCCCAAGAAGCGTAAGCTTGGACCAAAGACTGTGGACTACGTTAATTTGGGATACGCTAAGAATAGCGTAGGCTATATATTTCTAGTAGTGAAATCTGAGGTACCTGACGTGAAGATCGGTACAATAATGGAGTCGAGGGATGCTACATTCTTTGAGGATATATTTCCCATGAGAGATATGCAAAGCACTTCTAGACAAGAATCTGAGATAACTCCCGAGCCTACCATTCCCATGGAATATTATGAAGAAACACATGATGATAATCCTGAGGAGGATGACGAGGAAACCCTTGGTAGGAGCAAGAGACAAAGGACTGCAAAGACCTTTCGTGATGATTTCTTCGTATGCCTCGTGGATGATAACCCCACTTCTATTTCAGAAGCGTATGCTTCTCCAGATGCTGATTACTAGAAAGCTGCGGTCCGTAGCGAGATGGATTCCATCATGGCTAACGGGACATGGGAAATTACTGATCGTCCCTATGGTTGCAAACCATTGGGATGCAAGTGGGTGTTCAAAAAGAAGTTAGGCCCGATG
The DNA here is from genome assembly GCF_904849725.1 of Hordeum vulgare subsp. vulgare. Lineage (NCBI taxonomy): Eukaryota > Viridiplantae > Streptophyta > Magnoliopsida > Poales > Poaceae > Hordeum > Hordeum vulgare. The sequence continues at coordinate 420,797,697 of NC_058524.1, forward strand.
GTACGATTAAAAAGTACAAGTCTAGGCTTGTGGCCAAGGGCTATGCCCAAAAAGAAGAAAAAGATTTCTTTGATACTTACTCACCTGTGGCTAGACTGACCACCATTCGAGTACTACTCTCATTGGCGGCCTCTCATGGTCTCCTCGTTCAGCAAATGGACATTAAGACGGCTTTCCTGAATGGAGAGCTAAATGAGGAAATCTATATGCAACAGCCAGATGGCTTTGTGATAGAAGGTCAGGAAGGAAAGGTGTGTAAGTTGTTGAAATCTTTATATGGTCTGAGACAAGCACCTAAGCAATGACATGAGAAGTTTAATACAACTCTGACATCTGTTGGCTTCGTTGTTTATGAAGCTGACAAATGTGTATACTATCGCCATGGTGGCGGCGAAGGAGTTATACTGTGCTTGTATGTTGATGACATACTGATATTTGGAACCAACCTCAAAGTAATTGAGGAGGTTAAGTCTTTTTTGTCTCAAAACTTTGAGATAAAGGACCTTGTGGTGGCTGATGTTATCTTGAACATCAAGCTTTTGAGAGATGATGAGGGTGGGATTACACTTCTGCAATCCCACTATGTTGAGAAGAGTTTGAGTCGCTTTGGATATTCAGACTGCAAAATTTCTCAAACACCATATGATCCTAGTGTGCTTATTCGAAAGTTTAAAGGCACAACTATAGATCAAATGAGATTCTCTTATGTACCTAGCTAGCGCATTAGAGAATTGTTGAAATTAGTAGTGGGCTTTAGGCCCATTAGAGAATTTTAGAAAAATCTCCAAGGGCCCATGTAGGTGGTGGCATGACAAGGTGGTGGGAAGTTTAGTCCCACCCCGCTAGTGGAGGAGAATTTGGACCCCTTTATAAGGGTCTTTCTTCCACATGCTATTCGAGAGTGAGAAGAGAAGGTGCCCTCGCGCACTCCTCCTCCGCCGCCAGCCTAGCCACGCCTCGTCGCGACGCGACGCGACACGGGTTGCGGGAATGAGCCGAGCCGAGCTCATACATACGCGCTTATTTTTGTCGGTCAGGAACAGAGAATACGTAATGGACACGGCACGATCCGAGACGTTTGATCGTTGGCTGTTACCGACTCGGACGTGGGTTCGGCCCACGTCTCTCCGCCTAGCCGCCTTTATAAGTAGGCTAACGCCTACCCTAGCCGTCACGAGAATCAGATCACATCTGCCTCATGCGTTCGTTCCCTTTGCTGCTGCTGCCGCCGGCGACTCCGTCCCGTTTACCGCGTACACGGTCGATGGGAGAGCACGCCTCCGGAACCCCGCCTCTCTGGTTCCTGTACGGGAGAGGGGCGATTAGGTTTTTGGGGAGCGATCACGCGACTGCTCGCCTTTGTCCGTCTGCTTCATCTACGTCCTCGTCATTGCCATGTCTTCACCATCAGAGGCCGATTGTCTCGCCCTTGAAGCTGAGAAGAAGAGGGCAGAGGATGCTGCTGCTGCTAAGGCCGCGTCCAACGCCAACGCTGCTGCTACGGCCAACTGGCCTATTGGAGGGTATGACTCGTTTATCCTCATGTTCATATTTATCCGAGCAGTCCTACTTGCTTGCATAGATGTATCAACTATATGCGTAGTATGTGCTAGGTTAGTTGAAGATCAGTACATCATTAGTCTAGTCAATGCCATGCTAGTTATTATCTCGTGGATTAATACATTCCAAAAATTGCCTATTTACGCAACAGCCCCTTCCTCACCTCCTTCTAGTAACTGCGAGGAGCAAGAGAACAAGGTGGGGTCCCATTTTGTGGAGATCGAGGCCGGAGCTTCTTCCCCGACGTCCACGACGGCCGTGTCGTCCTCGTCTCCGGCTCGTTTCTTAAGCGTCATCGCCGCGTCGTCGCGTCTCCTTCCTCTCTTGTCTCGCGTTCTGTGAATCCCTAGGTGAGCCGTGGCTTCCTCCTCCCTTCTTCCTTCCTTCCTAGATCGGAGTAGCATAGCAGCAGCAGCAGGAGGAGCTAGTAGCGCGGTACGAGCAGCTCGGGCATAGTAGCAGCCACTTCGGTAGGCTAGTTGCAGAGCCCCCTTTTGGCGTGTTTTGTGCAAAAATGGGTTCCCTAGGAAGGCCGCAAGCCCCGCCTGCAACCCATAGTAGCAGTCATCGACGTCCGGCACGCCGGAGCCGTCGTCTCCTTCCCTGTCTGGAGGAAGAAGAAGAACACCTGCATCAGTGGTTAACCCAATAAAAACGGAGCCCCTTCAGAAACATAGTCAACCATCTGTCGCAGTGGTAGAGTGCCTCACTGTTCCTAGGAATTTGTATGCACCTATTGTGCCTTGTCAAAGTTGACACTTGGGTGAAACTGACAGATTTGTGAAACCTTGTGATTTTCACTAAGTCTGGGAATCTGATGTTATTTTCTTCCTCTGTTGTCTTGGATGAATTAGCTCCTCTGTTGGGAAACAACCCATGCAACAAACTAAAGTTTGTGAGCTTTTATGTTTGCCTAGCTCCCTGTTAAATTTCATGCTTATTCACTTCCTGTAGATATTATTTTGGAGGCTGGCAAAATGCTTCACAGCATAAGCAGCTGGGTTTCACTAAGTCCCAGAATCTGTGATATTTTGTCCAAGTTTGTGTCCATAGATCTGCTCATGGGTGATTCCTTTGCATTAGCTTCTTGTTCAGAGTTGTAGAGCTTTTGGATGGCTTTTGCCTCATATCTTGCTTGCTTCATTTAGATGGCTGTAGCTACTTTAAATATTATAGACAAACTGCTATGTTGATGTTGAAAACAGATTGCATGTTTGATTTGAAGCTTGTGTGGGCATTGTTGATGGTGTAGTGTGTTTGACCCCCAATACTGCCAAGCATAGCTGTCCTGATGTTGTTTTCTTTATGTATAGCTGTCCTGATGCTCCTGGGCCCCAATGTTTTTGCCTAAGCATAGCTGTCCTGATGTTCCTGGTTGATCGATTAACCGCCCGTAGCCCATTGGCTAGTGCAGCGTGCAGTGTGTGGAATGTAGTGGGTTTGACCCCCCCAATATTGCCAATTTATTTTACCTTGCATTGCTGTAGTGCACCACTGACAAATGGGCCACATGGTCCAGCTATCATGCTTAGGGCCCCTGGTGTCTCTGACCAGTGGGGTCCCCTGTCAGATTGGTTGTTTTCTTGATGTATGTGTTGTGTGTGTAGATTCCATTTTTAAATATGTCCATAAATGGAATTGCCAATTCTGGCCTTGCCAAATTGGGCTGGGTCAAGAACAGCATGTGTTCTTGACTAGGTGTTGTAGATTGATTATGAGCTGGGTTACTAATTGTGGAGTTTCCCTGTATACAAAGCTGGCACTATGATATATGATTTTGAGGTCGAATCATCCCAGGAATCCATTGGTGCAATCAGATTTCACTTCAGAGGAACTTCATAAAATTGTTATTTTCTGTCATGATGCCATGTTTAGTGCTTTGTATTAGGTGGTGCCTCGACCCTTTCAGGAGTAATCCTTGATGTAGTGGTAGTGGGTGAACCCTTCTACAGCATGGGGTCTTTGTTTTGTTCTTAGGAATTTGTATGCACCTATTGTGCCTTGCAAAAGTTGACACTTGGCTGAAACTGACAGATTTGTGAAACCTTGTGATTTTCACTAAGTCTGGGTATCTGATGTTATTTTCTTCCCGTGTTGTCTTGGATGAATTAGCTCCTGTGTTGGGAATCAGCCCATGCAACAAACTAATGTTTGTGAGATTTTATGTTTGGCTAGCTCCCTATTAAATTTCATGCTTATTCACTTCCTGTAGATATTATTTTGGAGGCTGCCAAAATGCTTCACAACATAAGCAGCTGGTGAAAATCTGTGATTTTCACCAAGTCCCGGAATCTATGATATTTTGTCCAAGTTTGTGTCCATATATCTGCTCATGGGTGATTTCTTTGCATTAGCTTCTTGTTCAGAGTTGTAGAGCTTTTGGATGGCTTTTGCCTCATATCTTGCTTGCTTCATTTAGATGGCTGTAGCTACTTTAAATATTATAGACAAACTGCTATGTTGCTGTTGAAAACAGATTGCATGTTTTTGTTGATTTGAAGCTTGTGTGGGCATTGTTGATGGTGTGGTGTGTTCCAATGCACCACTCCACTTATATTTGGTTGCTTGATCATGTGGCAACCTGGTAACACCAGGGAGTGCCCATTGGAGTGTGTTTGTGGCTGATTTGAACCATAGGTCTCCATAACTTGTTTCGTAGGTTCCGGTTGATCCGTAACTCTGTTCTCTACGTTCTTTATATGTTTTTGCATCGTATTCTCGTGATGCACATGTTCATGACATATTCATGCATGTCAAGATAACTTAATATGAGGTTCTATCCAGAATTAAATTATTTCAACTAATGCATATGAAAGTGACTAGAATAGTGATGCATGCTTCCTTCTTCACACATGCATCATATTGCTTGTTGCATCATGTTGTGTTGGTGATCATTGGCTGTTATCTTATCTTGGGTAGCATCGGGATCGGAGAGCGAGTATGCGGACTCTGGAGAGTACGTGCAGAAAGATCAAGAGCAGTTCCAGGCTCAAGACATCACAGGCAAGATGACCGTGACCTTGATACCGTATCTAGCTTTGTTATGCTTAGAATCACATTTCCTTCGATACATGCTCGCTGCCTACCACTTGATATAAATGCCACCTGTCTTTGCCATGCACCCCAAACACCTCCCTCTCCTAGCAAATGTTGTTTGGCTAAGTAGGCTTGCTCAACTTCTAATGAGTAGCTTTGCTAGTTGCAGGTGCCAGCTGTCTAATGTGGTAACATGAGTATTTTGATATCATTATGTTTAATCTGCTATTTAATTAATGCACCTATATACTTGGTAAATGATGGGAGGCCTAGCCTTTTGCCGGGTGATTTGTTCTATTATTGCCGCCTAAGTTTCGGTTACCGGTGTTTGATTCCATAACCGATCGCTCCTAACACGTTCGGGGTTGTTATGGGGACCGCCTTGATAAATCGTGTAGTGTTAAGGCTTGTCTGGCAGGACCCAACATTGGTTTTAATATGCTAATCACCTAATAATAATTTTCATAGGGAAAAGCTACCCCAAGGTTTTAATCAACAACCCGGGCCAGTGCTCCTCATGAGTGTTGGTCCACCCACCTAGCAGTCGGCAATGCCACCTCAGGGCAACTTGAGGAATTTGGTTATCGTCCACTATGCATAGACGGTGTTGTCCTGAGAACGAGATATGCGCCTCCTATCGGATCGTCAACACACCGGGAGGTCCCGCTAGAGTTGTCTTACCTTAGCGATATATCTTGCGTATGGGGATTCCGGTGAAACTCTGGGTCTCCTCAAAGTTGAGGTTTTCCTCTAAGGAATCAGACGAGATCACGAGTTTCGTGATAGAGGATTACTTTGCGGCCCGTGGCAGTTTGTGATGGACTAGTTGGAGCACCCCTGTAGGGTTAAATCTTTCGGAAAGCCGAGCCCGCAGTTATGTGGCAAATATGGATATTTTGTTAACACCCGGTTCTAGACAACTTGAAGTAACTCTAATATAATTGCTAACTGTGTGTGTAACCGTGACTGCCTCTTTTAGAGATCGCTCACCGATCGAGAACACGATGGGGTTATATTTGACTTAGGTAGGTGTTCAGGATCACTTAGTGATCAATCAAGTCTTCGATCTCTCGCGTAGACCACCATATGAATACCTTGATCATCGTAAGTTAGCCACCATATATACTTAGGTTGCTGCAAACCCATACACTAAACCTTCCTCACCTAATAACTTGAGTAGATTCGTTACCAAGGCCATTAGATTGCTGAGTCCCCGTGGCTCACAGATTACTACAAACCCCAACAGGTATAGGTACGCCTGACGCAGGATACCCTAATGACAACCAGCTGAAGTGGGAGTTCGATGAGGATTCTGGCCGTCTGTATGTGAACTATCCGGAAGACTGAGGCCGTGGTCGTGATCGTGGGCTAGCATACAGGATGTGTTAGATCATCTGTTTTTCTGTTTAAGTGTATAGCTGGACTTGCTGCTACTCTGAATAATGTGTGTCTGTAAGCTATATGATATATTCTTAACAGATGGCAAGTGTATGCCCTACTTGTTAATCTTGAATTATGTATTGTGATGATTATCCCGTTTGCGAAACGCATAGATGCGCCCCTTTCCCCTTTTGAGGCATCACCCCAAATAAGGAAAGGGCCACATCTTAGTCGTTACAACCCCCATAAATAGGTGCCTCGAAATCGAACCGTTATGCACTCAGCCTATGCACAAGCGGTAGTACCCCTCAGGTGAGCGGTGAAGGGGAACGTCGCATGGGAAACAAAAATTTTCCTACGTGCACGAAGACCTATCATGGTGATGTCCATCTACGAGAGGGGATTTCCGATCTACGTACCCTTGTAGATTGCACAACAGAAGCGTTAAGAAACGGGGTTGATGTAGTGGAACGTCCTCACGTCCCTCGATCCGCCCCGCGAACCGTCCCACGAACCGTCCCGCGATCCATCCCACGATCTAGTGCCGAACGGACGGCGCCTCCGCGTTCAGCACACGTACAGCTCGACGATGAACTCGGCCTTCCATATCCAGCAAGAGATACAGAGAGGTAGATGATTTCTCCAGCGGCGTGACGGCGCTCCGGAGGTTGGTGGTGATCTAATCTCAGCAGGGCTCCGCCCGAGCTCCGCAGAAACGTGATCTAGAGGTAAAACCATGGAGGTATGTGGTCGGGCTGCCATGGCAAAAGTTGTCTCAAATCAGCCCTAATAGCTCCATATATATAGGAGGAGGGGAGGGGAGGCTTGCCTTGAGGCTCAAGGAGCCCCAAGGGCTGCGCACCAAGGAGGAGGAGGAGTCCACCTCCAATCCTAGTCCAACTAGGATTGGAAGGTGGAGTCCTTCCCTTCCTCCCCACCTTTTTTCTTTTCTTTTCTCTTTGATTTTCTATCTATGGCGCATAGGGCTTTCTTGGGCTGTCCCACCAGCCCACCAAGGGCTGGTGCGCCACCCTCCAGGCCTATGGGCTTCCCCGGGGTGGGCTGCCCCCCCCCTGTGAACATCCGGAATCCATTCGTCATTCCCGATACATTCCCGGTAACTTTGAAAACCTTCCGGTAATAAAATGAGGTCATCCTATATATCAATCTTCGTTTCCAGACCATTCCGGAAAGCCTCGTGACGTCCGTCATCTCATCCGGGACTCCAAAAAACATTCGGTAACCAACCATATAACTCAAATACGCAAAAAACAACGTCGAACCTTAAGTGTGCAGACCCTGCGGGTTCGAGAACTATGTAGACATGACCCGAGTGACTCCTCGGTCACTATCCAATAGCGGGACCTGGATGCCCATATTGGATCCTACATATTCTACGAAGATCTTATCATTTGAACCTCAGTGCCAAGGATTCATATAATCCCGTATGTCATTCCCTTTGTCCTTCGGTATGTTACTTGCCCGAGATTCGATCGTCAGTATCCGCATACCTATTTCAATCTGGTTTACTGGCAAGTCTCTTTTCTCATTCCGTAATACAAGATCCCGCAACTTACACTAAGTTACATTGCTTGCAAGGCTTGTGTGTGATGTTGTATTACCGAGTGGGCCCCGAGATACCTCTCTGTCACACGGAGTGACAAATCCCAGTCTCGATCCATACTAACTCAACGAACACCTTCGGAGATACGTGTAGAGCATCTTTATAGTCACCCAGTTATGTTGCGACGTTTGATACACACAAAGCATTCCTCCGGTGTTAGTGAGTTATATGATCTCATGGTCCTAGGAACAAATACTTGACACGGAGAAAACAGTAGCAACAAAATGAGACGATCAACATGCTATGTCTATTAGTTTGGGTCTAGTCCATTACGTGATTCTCCTAATGACGTGATCCAGTTATCAAGCAACAACACCTTGTACATAGTCAAAAGACCCTGACTATCTTTGATCAACTGGCTAGCCAACTAGAGGCTTGCTAGGGACAGTGTTTTGTCTATGTATCCACACATGTATATATGTCTTCATTCAATACAATTATAGCATGGATAATAAACGATTATCTTTGATACAGGAATTATAATAATAACTATATTTATTATTGCCTCTAGGGCATAATTCCAACAGTCTCCCACTTGCACTAGAGTCAATAATCTAGCCCTCACATCACCATGCGAATTACATTGTAATAAATCTAACACCCATACTGTTCTGGTGTTGATCATGCTTTGCCCGTGGAAGAGGTTTAGTCAGCGGGCCTGCCACATTCAGATCTGTGTGCACTTTGCATATATTTACGTCCTCCCCTTCGACGTAGTCGCGGATGAGGTTGAAGCATCGTTTGATGTGTCTGGTCTTCTTGTGAAAATGTGGTTCCTTTGCTAAGGCAATGGCACCCATGTTGTCACAAAATAGAGTTATTGGATTCAGTGCGCTTGGCACCACTCCAAGATCCGTCATGAACTGCTTCATCCAGACACCCTCCTTAGCCACCTCCGAGGCAGCCATGTACTCCGCTTCATATGTACAATCAGCTACGACGCTTTGCTTGGAACTGCACCAGCTTACCGCACCCCCATTAAGAATAAATACGTATCCGGTATGCGACTTAGAGTCTTCCGGATCTGTGTCGAAGCTTGCATCGACGTGACCTTTTACGGAGAGCTCTTCGTCACCTCCATACACAAGAAACATCTCCTTAGTCCTTTTTAGGTACTTCAGGATATTCTTGACCGCCATCCAGTGATCCACTCCTGGATTACTCTAGAACCTGCCTGCCATACTTATGGCCAGGCTAACGTCTGGTCTAGTGCACAACATTGCATACATGATAGAACCTATGGCTGAAGCATAGGGGACGGTGCTCATATGCTCTCTATCTTTATCATTTGTTGGGCACTGAGTCTTACTCAATCTCGTACCTTGTAAAACTGGCAAGAACCCTTTCTTGGACTGTTCCATTTTGAACCTCTTCAAAACTTTATCAAGGTATGTGCTTTGTGAAAGTCCTATCAGGCGTTTCGATCTATCCCTATAGATCTTAATGCCTATAATGTAAGCAGCTTCTCCTAGGTCCTTCATAGAGAAACTTTTATTCAAGTAATCCTTTATGCTCTCCAAAACTCTACATTGTTTCCAATCAGCAGTATGTCATCCACATATAATATTAGAAACGCCACAGAGCTCCCACTCACTTTCTTGTAAATACAAGATTCTCCAACCACTTGTATAAACCCAAATGCTTTGATCACCTCATCAAAGCGTTTATTCCAACTCCGAGATGCTTGCACCAGTCCATAAATGGATCGCTGGAGCTTGCATACCTTGTTAGCATTTTTAGGATCGACAAAACCTTCGGGTTGCATCATATACAACTCTTCCTTAAGGAAACCGTTAAGGAACGCCGTTTTGACATCCATCTGCCAGATTTCATAATCGAAAAATGCAGCTATTGCTAACATGATTCTGACGGACTTAAGCATCACTACAGGTAAGAATGTCTCATCGTAGTCTACTCCTTGAACTTATGAAAAACCATTTGCCACAAGTCGAGCTTTATAAATGGTCACATTACCGTCAACGTCCGTCTTCTTCTTAAAGATCCATTTGTTCTGAATAGCCTTGCGGCCCTGAGGTAGTACTTCCAAAGTCCACACTTTGTTTTCATACATGGATCCTATCTCGGACTTCATGGACTCCAGCCATTTGTTGGAATCTGGGCCCACCATTGCTTCTTCATAATTTGCAGGTTCATTGTTGTCTAACAACATAATTGACAAAACGGCATTACCGTACCACTCTGGAGCAGCACGTGGTCTCGTTGACCTGCGTGGTTCGATAGGAACTTGAACCGGAGTTTCATGATCATCATCATTAACTTCCCCCTCAACCGGTGTCACAACGGCAGGGGTTTCCCCTTGCCCTGCGCCGCCATCCAGAGGGATGACAGGTTCGACAACCTCATCAAGTTCAATCTTCCTCCCACTCAATTCACTCGAGAGAAACTCCTTCTCGAGAAAAGCTCCGTTTTTAGCAACAAACACTTTGCCCTCGGATTTGAGATAGAAGGTGTACCCAACTGTCTCTTTTGGGTAACCTATGAAGATGCACTTTTCCACTTTGGGTTCCAGCTTTTCAGGCTGAAGCTTTTTGACATAAGCATCACATCCCCAAACTTTAAGAAACAACAACTTTTGCCTTTTGCCATACCACAGTTCGTATGGTGTCGTCTCAACGGATTTTGATGGTGCCCTATTTAAAGTGAATGCAGCTGTGTCTAATGCATAACCCCAAAACGATAACGACAAATCTGTAAGAGACATCATAGATCGCACCATCTCTAATAAAGTACGATTACGACGTTCGGACACACCATTACGCTGTGGTGTTCCAGGTGGTGTCAACTGTGAAACAATTCCACATTGTCTTAAGTGAGCACCAAACTCGAAACTCAGATATTCACCCCCACGATCAGACCGTAGGAACTTGATCTTCTTTTTACAATGATTTTGAACTTCACTCTGAAATTGCTTGAACTTTTCAAATGTTTCAGACTTGTGCTTCATTAAGTAGACATAACCATATCTACTCAAATCGTCAGTGAAGGTGAGGAAATAACGATATCCGCCGCGTGCCTCCACGCTCATCGGACCGCACACATCGGTATGTATCATTTCCAACAAGTCACTTGCACACTCCATTGTTTCGGAGAACGGAGTTTTAGTCATCTTAACCATGAGGCATGGTTTATACGTGTCAAGTGAATCAAAGTCAAGTGACTCCAATAGTCCATCGTTATGGAGTTTCTTCATGCTCTTTACACCAATATGACCTAACCGGCAGTGACACAAAAACATGGCGCTATCATTGTTAACTCTAACTCTTTTGGTCTCAATGTTATGTATATGTGTATTATCACTATCAAGATTCAATATGAACAATCCTCTCACATTGGGTGCATGACCATAAAAGATGTTACTCATAGAAATAGAACAACCATTATTCTCTGACTTAAAAGAGTAACCGTCTCGCAACAAACAAGATCCAGATATAATGTTCATGCTCAACGCAGGCACTAAGTAACAATTATTCAAGTTCATAACTAATCTCGATGGTAACTGAAGTGAAACTGTGCCGATGGCGATTGCATCAACCTTGGAACCATTTCCCATGCGCATCGTCACTTCATCTCCTGCCAGCCTCCGCTTATTCCGCAGTTCCTGTTTCGAGTTGCAAATATGAGCAACAGAACCGGTATCGAATACCCACGCACTACTACGAGAGCTGGTTAAGTACACATCAATAACATGTATATCAAATATACCTGATTTTTCTTTGGCCGCCTTCTTATCAGCCAGATACTTGGGGCAGTTGCGCTTCCAGTGACCCATACCCTTGCAATAGTAGCACTCTGTTTCTGGCTTAGGTCCAGCTTTGGGTTTCTTTGTCGGATTGGCAATAGGCTTGTCGCTCTTCTTTGAATTACCCTTCTTCCCTTTGCCGTTTCTCTTGAAACTAGTGGTATTATTCACCATCAACACTTGATGCTCTTTACGGAGTTCAGACTCTGCGACTTTCAGCATCGCAAACAATTCGCCGGGTGACTTTTTCATCCCTTGCATGTTGTAGTTCAACACAAAGCCCTTATAGCTTGGCGGCAGTGATTGAAGAATTCTGTCAGTGATAGCCTCTTGCGGGAGTTCACTCCCCAGCTCAGCTAGACGGTTTGAGTACCTAGACACTTTGAGCACACGTTCACTGACAGACGAATTCTCCTCCATCTTGCAAGCATAGAATTTATCGGAGGTCTCATACCTCTCGATCCGGGAGTTCTTCTGAAAGATAAACTTCAACTCCTGGAACATCTCATATGCTCCATGACGCTCAAAGCGACGTTGAAGTCCCGGCTCTAAGCCATACAAGACTGCACATTGAACTACTGAGTAGTCCTCCTTACGTGTTAACCAAGCGTTCTTAACATCTTGGTCAGCCGTAGCGGGTGGTTCATCTCCTAGCGCAGCATTAAGGACATAATCCTTCTTCCCAGCTTGTAGGATCAACCTAAGATTATGAGCCCAGTCTACAAAGTTGCTTCCATCATCTTTCAACTTAGCTTTCTCTAGGAACGTATTAAAATTCAGGGTGATTGTCGCGTGAGCCATGATCTACAACACAAATATATTCAAAGTGGACTTAGACTATGTTCAAGATAATTAGAGTTTAACTTAATCAAATTACTTGCTAAAATCCCACTCAAAAATACATCTCTCTAGTCATTTGAGTGGTTCATGACCCACTTACACTAGCTCAAGTCCGATCATCACGTGAGTTGAGTATAGTTTCAGTGGTAAGCATCCCTATGCTAATCATATCAACTATATGATTCATGATTGACCTTTCGGTCTCATGTGTTCCGAGGCCATGTATGCACATGCTAGGCTCGTCAAGCTTAACCCGAGTGTTCCGCATGTGCAACTGTTTTGCACCCATTGTATGTGAATGTTGAGTCTATCACACCCGATCATCACGTGGTGTCTCGAAACGACGAACTGTAGCAACGGTGCACAGTCGGGGAGAACACAATTTCGTCTTGAAATTTTAGTGAGAGATCACCTCAAAATGCTACCGTCGTTCTAAGCAAAATAAGGTGCATAAAAGGATTAACATCACATGCAATTCATAAGTGACATGATATGGCCATCATCACGTGCTTCTTGATCTCCATCACCAAAGCACCGACATGATCTTCTTTGTCACCGGCGCCACACCATGATCTCCATCAACGTGTCGCCATCGGGGTTGTCGTGCTACTCATGCTATTACTACTAAAGCTACATCCTAGCAATATAGTAAACGCATCTGCAAGCACAAACGTTAGTTTAAAGACAACCCTATGGCTCCTGCCGGTTGCCGTACCATCGACGTGCAAGCCGATATTATCTATTACAACATGATCATCTCATACATCCAATATATCACATCACATCATTGGCCATATCACATCACAAGCATACCGTGCAAAAACAAGTTAGACGTCCTCTAATTTGTTGTTGCATGTTTTACGTGGTGACCATGGGTATCTAGTAGGATCGCATCTTACTTACGCAAACACCACAACGGAGATATATGAATTGCTATTTAACCTCATCTAAGGACCTCCTCGGTCAAATCCGATTCAACTAAAGTTGGAGAAACCGACACTTGCCAGTCATCTTTGAGCAACGAAGTTACTCGTAGAGATGAAACCAGTCTCTCATAAGCGTACGAGTAATGTCGGTCCAAGCCGCTTCGATCCAACAATATCGCGGAATCAAGAAAAGACTAAGGAGGGCAGCAAAACGCACATCACCTCCCACAAAAACTTTTGTGTTCTACTCGAGATTACATCTACGCATGAACCTAGCTCATGATGCCACTGAAGGGGAACGTGGCATGGGAAACAAAAAATTTCCTATGTGCACGAAGACGTATCATGGTGATGTCCATCAACGAGAGGGGATTTCCAATCTATGTACCCTTGTAGATCACACAGCAGAAGCGTTAAGAAACGCGGTTGATGTAGTGGAACGTCCTCACATCCCTCGATCCGCCCTGCGAACCGTCCCACGAACCGTCCCGCGATCCGTCCCATGATCTAGTGCCGAACGGACGGCACCTCCGCGTTCAGCACACGTACAGCTCGACGATGATCTCGGCCTTCTTGATCCAGCAAGTGAGACGGAGAGGTATATGATTTCTCCGGCAGCATGACGACGCTCCGGAGGTTGGTGGCGATCTAATCTCAGCAGGGCTCCGCCCTAGCTCCGCAGAAATGCGATCTAGAGGTAAAACCGTGGAGGTATGTGGTCGGGCTGCCGTGGCAAAAGTTGTCTCAAATCAGCCCTAATAGCTCCATATATATAGGAGGAGGGTAGGGGAGGCTTGCCTTGAGGCTCAAGGAGGCCCAAGGGTTGCGCACCAAGGAGGAGGAGGAGTCCACCTCCAATCCTAGTCCAACTAGGATTGGAAGGTGGAGTCCTTCCCTTCCTTCCCACCTTTCTTTTCTTTTCTCTTTGATTTTCTATGTATGGCGCATAGGGCCTTCTTGGGCTGTCCCACCAGCCCACCAAGGGCTGGTGCACCACCCTCAAGGCCTATGGGCTTCCCCGAGGTGGGCTGCCCCCCCCCCCCCCCCCCGGTGAACATCCGTAACCCATTCGTCATTCCCGATACATTCCCGGTAACTCCGAAAACCTTTCGGTAATCAAATGAGGTCATCCAATATATCAATCTTCGTTTCCGGACCATTCCGGAAACCCTCGTGACGTCCGTGATCTCATCCGGGACTCTGAACAACATTTGGTAACTAACCATATAACTCAAATACGCATAAAACAACGTCGAACCTTTAGTGTGCAGACCCTGTGGGTTCGAGAACTATGTAGACTTGACCCGAGTGACTCCTCGGTCAATATCCAATAGCAGGACCTGGATGCCCGTATTGGATCCTACATATTCTACGAAGATCTTATCGTTTGAACCTCAGTGCCAAGGATTCATATAATCCCGTATGTCATTCCCTTTGTCCTTCGGTATGTTACTTGTCCGAGATTCGATCGTCAGTATCCGCATACCTATTTCAATCTCGTTTACTCGCAAGTCTCTTTACTCGTTCCGTAATACAAGCTCCCGCAACTTACACTAAGTTACATTGCTTGCAAGGCTGGTGTGTAATGTTGTATTACCGAGTGGGCCCCGAGATACCTCTCCGTCACACGGAGTGACAAATCCCAGTCTCGATCCATACTAACTCAACGAACACCTTCGGAGATACCTGTAGAGCATCTTTATAGTCACCCAGTTACGTTGCGATGTTTGATACACACAAAGCATTCCTCCGGTGTTAGTGAGTTATATGATCTCATGGTCATAGGAACAAATACTTGACACACAGAAAACAGTAGCAACGAAATGACACGATCAACATGCTACATCTATTAGTTTGGGTCTAGTCCATCACGTGATTTTCCTAATGACGTGATCCAGTTATCAAGCAACAACACGTTGTACATAGTCAGAAGACCCTGACTATCTTTGATCAACTGGCTAGCCAACTATTGTCTTGCTAGGGACAGTGTTTTGTCTATGTATCCACACATGTATATAAGTCTTCATTCAATACAATTATAGCATGGATAATAAACGATTATCTTTGATACACGAATTATAATAATAACTATATTTATTATTGCCTCTAGGGCATAATTCCAACAAGCGGTACTTCCCCTGGAACGGAAGTTTCAAGGAAAAACACACAAACGGCAAAGATCTTGGAGCGGTAGTGCCGCCGGAGCGGAACTATAGTTTGCCCAGCGGTACTACCGCTGGAGCGGTACTATCGCTCCCCCCAAGTGGTAGTACCGCTCAAAACGGAAAAGGTCCCAAAGATGCGAGAAGAAAAATATAAGCGGAAAAGAGGACAGTAGGGGAGGGCGTAGTTGTAACATCCCAAATTTTGGAATGTTAATATAATTGTTAGAATGATTGTTTGTTTGTTTGAGTGATTGAAACGTGAGTGAAATTTGAAATTTTCTAAACTTTTTTTGAATGAGAGGGAATAAAATGACTTTCCCCTTTCTCTGGTGAATTCAAATTCATCCACTAAAAATCAGCGAGAGAAGATAATATGACTTCTTCTACTATAAAGATTTAGAAAGGGTGGATTTGAAAACTAATAAAAGATTTCCTATATGGATTTCATTTTCATAGTTGATCTTATTGCTATTTCAAGGCTTAATTGGAGTCGTATATTAAAAATATGAGAGGAGGAACATGACCCTCCAAACTAGGGGCAATTTTGTTGAAAGATATTTGAACCCTAAAACTTAGGGGGTCATTTGAAAAATATTTGCAAAAGGAAAATAAAATCCTTTAGGCATTCCCTAAAAAATATTTTTTTAAGTATTTATTTTGACCGTGGAAAAATGTTCATCGTGTAGAGATTATTTTTCTGAAAATTTTGATATATGATATCACTATATTTAGATTTTATTTACTTACCTTTTCTTTGATATTACTTTTTGTTTTTGAATAAATAGAAAATAGGAAACCCTCTCTGTTTTTTTTAAACTGCCCGAGCGGCATTAAAGGCCTCTGGGCCGAATCCCCACCTCACCAGATCCGCAGGGGCTACGGATCGGCTACCCGCATCGCCCCCCTCGCCTCTCTCTCTCTGGCCGTGGTCCCCACGCCTGATCTCCTCCCCTCCCACGATCATCTTCTTCCTCCCTGAGCCTTTCTCTTTCCTTCCCCGTCCCCTCTTTCCTTCTTCCCGAACCGACAGCCCCGCCATCGCCGGCCCTCCCCCGATCTCCTCCACCTTCCCTGCTGGCCACCCCCTCTCCGTCTATTTAAACCGAGCCTCCGCCGCACCTCGCCCCCCCCCCCCGTAGCCTCCACCCTCGGCGCCCCTGCACCCGAACCCCTGCCTCGCTGGAACCGGAGCTCCAGGAGACTCCCCGGGCGCCCTGTCGCGCCAACCCTCACCACCCGCATCACCCGAGACCACCGGCAGCCTCGCCACAACCCTCGTACCCCATTTTTCCTCTTAAAACCCCCGCATCGCCGCTCCACGCCGCCACCCTCGACTTGCCGGAGTTCGGCTAGTACAAGAACCGCCACGAGCTCTCCATCGCCCCCCTCGCCAGGAGCACGTTGCCCCTCCCACGAGGCGAATCCCTCTCCTCCGCCACCCCACCCCGCCGGCGACCCCCTCCCCCACGTCGGAGCTGCTCACCTCGCCGGCCACCTCGCCGGAGGAAACCTCCCCTGACAGCAACGTGAGAAACCTCTCTCACCTCTTTGTTGTGATTTTTTTTGTTGGTTACCGTTAGATCTTGATCCTAAGGCCCCTAATAGATCACTTAATAGCCAAACCGTTTTCTTCTAATGTGCGGACGTTTGTTAGTTTAGCACCGCAGCGCACGGGTCTAAGCCAACCAGAAATCGCCACGTTCATTAGTTAGCTTTTATTCTTTTTTTTCTGTTTAATTCAAAAACGGAGAAAGTTCCAATTTTGTTTGGGTCATAACTTTTGATCCACAGTTCCAATGAGGTTGATTCTTATTCCAGTAGATCAAAAAATTTCTGTAGTTTTTGAAAACATATAATTTTTCTATGTTTGAAATTTTAAAATTTGAATTAGATCAGATTTAGTTTAAACCTTGTTTTCCCTATTCCAGGAGTTTAAAAATAGATTTTAATTTGATTCCTTTTGCTACTGATCACTAGTGATCTTATTTATCGGTGGTAAAAATTTCAGATTTGTTTAAGTATATTAGCTCATTGTTTCTTGTGAAACAATTTCTGTTTCACCTCTTTTAGGATTATGGCTATTTCTTTTTCTATAAATTGTTTTTAAATTATTTTTTCTTTTATATTTCAGAAATATTGTTATGCTTTGTTTCTGTTAGTTAACAGTAGGTTCGCAACAAGTTTTGATTTTATTTTTATTTGTTATCATGAAATCAATTCTAGTTCCTTAGTAACTTGCAATTGGTTTCTCCGCTGTTTCAAATCCCGTTTGGAAATACTTTCAAAAAGTTTTGTGAAAAATACTCTATTTTATCTTAGTTAAATTTATATCTTAGTTCCCTGTTATTATTTTCTGTTAGACAAAAACTATTTAGTGTTGATGTAGTAGAAGACTCCCTAGTTCTATTTGAAGTTTCTTTCGGATTCTTATTCACTCTCTCTTTTGTTTTGATTGCTAGAATGATTGCTAGTATGAGTGCTTATGTGAACGATATGTTTGTTATATAGATTTCATCGGAGAGTGATGAGTAGTCTATCAAGTTATTTCTCGAGAAATTCTTCTTCGTCAACATCACCAGGCAAGTCATTTTGATCATACTATCACCTATGTTTTATGCATCGTAGTTCTACCATCCTATGCCCAAATTGCATGCTGCTTAGGTACTTGGAAATTTTAGTATAGGTTGTAGTATCATGTGGGAGGCACCCAACAACCCCGATACTTGGACCCGGGACGACAAATTTCATATTGCTATGCTTGAGTAGACGGGATTTCGGTTGAGTGCATAACACGAGTGATGCGACGTTGATTAAATAATCAAGACCGGTTAAGACAAGATTTTCAAGACCTCGGACGCAATGCAACTCTCGGTGAAGGACGGTTGATCGGCTCCGTGGAGAACCCAGTGGATGACCCGGGATGGTGGAGAGGCCATGACATCCTGCGGAAAGCTTCACCCAGGCTCAAAGAGACGGACAGATATTTTCAAGACCCAAGGCTTACCTGCACAACCACAAGTCATTATGGGCTCTGGCTTGGTTGGACAACGCGGCGACTCTGGACAGGCGGTGCCAGCAGATGTAGAAGAACTGTAGGATTGGATGGGCACCGACAGGGATTCAGAGGGACCCGTTGAAAGACCATGTTTTGATCATCCGGTCTTCAAACATCCTGAAGTGCGAGGACATACACGGAGGCGATCAAATCATGTGGGAAACGTGTGCAAAACTCTGCAGAGTACTCAAACCTAATCGATTAGCCGTGTCCACGGTCATGGACAACTTGAGCCAAAGGAACTGAAGTTATCTCGATTTCTCAACACCATTAAATATATTTGATGAGGGTAATTATTGACAACTCGGCTACGAGAATTGGTTGGCGGAACCATCTCGTTAACAACAAACAACGTAGTAACATTTTTCTTTTTAACCCTCTCTTGATGTAGGAGAAAACTTGCTTTTCGCTAAAAACTTATAGCCCCACCTGCTATATATGCATATAGTATAGATGATACTTTACCCCTCTCTTTTGTGACTTGCCGACATATTCAATATGCTGACCTACACGGCTGCAACGTCTTATGTTGCAGATATTTTTTTCGACGAGTAAGAGTACGATTCAGGGTTACGGTCTACACTCAACTTGCCGTTGGTGTTTATTGGGACTCCACTCCCTTGACTGCTGCCGCTAAGATATTTCAGGTATATATCAGTTTTACACTATTTACATGTGATTGCACTTTGATATATACATTGATGTACTGTGTGTGCCAGCATACTGATCCAGGGATGGCACAGAAACACAGAGGCTTGGCTCGTCTTGAGTCGGGTCGCTACAGAAATGGTATCAGAGCACATGTTGACTGTAGGACGTGACCCTAGAAACTGGAAATCCCTTAGGGAAGAATCTCTCAAAGAAAATTATTTTCAAGAACATCCTTTACTTCTCATCTCTTCTGATTTCGTCAAATGTTCTCTCTCACCTCAAATAGTTATATAATCCCCTTACCCCTTTGACCTCATGAAGGATCAACCGAGTCCAACTTCATAGTAAAGAGGATTTCATCATGCATTTGAAGAATTGATGCTGCACCAATTGAAGACTCTCAAGACCCGAAGAACTCGAAGACCCTAAAGAGTTCAAATAAATATATGACCATTAGAAGTCCAGTCCCCTTTTATATACCCACGTTAGATACGATGATTTGTGAGCCGTCATTGGTGTGTGTTTTCCAATGGCCACAGAGAAAACCTATTCTGAAAAATATTATTTGTATCTCCCTCCCTCTCTTTCCCGTCTCATCCCCAAAACCTCAACCCTACCAGATGGAGTATGAAGCTGGACTTGTAGTCTCTGGACCAATGACCCAGTTGGAGGCTGATATATGGATTCAAAACATGGAGAACCACTTCGGGAGCAACCTGATCTCAAGGAAGTATGAAGTGGAACACGCTCTCCAGTACTTTACCCAAAGTGCTGCAATCTGGTGGAAAATGCACCATGCCATACAAGGATTTAGTGGAGCAGAAAGTTGGGACGAATTCAAGAACACTCTGTTAAGATCCCGACTTATTCAGAAGTGCTATGATAATCTGAAGGAGAAGACTTGTGCATGCAAGATCTATGGAGAAATAGGACACACCCAGGAAGAACACAAGGATGGATGCACTCATTGTGAAGAAAATCACCCAGCTGAGGAGTGCCCAAGTAGTCAGGTGACTTGTTTCCTTTATGAAGGAACCACCCACTACCCAGCTCAGTGTCACATTTACCCCAAGGTGCAACAAGTTGTCAACCAGCAGAAAGATGCAGTGAAGGAAAGCCTCAAGAAGAAGATTCTAGAAGAACCGATGATGAACGAAAATATTGAAGACCCTGATGGACAAGGTCTGACCAGATTTTTCTCCAATGCATGTTACTCATGTGGAGAAGAAGGACATTATTCACAGGATTGCACGAAGAGAAGCCAAGAGTATCCGGGAAACTCCCCGATGGAAGAAGTGGAGTTTGATCCACTTGAAATAGAAGAACTGGCCAAAATAAAGGAGTCCGGAAAGAAGAAGAAGTACCCTCGGAAGAGCCAAATCTCTGTAGATATAGACCTGAGTCATGTCAGATGTTACAAGTGCATGGAGTTTGGCCACCACAAATACATGTGCTCAGGAAGGAAGCTGGAAACCCAAGGAGCAAAAGCAAACACTAAGACGCCTCGAGACTTGTCAGAACTCATTTGCTTTCGTTGCAAGGAAGCAGGACATTTTGCTAGCGATTGTCCGCAAAGGAAGAAAGCTAGAATGGAGTAGTTAAGTTTTGACCAGGGCAATAAGTGTGATCCGAAGCACTCTTGTTTTTCATTGAGATCATGGAGTGAAATTTTTGTAACAGAAGTCCCTGAGATTGTAATAACATCATGAATAAATGTAATAATTGTCTCATGATTGCCTATGTTGAAAATGTATGCGTTGTTTCTCTACGAGCAAAGATCTCTGAACATTATGAGGATATGAGAAAATATGGTCTATGCAGGCATGAGTATAATTCATTTTAAGTGTGGTAGTAATCGGTAAACCCACAGGATCCATTGAGTAGGATTACCAAGGAGACATATACATTCCTCTGAGTACCTATTTACTGACACCTGCAGAGGGCAACTCTCTACGAGTCATTCCTCAAGGGCCCAGAAATGATCATGACCCTGACCAGTGATCTTGATTACCCAAAAATCATGAAGGACATGATGAAGCACATTCATCTTGAAGGAGATGCAGTCTACAAAGGCTACCCATTCTTGGAAAGTGGAGTAGAACTTTGGTATGTGGAAGTACACCTCCACCATGTGGAAGGAGTTTGTCCAAAGTCTATGGGGCAATACTTTTTCATTTCACGTGTACCATGAGCAACCTTCTTTGATGCTGTTCGTGAAGCTGCCATGGAAGCCATGCGTCAAATTGGAGAAATACTTGAAGCAAGACTCCGTCGTACCCAGGAATACCTGAGTGAGGTACGTGCGGAGATGAGGGAGATGAAGCTCATGACCACCATGATGAAGCAAAAGATGGATGATTTCAAGGAGCACCTCGGAAAGTTCGAGTGGAACTAAAGTACCTCCAAGAGAGATAGATGAATAAAGTTGGCAGAAATGCTTGACCATACCAAACAATGTGGATGGCAGCATTTGTAATAAATTACTTTTGAGTTAGAATTTTGAAGAAAGCAAGGATGTAATAAGGATTGATTATGAAATGAATATGATTTATGGAAGAAGCTATCATGGATCAGCAAACGTTTTCTTAGGAGCATACGACAACCTGAGAGTGGTGAAGAAACGATAGATGTTTTGTTCAGCTTGCAGAACCAATGGTTTATCCGAACTTCGTTCGTGGACAAGATAAACTCTGCAACACTTGTGAGGATGCCCAAGTGTTAGAATGCGAGATTCGCTAAACCTTATACAGAGAAATCATTTAGGTGCGGAATGGATTGATCACCATGACGACTTACTCTTATCATTTATCTTGCTATTCGGAATGGTAAATCTGAGAGACTTACCCATATAGAGAGACGTCGTTCTTTGAAGCTTTTGTTTAAGCCTTAGAATGGTACAAGGAAAGCCCCAAGTACATGGCATATGTTGTCACGCGTAGGAAATTTTACGGTGAGAATCAAACCAAGACCCTTCTCTCTGCAGGATAACCACAAATGGTAGACCACCATTAGAATCATCGATAGGTTAATTAGAGTTGATCACGAGACTGTCAGTTAAGAAGACCCAGTAACGGAGGAAGCTTATATCAACGGAAGAGCCCTCGTTTTTTATGGAGACGTTATAAATATAACGGAAGATATGAAGACTGTGAGGAGTCAGATGCCAAAACCCCAGAGGATTATTAAAATCTTAAGGGACCAGTACCTCGCATTTTAAGTGTGGTAGCATCCCGCTTTGCCGGAGGTTGGATTTGTTCGAAGACCGCCAAACTCTAACCTTTCTTTCTAGCCTCTTCGAATCTCAAGGACGAGATTCTTTTTAAGTGTGGTAGGTTTGTAACATCCAAAATTTTGGAATGTTAATATAATTGTTAGAATGATTATTTGTTTGTTTGAGTGATTGAAACTTGAGTGAAATTTGAAATTTTCTAAACTTTTTTTGAATGAGAGGGAATAAAATGACTTTCCCCTGGTGAATTCAAATTCATCCACTAAAAATCAGCGAGAGAAGATAATATGACTTCTTCTACTATAAAGATTTAGAAAGGGTGGATTTGAAAACTAATAAAAGATTTCCTATATGGATTTCATTTTCATAGTTGATCTTATTGGTGTTTCAAGGTTTAATTGGAGTCATATATTAAAAATATGAGAGGAGGAACATGACCCTCCAAACTAGGGGCAATTTTGTTGAAAGATATTTGAACCCTAAAACTTAGGGGGTCTTTTGAAAAATATTTGCAAAAGGAAAATAAAATCCTTTAGGCATTTCCTGAAAAATATTTTTTTTGAAGTATTTATTTTGACCGTGGAAAAATGTTCATCGTGTAGAGATTATTTTTCTAAAAATTTTGATCCATGATATCACTATATTTAGATTTTATTTACTTACCTTTTCTTTGATTTTACTTTCTGTTTTTGAATAAATAGAAAATAGGAAACCCTCTCTGTTCTTTTTTGAAACTGCCCGAGCGGCATTAAAGGCCTCTGGGCCGAATCCCCACCTCGCCAGATCCACAGGGGCTACGGATCGGCTGCCCGCATCGCCCTCCTCGCCTCTCTCTCTGGCCGTGGGCCCCACGCCCGATCTCCTCCCCTCCCACAATCATCTTCTTCCTCCCCGAGCCTTTCTCTTTCCTTCCTCGTCCCCTCTTTCCTTCTTCCCTGCTGGCCACCCCCTCTCCGGCTATTTAATCCGACCCTCCGCCGCACCTTGCCCCCCCCCCCGTAGCCTCCACCCTCGCCGCCCCTGCACCCGAACCCTTGCCTCGCCGGAGCCGGAGCTCCAGGAGACTCCCCGGGCGCCCTGTCGCGCCAACTCTCGCCGCCCGCACCACCCGAGACCACCCGCAGCCTCGCCACAACCCCCGTACCCCATTTTTCCTCTTAAAACCCCCGCACCGCCGCTCCACGCCGCCACCCTCGACTCGCCGGGGTTCGGCCAGTACAAGAACCGCCGCGAGCTCTCCATCGCCCCCCTCGCCAGGAGCACGTCGCCCCTCCCAGGAGGCGAATCCCCCCTCCTCCGCCACCCCACCCCGCCGGCGACCCCCTCCCCCACGTCGGAGCTGCTCACCCCGCCGGCCACCTCGCCAGAGGAAACCTCCCCTGACAGCAACGTGAGAAACCTCTCTCACATCTTTGTTGTGATTTTTTTTGTTGGTTACCGTTAGATCTTGATCCTAAGGCCCCTAATAGATCACTTAATAGCCAAACCGTTTTCTTCTAATGTGCGGACGTTTGTTAGTTTAGCACCGCAGCGCACGGGTCTAAGCCAACCAGAAATCCTCACGTGGCCCGTTCATTAGTTAGCTTTTATTCTTTTTTTTTCTGTTTAATTCAAAAACAGAGAAAGTTCGAATTTTGTTTGGCTCATAACTTTTGATCCACAACTCCAATGAGGTTGATTTTTTTCCAGTAGATCACAATTTTTCTGTAGTCTGTAAAAACATATAATTTGTCTCTGTTTGAAATTTTCAAATTTGAATTAGATCAGATTTAGTTTAAACCTTGTTTTGCCTATTCCTGGAGTTCAAAAATAGCTTTTAATTTGATTCCTTCTGATACTGATCACTAGTGATCTTATTTATCAGTGGTAAAAATTTCAGATTTGTTTAAGTATTTTAGCTCATTTTTTCTTGTGAAACAATTTTTGTTTCACCTCTTTTAGGATTATGGCTATTTCTTTTTCTATAAATTGTTTTTAAATTATTTTTTCTTTTATATTTCAGAAATATTGTTATGCTTTGTTTCTGTTAGTTAACAGTAGGTTCGCAACAAGTTTTGATTTTATTTTTGTTTGTTATCATGAAATCAATTCTAGTTCCTTAGTAACTTGCAATTGGTTTCTCCGCTGTTTCAAATCCCGTTTGGAAATACTTTCAAAAAGTTTTGTGAAAAATACTCTATTTTATCTTAGTTAAATTTATATATTAGTTCCCTGTTATTATTTTCTGTTAGACAAAAACTATTTAGTGTTGATGTAGTAGAAGACTCCCAGTTTCTTTCGGATTCTTATTCGCTCTCTCTTTTGTTTTGATTGCTAGAATGATTGCTAGTATGAGTGCTTATGTGAACGATATGTTTGTTATATAGATTTCATCGGAGAGTGAGGAGTAGTCTATCAAGTTATTTCTCGAGAAATTCTTCTTCGTCGACATCACCAGGCAAGTCATTTTGATCATACTATCATCTATGTTTTATGCATCGTAGTTCTACCATCCTATGCCCAAATTGCATGCTGCTTAGGTACTTGGAAATTTTAGTATAGGTTGTAGTATCATGTGGTAGGCACCCAACAACCCCGATACTTGGCCCCGGGACGACAAATTTCATATTTCTATGCTTGAGTAGACGGGATTTCGGTTGAGTGCATAACACGAGTGATGCGAGGTTGATTAAATAATCAAGACCGGTTAAGACAAGATTTTCAAGACCTCGGACGCAATGCAACTCTGGGTGAAGGACGGTTGATCGGCTCCCTGGAGAACCCAGTGGATGACCCGGGATGCTGGAGAGGCCATGACATCCTGTGGAAAGCTTCACCCAGGATCAAAGAGACGGACGGATATTTTCAAGACCGAAGGCTTACCTGCACAGCCACAAGTCATTATGGGCTCTGGCTTGGTTGGACAACACGGCGACTCTGGACAGGCGGTGCCACCAGATGTAGAAGAACGGTAGGATTGGATGGGCACCGACAGGTATTCAAAGGGACCCGTTGAAAGACCATGTTTTGATCATCCGGTCTTCAAACATCCTGAATTGCGAGGACATACACGGAGGCGATCAAATCTTGTGGGGAACGTGTGCAAAACTCTACAGAATACTCAAACCTAATCGATTAGCCGTGTCCACGGTCATGGACAACTTGAGCCAAAGGAACTGAAGTTATCTCGATTTCTCAACACCAATAAATATATTTGATGAGGGTAATTATTGACAACTCGGGTACGAGAATTGGTTGGCGGAACCATCTCGTTAACAACAAACAACGTAGTAACATTTTGATTTTTAACCCTCTCTTGATGTAGGAGAAAACTTGCTTTTCGCTAAAAACTTATAGCCCCACCTGCTATATATGCATATAGTATAGATGATACTTTACCCCTCTCTTTTGTGACTTGCCGGCATATTCAATATGCTGACCTACACGGCTGCAACGTCTTATGTTGCAGATATTTTCTTTGACGAGTAAGAGTACGATTCAGGGTTACGGTCTACATTCAACTTGCCGTTGGTGTTTATTGGGACTCCACTCCCTTGACTGCTTCCGCTGAGATATTTAAGGTATATATCAGTTTTACGCTATTTACATGTGATTGCACTTTGATATATACATTGATATACTGTGTGTGTGCCAGCATACTGATCTAGGGATGGCACAGAAACACAGAGGCTTGACTCGTCTTGAGTCGGGTCGCTACAGTAGTACCGCCAGAGTGGTACTACCACTCTGCCCCAAGCGGTACTTTCGCTTGAGAGAGAAAACCTGCCATGAACTGCCATAACTTTTGCATACGAGCTCCGAATTGAGAAAACTCAAGCTTCTTGGATTCAAGACGACAAGAGCTATCCAACAACGAGGAGAAATATTAAGAACGTGCAGTTATTGCAAATACAATTGTATAGATATGTGAGACCTCTATGATTGAAGAACCGACAAGAACTCTCAACATAGAAAACATCATAGAAGATGCATATGGACTCCGTTTTCGATGAACTTGAGCTTGTCATGAAGATAACAAAGCTCTACAACTCACAAAGAGAAGCACCAAACAAGAACCAAGAAACATGATGCAAGGATGCAAATGGTTTCATCTCTCAACGGACAATATGATCAAGCTACTCACTTGAGAGCCCCCTTGATGGTATAGCAATCTATCCTAAAATAGAAAATTCTATCAAGGGCAAACCTATACCTTGCACATAGTCCACTTGAGCTAGATTATGACGATCTTGAATTCGTCAAGATGGACCACCTTTCTTGATTGTGTTGGCATGATGAAGACTAGTTAATTGCCCCCCATACTCACTATGGGTGA
Organism: Hordeum vulgare subsp. vulgare; assembly: GCF_904849725.1. Lineage (NCBI taxonomy): Eukaryota > Viridiplantae > Streptophyta > Magnoliopsida > Poales > Poaceae > Hordeum > Hordeum vulgare. The sequence continues at coordinate 420,824,238 of NC_058524.1, forward strand.
GCCACTCTTCAGCACATCTTCACAAGTCCATTGCCACCACAATGGATGTCAAGCTTCAAGCATGATATCTTCGTGATGCTCCACTTCAACTTGCACACCGCAATGTTAACGACGACCACCACTTGATGCCGTCCTTCATGGATTGAATGAGATCTTCCTCTTGACGCAAGACCATGGGAACACACCTAACCCCACATAGAACTCTCATGAAGACCATGGGTTAGTACACAAAAGCATAATGAACAATGCTTACCATACCAAGGGATCACTTGATCCCTCTCGGTACATCTTGTACGCTTTGTGTGCTGGTCAACTTTATTTACCCTTTGACTTAGTATTGATCGACCTTGTGTCTTTATGACCATTCTTTTGATAACACCTTGAATACCACCTTGGTCATCATATAAACTCCTTGAATCCAATAGATAGACTTCAAGCAGTGCCTATGGACATGTCCTACAAATATAACTTAAGGCAACCATTAGTCCATAGGGATTGTCATCAATTACCAAAACCACATAAGGAGAAATATGCTCTAACACCAAGCTCATCAAAGGACAAGTTCTTCGAGAAGGTGATCAACCCTTACTTCCCGGAGGTGATGAAGCACCCTTTGGCCATTGAGATGCATGAGGGGGAGATTCACATTTGTGACATGCAAGGGCTAAAAAGGAGGGAAGCGAGAAGGCTAGGCTTGCAGTAGTGGAGCAGGTGATCTTCAAGTGCCAAGGGATGGTTGAACATGGTTTGAGTGCTAATCACTCTATGATCACATACTTCATCCTGGAGAACAATATGGACACCAAGAACGTGGGAGAGTTCATCTTCAGGCTTCAAGAGCGGAATGAACATCTCCAAGCTCAAATATTTGACTTGCAAAACCAAAACTGTGACCAGGAATAGAGGTTTAGAAGGATGAGAATCACTTTTGATTTTAGGATTTCGGAGACAAGATTCTATTTCTATGATGGTGAGCCAATGCCTTGGAAGGCGAAATACCAGCCTACTACCGCACCATCACCCAAGAAGAACACATGAGTACATGGGTATGGGCACCACCCTTACCTTGTTCCAAGCATGGGGGGGTGCCCCGGTATCATATCACCATCACTTCCACCATTACCATCTACCTTAGTTTGATACTTAGTTGTTTCGTCATTTAGAGAAATAAAATTTCAGTTTTTCTTTGGTTATAATATTTTACTTTGAGATCCATCTATCCTTGTAATCGAGTATTAGAATTATATAATAAATATTAATTGAATTTGTTTGCATTACTTGTGTGCACCCATCATCATAGCATGGAAATAAAAGAAATAGAAAGATTATATGCTTATCTCATGAGAAGTAATGACTTCACATTGAAAAGGGTATACGTGATAAAAATAAATTGATAGTAAACAAACATAGTATTAGTCATTGTTACAATCTAAGCAAGATTATGATAGACACAGGAGATTCTCATATAAATACACTATCTTGGACATCTTTTATGATTGTGAGCCCACGCTAAATATTGTATTATGATCAAGTGTTGAAGTAGGACATGGAACAAAACGTAATCGTTATGTTAGTTTAAATTCACATAGAATCTATATGGTTTTGGATCCTTTAACATGTGGTGCTTTCTTTAGATCTTTTTCTAGCCCTAAAATTTTTGCACTAAGTAGAGATACTACTTGTGCATCCATAACCATGAAACCCCGTTTCTTGCCATGAGAGTCCACCATATCTACCCATGTATTAAGTAAGATCCTTCAAGTAAGTTGTCATCGGTGCATCAAGCAACAAAAAATGTTCCTGAACTGTGACAGCCCCAATGATTTTCCTTCCTTCTTTGTAACTCCTTTCCATATTTGGCAACCGTGTGATGCAATGTGATGGATGAGAGACTTGGTGATGTTGTCATTTCATGTGCATCATGCATATCATTTATTCCATTTGTTCTTGTTTGATCTTGTGTGGTGGTGCAACTTGGTGGTGTGGTGATTGCATGCGTGTTGTGATTTGTGCATGAGAATGGGCGCAACAAAGCCCATTCAAAAACCCTTGTTGCACGATGATTCAAAACCTCCCTATTCCAATATTTTTCTACATGTGTTTTCAACTTGTTTTAAAAATCCAATAAAAGTGTTCCACCTCTCCTCTCAATTTTTGTGAGTGGTTTAGTGGGGCTACTTTTTTTTCCCAAGCTCGTGTCATTTGGCTTTTCTATCAAAACAGATTAGGTTATTGTTAAAGTATTCTTTTTTACTTTCACCAAACTTAGTTAAACCTTTTTTATTAAATGGGTATATTATCCCTGCAAATATTTTTTTTATTTTAATTTTAAAACCCTTCCTATTTTCTGTGGAACTATATGGTTGGGTTGGCTTTATAAAAAAGACAGGAAGCTTTCTTTAGGTTTGAGTATAGAGAGAGGGCTCTGGGCCAGTTTCCTCCCCGGGGCCCATTCCCTCAGCCAGTAAGGCCCGACGCGATTTTGTCTCCCTCCTCTCGCTGTCATCAGCTGTACGAACAGAGGAGCACCGCCGATCCCTCCCCTCCTCGATCAGGCGGCTCCAAGCATGCTCCCCGAGGATATTTTAGCTGCGCCTCATCCTCCTCTCAGCCCTAGCTCTCCATTTCCCTCCTCTCCTCCCTCGCGCCACCAGAGAAAAAGCAGGGAGTCTCCATCGCCATGATGAGCTCCGGCTCGAGCTCGATGCCGGCGTAGCGTCGACCTCGCCTCCTCCCCGACCCTGCCAGGAGCAAGAGGACCCCACGTGAGGTTCCATTTTCGTAGACACCAGGAGCGGAGCCTTCTACAATGACGTCCACGACGGTCGGTGCCTTCGTCACCTCCGGCAAGCCTTCTGCATCAACTCTGTGCGCTCCTTCCTCTCCGTCACCAGTCTTCTCTCCTATGAACCCTAGGTCATCCGCTTCCCCTCTGTTGATGGCCTTCGCCGCCGCGCTAGGCCGACCAGTCGCAGCACTTGCACCGGCATGCGTAGCCACAGTAGCTGCAGGCTTTCTCCTGCACGCGTTCATGGCCCCGTGGACCCTCACTGCAGGCGCGTAGTATGTCCCTCTAGTGCGTAGGGTGTTTTGGCGCGTAGGCCCAGCGTGTAGTCGAGCGGTGCGTGCGGTTCCTTCAGCAGGTAGAGTCACCGCCGACGTCTCGTCGTGGAGCAGATGGCGCCTTATTTGGTTGTTTGGTGTTAGGTGGCTTGGATCCTCCTCTTGAGAAGATACCTCCACCTAGGCCGACTGGCAGAGCGTGCGCACAGCAACCTTGAGGTTCTGGGTCCGATCCCCAAGCACGCCCTTTTATTTTTTCGATGGTATCCTTTTACCTGCGGAGTAGCTTTACCTTGTGTGATGACTCTATTAGATCAACTAACATGTGCTAGCCAAGTCGTCAGTGTGTGTCTGTGTAGTTGAGGTCAGGGGTTCGATCCCCCTGCACCTATTTATTTTGTGAGCATATTCTTTTCAGTGTGTGTGATGTGTACTTGCAGGTAGTGTGTGTGTGGATGACAGTGGGCCACACGGGCCTGATACGTCCATTTTGCATCATGCTTTCATGTTGATATTTATTGCTTTTTGGGCTGTTATATTACTTGTGGTACCATATTTATGCCTTTTCTCTCTTATTTTGCAAGGATTATTAGAAGAGGGAGAATTCAGGCAGCTGGAATTCTGGACTGGAAAAGGAGCAAATCCTAGTCCACTATTCTGCACATCTCCAAATGCCCTGAAAATTTACGTTGATTTTTTCTGGAATATATATAAAATACTGGGCGAAAGAACTACCAGAGGGGGGCCACCAGGGCCCCACAAGCCCCCACTCCGCCACCACCCCCTGGTGGCGGTGGGCAAGCTTGTGGGCTGCCTGAAGGTCCACTAGCCCCCCTCTTTTTCTATATGAAGCGTCCTGGTCTGGAAAAAATCAAGAGGGAGCTTTTTCGTGGTTTCGCCGCTGCCACGAGGCGGAACTTGAGCAGATCCAATCTAGAGCTCCGGTAGGACGATCCTGCCGGGGAAACTTCCCTCCCGGAGGGGGAATCGTCCCCATCGTCATCACCAACACTCCTCTCCTCGAAGGGGAGGCATCTTCATCAACATCTTCATCAGCACCATCTCCTCTCCAATCCCTAGTTCATCTCTTGTAACCAATCTTCGTCTCGTGACTCCGATTGGTACTTGTAAGGTTGCTAGTAGTGTTGATTACTCTTTGTAGTTGATGCTAGTTGGATTACTTGGTGGAAGAGTTTATTTTCAGATCCTTGAAGCTATTCATTACACCTCTGGTCATGATTATGATTATTCTTTGTGAGTAGTTACTTTTGTTCCTGAGGACATGGGATAAGTCATGCTGATAATAGTCATGTGAATTTGATATTCGTTCAGTATTTTGATATGATGTATGTTGTTTTTCCTCTAGTGGTGTTATGTGAACGTCGACTACATAACACTTCACCATATTTGGGCCAAGAGGAAGGCATTGGGAAGTAGTAAGTAGATGATGGGTTGCTGGAGTGACACAAGCGTAAACCCCAGTCCATGCATTGCTTCGTGAGGGGCTGATTTGGATCCACTAGTTTAATGCTATGGTTAGACTTCGTCTTAATTCTTCTTTTGTAGTTTCAGATGCTTGCGAGAGAGGTTAATCATAAGTGGGATGCTTGTCCAAGTAAGGGCAGTACCCAAGCGCCGGTCCACCCACATATCAAACTATCAAAGTAACAAACCGGATCATATGAACATGATGAAACTAGCATGACAGAAATTCCCGTTTGTCCTCGGGAACGCTTTTCCTCCTATAAGACTTTGTTCAGGCTTGTCCCTTGCTCCAAAAGGGATTGGGCCACTTGCTGCACCGTTGCTACTAATTGTTACTTGTTACTCTTTGCTTGCTACATTTCACCTCGCTACACAATCACTTGTTACCGCTACTTTTAGTGCTTGCAGTTATTACCTTGCTGAAATCTGTTTATCAGAGCCTTCTGTTCCTTGTTGGGTTCGACACTCTTACTTATCGAAAGGACTATGATTGATACCCTATACTTGTGTGTCATCAAGACTCTTTTCTAGCGCCGTTGCCGGGGAGTGAACCGCCTTTGGTAAGTGGAAATTGGTTGGGGAACATTTTTATACTGTGCTGAAATTTATTGTCACTTGTCACTATGGAAACTCTTCCTTTGAGGAGTTTGTTCGGGGTATCTTCACCACGAACGGAAGCACCAGGAGTTGCTCCTCAACCTGAGGTACCTACTAAAAATATCTTTTATGAAATTCCTTTGGGTATGCTTGAGAAACTGCTGGCTAATCCTTTTACAGGAGATGGATCTTCACATCTAGACTTTCATCTAATATATGTAGATGAAGTTTGTGGTTTATTTAAGCTTGCAGGTTTGCCCGAGGATGAGGTAAAGAAGAAAGTCTTTCCTTTATCTTTGAAGGATAAGGCGTTGACATGGTATAGGCTATGTGATGATGCTGGATCATGGGGCTACAATCGGGAAAGCATAGCTCAAGCTTGGGGGAGTCTTAAATCAATGCTATATTCATGCCCCAATCATGAGCTCTCGAGAGAAATCATCACTCAAAACTTTTACGCTCGGCTTTCTCATGAAGATCGTACCATGCTTGACACTTCTTGTGCCGGTTCTTTTATGAAGAAGGATATTGATCACAAGTGGAATTTATTGGAGAGAATCAAACGCAACTCTGAAGATTGGGAGCTAGAGGAAGGTAAGGAGTCAGGTATGAATTTCCAGTTTGATTGCGTTAAATCTTTCGTGGAGACAAACACTTCTAGAGATTTTAGCGCTAAGTATGGACTTGACTCTGAGATAGTAGCTTCTCTATGTGAATCTTTTGCTACTCATGTTGATCTTCCCAAAGAGAAGTGGTTTAATTATCGTCCTCCTGTAGAAAGCAACATAGCCAAAACCAATCTAGCTGATGAGAAAATCATAACTTTTAGTGATCCTGTTGTTCCTTGTTCTTACACTGAGAAACCACCATACCCTACTAGGATAAAGGATTATTCTAAAGCTCCAACTCTGATACGTAGGGGTTACATTAGACAACTTGCACCCCCTGAGGAGATTAGAGTTGAACCTAGTGTTGCTATTATCAAAGATCTCTTAGCCGAAGACGTAGACGGGCATGTTATCAAATTCTGTGAGGACTCCGCTAGAATTGCTAAACCTCACGTGAAAGACAAACACGGACCTGTAGTTTGCCTGCACGTTGTTTCTGTTAAGATAGGAGATCACTGTTACCATGTTTTATGTGATATGGGAGCTAGTGTTAGTGCAATACCCCGTTCTCTTTATGATGAAATCAAAGATGAGATTACACCTGCTGAGTTAGAACCCATTGATGTCACTATTACGCTAGCTAATAGAGACACTATCTGCCCTCTTGGAATTGTGAGAGACGTAGAAGTCCTGTGTGGTAAGACGAAGTATCCTACTGATTTCCTCGTCCTTGGTACTGCACAAGATAGCTTTTGTCCCATCATATTTGGTAGACCCTTTCTCAACACTGTCAATGCTCACATTGATTGCACTAAGCAGACTGTCACAGTAAGTTTGGAGGGTGGTCTCATGAATTTAACTTCTCCAAGTTTGGAAGACAAACCCATGAAAGAGAGTCGTCTAGTAGAGATGAAATCATTACTCTTGCTTCTATTGCCGTACCTCCTACGGATCCTTTAGAGCAATATCTGCTTGAGCATGAAAATGATATGCATATGGAGGAGAGAGATGAGATAGATAAAATTATCTTAGAACAATATCCTATTCTCAAGAATAATCTTCCTGTTGAACTGCTTGGGGATCCTCCCCCACCAAAGGGTGATCCTGTGTTCGAGCTTAAACAGTTGCCTGATACTCTTAAGTATGCCTATCTTGATGAGAAGGAGATATATCCTGTCATTATTAGTGCTCTCCTCTCAGAGAGCGAAGAGAAGAAGTTACTAAAAACTCCGAGGAAACACCGCGCTGCTATTGGATATACTCTTGATGATCTTAAGGGTATTATTCCTACTCTATGTCAGCACAAGATTAAAACCGATCCCGACTTTAAACCAGTTGCTGATCATCAAAGGAGATTAAATCCTAAGATGAAAGAGGTCGTTAGAAAAGAAATATTAAAGCTTCTAGAAGCAGAAATCATATATCATGTTGCTCATAGTGATTGGGTAAGTCCAATACATTGCGTACCTAAGAAGGGAGGTATCACCGTCATTCCTAATGATAAGGATGAACTAATCCCACAAAGGATTATTACCGGCTATAGAATGGTGATAGACTTCCGTAAACTGAACAAGGCAACCAGGAAAGATCATTATCCTTTGTCGTTCATCGACCAAATGCTAGAAAGGCTATCAAAACACACACACTTCTTTCTAGATGTTTATTCAGGTTTCTCGCAAATACCTGTTGCACAATCTGATCAAGAGAAAACCACTTGCACCTGCCCTTTCGGTACCTTTGCCTATAGACGTATACCTTTTGGCTTATGTAATGCACCTGCCACCTTCCAAAGATGTATGATGGCTATATTCTCTGACTTTTGTGAAAAGATTGTAGAGGTTTTCATGGATGACTTCTCCGTTTACGGGTCTTCCTTTGACGATTGCCTTAGCAACCTTGATCGAGTCTTACAGAGATGCGAAGAAACCAACCTCGTCTTGAATTGGGAGAAGTGTCACTTTATGGTTAATGAAGGTATCATCTTAGGACACAAAATCTCTGAGAGAGGCATTGAAGTTGATAAGGCTAAGGTTGATGCAATTGAGAAAATGCCTTGCCCCACAGATATCAGAGGTATACGGAGTTTCTTAGGTCATGCTGGTTTCTATAGAAGGTTCATTAAATACTTCTCTAAGATTTCTAGGGCTCTTACCAACCTCTTGCAGAAGGATGTTCCTTTTGTTTTTTGATGAGGATTGTGAGGAAGCTTTCGAAATACTTAAGGAGGCTTTGATACCCGCACCTATTGTTCAACCACCTGACTAGAACTTGCCCTTTGAAATCATGTGTGATGCTAGTGATTATGCCGTTGGTGTTGTTCTCGTACAAAGAGTTGACAAGGACTTGAATGTCATTCACTACGCTAGTAAAACTCTAGACAGTGCCCAAAGAAACTATGCCACTACGGAGAAGGAATTTCTAGCATTCGTGTTTGCATGTGAAAAGTTTAGATCTTACATAGTTGACTCCAAAGTCACTATTCACTCCGATGATGCTGCTATTAAGTACCTGATGCAGAAGAAGGACGCTAAGCCTAGGCTGATCAGATGGGTTCTCCTGCTACAGGAATTTGATTTGCACGTCATTGACCGAAAGGGTGCTGATAACCCTGTAGTAGATAACTTGTCTAGGCTAGATAATGTCCTTGATGACCCACTACCAATTGATGACAGCTTTCCTGATGAGAAATTAAATGTCATCCGCACTTCACTTAGTGCACCATGGTATGCCGATTATGCAAACTATATCGTAGCCAAATACATACCACCCAGTTTCACCTATCAACAAAAGAAGAAATTCTTATTTGATTTGAGACACTACTTTTTGCATGATCCTCACCTTAATAAGGAAGGAGTAGATGGTGTTATTAGACGTTGTGTGCCTGAACATGAACAGGGACAGATCTTGCAGAAGTGTCATTCCGAAGCCTACGGAGGACACCATGCTGGAGATAGAACTGCCCATAAGGTATTGCAATCAGGTTTCTATTGGCCCACTCTCTTCAAGGATGCCCGTAAGTTTGTCTTGTCTTGTGACGAATGCCAAAGAATAGGGAACATCAGTAAGCGTCAAGAGATGCCTATGAACTATTCACTTGTCATTGAACCATTTGATGTTTGGGGCTTTGATTATATGGGACCCTTCCCGAGTTCCAATGGGTACACTCACATCTTAGTGGCTGTGGATTACATTACTAAGTGGGTAGAAGCTATCCCCACTAAAAATGCTGATCACCACACCTCTATTAAGATGTTTAAAGAAGTCATATTCCCAAGATTTCGAATCCCTAGATACTTGATGACTGATGGTGGTTCACACTTCATTCATGGTGTTTTCCATAAGATGCTAGCTAAGTATGATGTCAACCATAGAGTTGCATCTCCTTATCATCCTCGGTCTAGTGGTCAAGTGGAGTTGAGTAATAGGGAGATCAAGTTGATCCTACAAAAGACCATCAATAGATCTCGAAAGAACTGGTCTAGCAAACTCGATGATGCACTATGGGCTTATAGAACTCCTTATAAGAATCCCATGGGCATGTCACCGTATAAAATGGTTTACGGTAAGGCTTGTCATTTACCACTTCAGCTGGAACACAAAGCTTATTGGGCAATCCAAGAGTTCAACTTTGATTTCAAACTTGCCGGTGAGAAGCGGTTGTTTGATATCAGCTCGTTAGATGAATGGAGATCCCGGGCATATGAGAATGCCAGGTTGTTCAAGGAAAATGTTAAGAGATGGCACGACAAACGAATACAGAAACAAGAGTTCAATATAGGTGATTATGTCTTGCTATACAATTCTCGTTTGAGATTCTTCGCAGGCAAGCTTCTCTCTAAATGGGAAGGTCCCTATGTTGTCGAGGAAGTATATCATTCCGGTGCCATCAAAATCAATAACACGGAAGGAAATTTTCCTAGAGTGGTAAATGGGCAAAGAATCAAGCATTACATCTCTAGTACTCCCATAAATGTTGAGACCAATATCATCAATGTCATAACTCCAGAGGAGTACATAAGGGATGTTTATCATCCTGTTTCAGACCTTGAAAACGAAGATGTATCTGTTTTGGCAAGAAATTGGACTCCGATATTTTTCCAATAGGAAATTTCCTCAGTTTTGGAATTTTTGGAAAATTAGAAAAATAAAAAGCAGACCGGAGAGCAAACGAGGCAGCCACAAGGGCCCACTCCGCCACCACCCCCCTGGTGGGAGTGGACAAGCTTGTGGGAACCTCGTGTGCCTCCCGGACTCCGTTTTCTTGCGGAGGACTCCTTCTGGCCCAGAAAAAATCAATATATAGTCGCCCGAAGGTTTTGATCTCCGTATCGTGTAGTTTTCCTCTGTTTTCGTTTTGAGCTTGTTCTGCCGCAGATCTAGGTCAAGATGTCCTCTCGAGATTCAGAGGGAACGAGCTATGTGGCTGACTACCTTGCTAACCCCAAGGTCTATGGGGACTTGGAACCATATGGCTGGACCACTTATGAGGAAGAGGACTATGAGCCCAAGGGGAAGGAGCAAACGAGTTCCGATGAAGAGGATGCTCGTCTACCTCAACCTGCAAACACCCATGTGGAGTTCAAGAAGTCAAGCCTCCCTGAGCATAGGAAGAAGCCTAAGACCTTGTTTATCCCTTCTCGTTTCTTGCAGGAGAGTAAGCAGGAACTTTGCCATAGAGTGTTGAAACTTGAGGAGGAAAATGACGATCTAAGGGAGCAGAACTTTTTGCTCAAGTGGAAATTAGACAAGCTCAAGACTGCTCCAACAACACCACCATCACCACCAAAGGAAGACAACTAAGCATTGGTAAGGGCAATCCCCTTGGCTTCTGCCAAGCTTGGGGGAGTTGCCCTGGTATTGTATCACCTTTATATCTTTTGCTTTTACCTTTGTTTTAGTTCTTTCCTTTTTAGTTTTTATTTCTTCTTTTAGAGGAATAAGTCTTTAGTTTTTAGTTTGAGTCTTTTGCTTTTGTCTATCCCCCGATGTATTCGAGCATACGAGCTATATAATTAAGAGTGTCATAGTCAAGGGCTTTGCTTTGTGCCATGATCAAAAGTATGAAAAGAACGATAGCATGAAAGATCATGAGACGATCTTATGGAAAGTGCTTCACATATGACATGTATGACGATTGAAACTTGTTGAGAATAAATAAACATAGACCTCAGTCATTGTTGCAATTAATAAGAAGTAATAAGGAAAGAGAGGTTCACATATAAATATACCATCTTAGACACTTTTTACAATTGTGAGCACTCACCAAACTATTACATGCCTAGGAGTAGATGTTGGACAAGGAAGACAACATAATGAATTGTGTTTGCTTGGTTCCAAACAATGTTATATGATTAGAGATCCCTTAGCATGTGACGATTGCTTCCACCTCATATTAGCCAAAACTCCCGCACCAAGTAGAGATACTACTTGTGCATCCATAAACCTCCAACCTGTTTTGCCTTCAGAGTCCACCATACCTACCTATGGATTGAATAAGATCCTTCAAGTAAGTTGTCATCGGTGCAAACAATACAAAAATTGATCTCTAATATGTACGATCTATTAGTGTGTGGAAAATAAGCTTTGTACGAACCTGTGATGAGGAAGACATAAAAGCGACACACTGCAGAATAATGTTCTTTGTCACAGGAGGCAATATAAAGTGACGTTCCTCCGCACTAAGAGGACACACATTCAAACCTCAAAAGCGCATGACAACCTCTGCTTCCCTCTGCGAAGGGCCTATCTTGTACCTTCACTTTTTACACTTGTAAGAGTCATGGTGATCATCACCAATTCCCTTTTTTCCTTTCTCTTGGCTACCGTCACATTCTTTGGAAAGATCTATATTCATATATCAACTTGGAGTTGAATACTCATGCTTTATTGTTGTTGACTTTACCCTTGAGGTAAACCGTTGGGAGGCAAAACTATAAGCCCCTATCTTCCTCTGTGTTCAGCTGAAACTTTGACACCATGAGTACCACGTGAGTTGTAACAATTATGGAAAACAAAAGAGATGATTGAGTATGTGGGTTTTCCTTACAAGCTCTTATTTGACTCTTTCTGATGTTGTGATAAATTGCAATTGCTTCAATGACTATGGACTATTGTTGGTTACTTCTCGATATAGTTTTTGCTTCATGCTTTGCTTTGTGAAGGAATTGTTACTTTCCCATGAAAATCTTTATGATGTATTGCTGTCCTATGTGTGATCATGATGCCCTCATGTCCGTACTATGTTTTATCGACACCTTCGTCCCTCAACATGTGGACATGTTTATGGAACTTGGTTTTCGCTTGAGGACAAGCGAGGTCTAAGCTTGGGGGAGTTGATACGTCCATTTTGCATCATGCTTTCATGTTGATATTTATTGCTTTTTGGGTTGTTATATTACTTGTGGTACCATATTTATGCCTTTTCTCTCTTATTTTGCAAGGATTATTTGAAGAGGGAGAATTCAGGCTGCTGGAATTCTGGACTAGAAAAGGAGCAAATCTTAGTCCACTATTCTGCACATCTCCAAATGCCATGAAAATTTACGTGAATTTTTTCTGGAATATATAAAAAATACTGGGCGAAAAGACTACCGGAGGGGGCCACCAGGGCCCCAGAAGCCCCCACTCGCCACCAACCGCCCTGGTGGCGGTGGGCAAGCTTGTGGGCTGCCTGAAGGCCCACTAGCCCCCCTCTTTTGCTATATGAAGCGTCCTGGTCTGGAAAAAAATCAAGAGGGAGCTTTTACATGGTTGCGCCGCCGCCACGAGGCGGAACTTGAGCCGATCCAATCTAGAGCTCCGGCAGGACGATCCTGCCGGGGAAACTTCCCTCGAGGAGGGGGGAATCGTCGCCATCGTCATCACCAACACTCCTCTCGTCGAAGGGGAGGCATCTTCATAAACATCTTCATCATCACCATCTCCTCTCCAATCCCTAGTTCATCTCTTGTAACCAATCTTCGTCTCGCGACTCCGATTGGTACTTGTAAGGTTGCTAGTAGTGTTGATTACTCTTTGTAGTTGATCCCAGTTGGATTACTTGGTGGAAGAGTTTATGTTCAGATCCTTGATGCTATTCACTACACCTCTGGTCATGATTATGATTATGCTTTGTGAGTAGTTACTTTTGTTCCTGAGGACATGGGATAAGTCATGCTGATAATAGTTATGTGAATTTGATATTCGTTCGGTATGTTGATATGTTGTATGTTGTTTTTCCTCTAGTGGTGTTATGTGAACGTTGACTACATAACACTTCACCATATTTGGGCCTAGAGGAAGGCATTGGGAAGTAGTAAGTAGATGATGGGTTGCTGGAGTGACAGAAGCTTAAACCCCAGTCTATGCGTTGCTTCGTGAGGGGCTGATTTGGATCCACTAGTTTAATGCTATGGTTAGACTTTGTCTTAATTCTTGTTTTGTAGTTGCGGATTCTTGCGAGAGAGGTTAATCATAAGTGGGATGCTTCTCCAAGTAAGGACAGTACCCAAGCGCCAGTCCACCCACATATCAAACTATCAAAGTAACGAACGCGGATCATATGAACATGATGAAACTAGCATGACAAAAATTCCCGTGTGTCCTCGTCAGCGTTTTTCCTCCTATAAGACTTTGTTCAGGCTTTTCCCTTGCTGCAAAAGGGATCGGGCCACTTGCTGCTCCGTTGCTACTACTTATTACTTCTTACTCTTTGCTTGCTACGTTTCACCTCGCTACACAATCACTTGTTACCGCTACTTTCAGTGCTTGCAGTTATTACCTTGCTGAAATTTGTTTATCAGAGCCTTCTGCTCCTCGTTGGGTTCGATACAATTACTTATCGAAAGGACTACGATTGATCCCCTATACTTGTGGGTCATCAGGGCCCACATGTCATCTAGTGAGGGGGCCCTGGCCACTGCCAGGTGGGTCCCCCTCCTTATCATATTTCCTGTCATTTTTTATTGTTTGTGTATTTCTTTGTGTTAAATAGGAATAATTCCATTTCTATAAATTTCTAGATATGGATTTGCCAAATTGGGCAGACCCAAGAACAACCATGTACTTAATATGTTCTAGTTAGATATGTGATAGTTTTTCTTTCATTATTTGTGGTGTTTTTCTGAATACAACATGGGCAGTACGATATATGGATATGGGGTAGAAAATCCCAAGGAATCTAATGGTGGTACTGGTTTTTCAGTTTTGAGCATTTCTATAGGAAGTCCCCTTGTGGTGAGGTGGAAATAGTTTTATCGACGTAGGGTGGTTCATGTGTATAGTTAGAGGTAGTGCATGCATGCATCATTATGTCTGTGGCATCATCTTCTTGCTGGTATTTATTTCCTGCTTGTGTTCTTTTGGGTAGCTACTAGGACCGGAACGAGTTTGAAGAGTCCGATGAGTTTGTGCAGGAAGATCAGGATCAGCTCCACTCTGAAGAAATTACAGGCAAGATGATCGTGACCTTGACACCGTTTCTAGCTTTGTTATGCTTAGTGTTAAATTTCCTACGTTACATCTCCGCTGCCTACCACATGATATATAGGCCATCAAACATTGCCATGAAACCTCAAACACCTCCCCATCCTAGCAAATATTGTTTGGCTAAGTTAGGCTTGCTGTTATGAATGACATAAGTAGGTGTTCAGGATCATTTAGTGATCATTCTAGTCTTCAACCGTCTTACATAGACCACCACATGTTAATTCCGTTCTTCGTAAGATAGCCCCCATATATGCTTAGAATGCTGCAAACTCAAACACTTAACCTACCTCACCCATTTAACTTAGTTAGACTCGATACCAAGGTCATGAGATTGTTGAGTCCTCGTGGCTCACAGTTTACTACAAACACCCACACGTACAGGTACCCAGATGCAGGAGTTCCCGATGATAACCAACTGAGGTGGGAGTTCGACGAAGACAGTGCCAGGTTGTATGTGACTTATCCCGAGGACTAGAGGCGCATGGTCGTAATCGTGGGACTAGCAAGATGGGATAGCATATTTTGCTGTTTATCTTGTTCGTAGTCGGACCCTGTCTTATGTATGAATAATGTATGCTTGTGTGGATTATAATTTAGCATGTGGCGAGTGTAAGCCAAACCTTATACTCATCTCTCTATTTATGTAATGGCATTGTTATCCTACTTGCGAAACGCTTAGATGCGACTCTTTCCCCTTCTTTAGGCCTCGCCCCCAAATAAGGAAAGTGTCGCATCTTGGTCGTTACATGAACATGTATGATCTTTTATTGCAAGGGAAATAAGTTGTGTATGATCTTGTGATGGTAAAGAAATAAAAGCGATAGACTACATAATAAAGTTTGCTATCACATGGGGCAATATAAAGTGATGTTCCTTTGCATTAAGAGTTTGTATATCCAAAAATTTAAAAGCGGAGGAAAACCTCTGCTTCCCTGTGCGAAGGGCCTATGTTTTATCTTCAGGTGTTCAATCCTGTGTGTGAGTCAGTAAAGTATATTCCTCTTCCTACCCATTAATTCTATAGTGGCAACCATCATGTGTTGAAGAAAGATCTAGACTTATATATCCAAGTGGATGTAGATGATCATGATTTATTATTGTTGACAGTATCCTTGAGGTAAACGAGTTGGGTGGCAAATCATTTAAGCCCCTATCTTCCTATGTGTCCTATGTAAACATGAGCTCCAAAAATTTGACTTGAGTGTGAGAAATCATAGAAGATTAAATGATATTTGAGTATGTGTACTTGCTAATAAGAAATCTCTTACATAGACTCTCCTCTGAAATATGATGAATTATGATTGTCCCAATGACTGAAAACATAATTTGTTGATTGACAATACAGTTTATGCTTCATATTCCAATAATTGTGAATGGATTGTTACTTGTTTATGAGAAGATATATGATAAAATACTTTCTACTATGTTAATATCCATGATACTCTCATGTACGTATTATATTCTTATCGACACCTCTCTCAAAAATAATGTGGTCATTATTTTCGAGCTCGGATTTCGCTTGAGGAAAAGCGAGGTGTAAGCTTGGGGGAGTTGATACGTCCATTTTCCATCATGAATCATTATTGATATTTGTGTTACTTTTGTCCATTATTCCCTATTATCATACAATTCTTATGTCATTTCTCTCTGAATATGCAAGGTACATCACAAATAGGGAAATATCTGGAAACTGGAATTCTGGACTGGGAAACTGAGAAAAAGGCAGAAAAATCAACACACTCCAAATGATCTGAAACTTCAGAGAGAATTTTTCTGGAATATTTAAGAATTATTGGGCCAAAAATATACCAGAGGGGGGCAACCTGCTGGCCACAAGCCAACAGAGCACGACCACCCCCCTGGCCACGCCCTCATCGCTTGTGGGCCCCCTACTTGCCCTCTGACGTCCCTTTTCTCCTATATGGTGTGTTTTGACCTAGAAAAAATCATAAACACAGTTTGTGACAGTCCTGAGGTGCATGCCCATGAACGATCCTCTGGTACACTTTGCCTGCCATACATTCTTGCTTCATGTACTACGATTTGTGTGGTCTTGAACTTAGGTCTCTAAATTATAAAGTTGGAACCCCTCTTTTTAAGTATCAAACCAGATGAAAGGAGAGGGACCAGCTGATACGTCTCCATCGTATCTACTTTTCCAAACTTTTTTGCCCTTTTTTTACCCTAATTTGCATGATTTGAATGGAACTAACCTGGACTAACGCTGTTTTCAGCAGAATTGCCATGGTGTTGTTTTTGCGCAGAAATAAAAGTTCTCGGAATGACGTGGAAATTTACGAGGATTTTTTGTGGAATATATAAAAAATACTGGCGCAAGAATCACGTGGAGACGTGGAGCCAGGAGCCCACAAGCCCAGGAGTCCCCCCTGGCCGCGCCTGGCTCGCTTGTGAGCCCCTCGGGTCTCCGCCGCCTCCAACTCCAGCTCTATATATTCGCTCTCGCCAGGAAAAAAATCAAAGAGAAGAGTTCATCGCGTTTTACAATACGGAGCCGCCGCCACCACCTGTTCTTCCTCTGGAGGGCAGATCTGGAGTCCGTTCTGGGCTCCGGAGAGGGGAGATCGTCGCCTTCGTCATCACCAACCATCCTTCATCGTCAATTCCATGATGCTCTTCACCGTTCTTGAGTAATATCATCGTAGGATTGCTGGACGGTGATGGGTTGGATGAGATCTATAATGTAATCGAGTTAGTTTTGATGGGGATTGATCCCTAGTATCCACTATGTTCTGAGATTGATGTTGCTACTACCTTGCCATGCTTAATGCTTGTCACTAGGGCCCGAGTGCCATGATTTCAGATCTGAACCTATTATGTTTTCATCAATATATGTGTGTTCTTGATCCTATCTTGCAAGTTGTAGTCACCTACTATGTGTTATGACCCGGCAACCCCGGAGTGACAATAGCCGGAACCACTCCCGGAGATGACCATAGTATGAGAGGTTCATGTATTCACTAAGTGCTAATTCTTTGTTCCGGTTCTCTATTAAAAGGAGAACCTTAATATCCCTTAGTTTCCATTAGGACCCCGCTGCCACGAGAGGCATGGACAATAGGTGTCGTGCAAGTTCTTTTCCATAAGCACGTATGACTATATACGGAATACATGCCTACATTACATTGACGAACTGGAGCTAGTTACATATCTCCCCATGTTATAACTGTTGCATGATGAATGTCATCCTGCATAATTATCCATCACTAATCCAATGCCTACGAGTTTTTCCTGCTGGTCCTTGCTACGTTACTTTGCCGCTACTGCTGTCACTACTGCTATTGTTACCGATGCTACTATTGCTATCACACTACTTTGCTACTGAAACTTTGCTGCAGATACTAAGTCTTTCAGGTGTGGTTGAATTGACAACTCAACTGCTAATACTCTAGAATATTCTTTTGCTTCCCCTTGTGTCGAATCAACAAATTTGGGATGAATACTCTACCCTCAAAAACTGTTGCGATCCCCTATACTTGTTGGTTATCAAGACTATTTTCTCCAGCTCACAAGGAGGTCCTTCCATCCACTCACAACTACCATACATTAAGTTCATGAGCAACTGAATGGTGGCGTGGGGTACATATGTGTGTGATCTTTACTTAAAGGTTGTGGGAACGATGGTATGTATTTGTGGCTTTAGTTTTCATAATCTCAATATGAGCGATTCCTAAATTTCATGCATAGTGAAGGAGGAAAATGGTCGTCGCCGGTATGCATATCTACAACTTGAGGGATGGAATTGCATGGTAGAGTGTTCACGTATGGATATGGTGCTTTCAGTGAAATTGTTCGACAATCAAAAAGACTAATACAAGGGGAACCAAAACATGTTATGTACAAAGGTAACTAAAACAAATCTAATCTCCGGGTCTAATTTAATGTATCTATGTTGATAAATTCTTGCATGTATAGAGGGACTAAGAAGAGCATATCATCAACATCCTATTCATAAATGGCTTTGTTTTCTTTGAGTGTTTTTTATCCTCCCAGAATATATTTGAAGTTGTTGTCAAGGAAGCAAAACTATTTATCATCAACATATATCCATAGGAGATGGCAATTAAATGTTAGGAGAAGTATCTTTCTTAAAAATATGTTGAATCCTGCATATAAACATGTTTCCATGATAAATAGGTCATATTTATACTTGACACGTTCAATACATTTGTGGTCGATCGGATATATGTACTCTCTCCTTCATTGTTAGTAGTTTTGTAGAAATGTGAGAAACAATCCAACAAAATGGTAGCAGAAATATAGGTCCAACGGGATACGGTAGTTGTTGCTAATGTTAGTTCTTGAGTCTTTATCTTCGCTCCTAGATTTTTATTTTCATCGATTAAACTTTACTACCTTGATCAAAGATCAAAAACCGATTTAGCAACATCAAAAATCATGTTTTTGACATGGGAGAAGGTAAGAAACACGGTCAACAATTTAGTCATCCATCTACAATTTTTCATTTATTGTTTATCTCTACAAATTGTTTAAGAAATTATCACACGAACATCCTTCTGAATTGAAGGCAAATGCATGGTTTATCTAAAACTTGCGGCTCAAGTTTATTGATACATCTCTAATGTCGTGGGTATAAGTCTGACAGTACATGTGTAGGGTACGAAAGGATGGGCAGAGCCTTAGCTACTGCGAGGATGTATGAGTTCAGGCCCCTCTACGGTGGAGGTAAAAGCCCTACGTCTCAGTGCTCTTCGGAGCTTAGTGTCGAGTGGAATATCGGATTACAGTAAATGCCAACCCCTGCACCAGTGGGGAAGGGCGGCTTATATAGAGTGTGCTACCCTTCATAATGGCCCGGTGGACAGGGGTGGAATAGTGGCGAATAAATGCCTACGTTACAGGTAACATATGCCTTAAATGTTAATAATGGTGTATGAAAACGTATGACCGTTGCCCTCCTGGGAGGTTACGATGTACAGAGTGGAATTCAGTCAGTACGTTAAATACGTCCGAGTGTCCGTCACCTATTGGATGATGGGGGAGTCCTTAGTTCAGTCAGAACTGTCTAAGGGCCTTGTCCTCTATCAGGGGTAGTCCTTGGGTAGGACCTATAGGGCAGGCCTATGACCCTACCCTAGGACTATAACCCCAGCATTAGTCCCTGAATGGATCGGGGTTGGAATGATGAAGTGATGCCTGGAGTACGGATCCGACTGGTATGGATGTGACATTGGCGTTGTTTGCCTCGATCCATTTTATCCTTTCAACCAGTGATCTGAGTGAATATACCAGTGAAACGTACCGTCAGGGACCGAGTGCTTCCGCAGAATCTTTCGATGTGACCAGTCAAACTGACAGCGGCGGATTTTCCGGGATCCTCAAATTTCGGTTGCCGCACGCTCAGCAGGGATGAAGACATCGCCATCGAGTAGTTTCTGCCGCCTTGATTACCGCGCCTTTATCTTCTCCACTAACATCGCAGCAGCCGATCGGGGGGATAAGATTTCGGGGCCACCTGTTAGCGACTCAATCGGAAGCTTATTTAAGCCCCTGCGGCGGGGATTTCTTGTTGCCATGCTCTTCTTCCTCACATTAACCTCGCTCCTCCCGCAGCTCCCTGCACACCCCAAGCCTCCTCCTTCCTCTCCTCCTCTGCGGATCTGTTGCCTTCACCATGATGAAGGGCAGACCAGCAAACTCGAAGCGCAGAAGAAGAAGAAGAAGAAGGGGACGGCCCCTGCTCAGCGGCGACAGCGGGCACTGCCGGCGGGTTGGATCCAGGGGGATTTCCTCCCCTCCACGGTGACGCAGGACGACTTGCTGGAGCTGGTGGAGCACGACATAATCGCCAACAAGTCGTGGAGGCTGCCGGAGGGCGAGACGGAGCCGGCGCAGAAGGAGGGGGAGCGCGTTCTGCTGCTCAGCCATGTGTTCAGGGGCTTCTCCTTGCCTCCCCACCCCTTCTTCCGAGGTATTATAAATCACTTCGCGACACAGCTCCATCATTTTCCTCCGAACGCGATAGCCCACCTTGCAGCATTCGTCACCCTTTGCGAGTGCTTTATTGGATGTCCCCCCCACTAGGGGCTCTTTAAGTACGTCTTCTCCGCTAGGTCCCAAACCGTCAAAAAGCTTAGCCAGTCGGACGATAAGACCCATCTCCTCCAGCTCTGGGGGGGCTTAGGCTTCCAGAAGAAAACCAAGAGTAGTTATCCCCCTCTCCAGTTGTCCGAGTCAGTTAGGAACTGGCAGTCGACCTGGTTCTATTGCCAGGACATCGCTTGTCCGAATGCTGCGACTCGGTTGCTACCTTTTAGCCTAGACCGTCCGGCCCCTCCCAGGCAGCTTGCGCTCTCAAAGGGGGAAAAGATCCAGATCCAGCCTCTGGTCGACGCGCTGATAGCCGTCGTCCGCAAGGGAGTCATCGGCACAGATTTGCTGGAGACTTTTCTGGGTCGGCGCATCCAGCCGCTGCAAGCCCGACACCACGCCATGTGGCACTACGCGGGGCCTGAGGATTCAACTCGGACTCATCCAGAGTGCGTGACCAGGGAGACTGTGACAGCATGGGTCCGCGGCATCACAGGCGCATGTGACAACCCCCAAGGAGCCCGGTGACTGAAGCCCTTCCGCGCCGACAATCCTCCTCCGAATGAGGTGAGCGCATCTTGTCGAGTGCTTTTGCTCTCTTTAGATTTGTCGCTTTTCTTGTCTTGCCGCCTGACGTTGCCGACTGTGTCTTGTGCAGGAGTGGACCAACTGATATTCTGCCGTCTCGAACGGGAATCCAGCCGAGGAAGAGGAGGGCAGCCAAGAGGGCGGCGTGGACAGTGCCGAGTACATCTCCGACAGTGGGGAGACGGAGAAGGAGACGGACGAGGAGGAGGAGGAGGTTGGGGAGCAGAGCTTGCCGCCTCCACCATCAGAGCATCGAACTAAGCGCCGTCACGATTCAACGGCTCCGCCGGCTCCTCCAGCGGCTCCAAGTTCTCCACCAGCCCCTCCCGTGGCTCCAAGAGCTTGGAGTGTGAAGAGGACTAGGGACGCTGCTGCCGAGCCCACGGACCAGCCGTCCAAGGTGGCCAAACCTAGTGGGCCCAAGCCTCGGAAAGCTTTGCCTCGGATGAGGATCACCATTCCGGTCGCCTCAGCGTAAGTGACTTGTTCTCCCATCTTTTTTCAGTGTCTGATTAAACTCATGCTTATCCGTCGAGTGGATTTCACCCAACAGGGCTGCTACTTCGGCCAGCTCTCTGCCACTCCAGGACGATGATCCTATGGACACGGATAACGCTGCCACGTCCCAGCAAGGTACGTTGCCACGACTCCGAGAGTTTGCATTATTGTTTTGCGAGTGTTGTCTTTAATCTTGCCCTTTTTTCTGTAATTTCGTGTTGTTCAGTCGGGCTTCCTTTGGAGGTGATCCATCTGGAGGACGACGACCAGAGGGGGTCGGGGCCAGCTTTGGATCCTGTCCTTGAGATCGTCCCATCTGCTGCTGCTCCCACCATGAACGTGCCGCTGACCGAGACGGTGCCGCCGACTGAGACGGTGCCCCTCATTGCGGAACCGATTGGAGCGGAGCTCGGGATGACCAGGGAGTCTTCTGTCGCGCCGGGTCCGTCAACCGTTTAGTATGACGCCCGACATCTCCCTAAAGACCAGGTGGGGGCCGCTAAGGACGCCATGGTGCAGGTGGAGTTGATGGTGGGTGATGCCAAGGGAGCGTACGACTCCATCGCGTCTTTGTACAAGAAAAGCTTGGAGCTCCGGGACGATATCCGAGTAAGTGCGCTAGTAAGTGTTTTACTTTCCTCTTGCCACCCACCGGGGGTTTCAGTGATAGACTCGGATACGGTAGGATGATTTTGCAATGGGTTCACTCCGAGTGAACCCAGTGGGTGTAGTCCTCGAGACTTCTGTCGAGTGCTTGCGCCGGCAGTTGTCTTTATATGTATTTTCCGTGACCTGAACAGATCAGAGCTGATCTGCCCAAATGGTACCAGTGGGGGCACTCCGAGTGCACCCACTGGGTGTAGTCCCCGAGAGTAGTGCTACTCAGGTCGGGTAATAGTAGTCTCATGACTAGGGTCATAGATTTGTCTGTTTGTCATGTAGCTCAATAGGGCCGACCTGTTCGAGCTTCATTTCAGTGGGGTCACTCTTAGTGAACCCATTGGGTGTAGTCCCCGAGACCGCTGTCGAATGCTTGCATCGGCAGGGGTCTGAAGAACTTTGAGCTTTGATTGCTTTCCTTGTTGAATGTGTCTGATCTTCCCTTTGTGCTTATTTGGCAGAAGACTTGCGAAATGGGATCCGCGTACAATGCTCTGAAGGCTGAAAAGATTCAGCTTGCTGCGGACTTGGAGGCGGCTGTGAATGACCTGGTTGGTGTGAAGGGGGCTCTTGCTGACCGAGAGAAGTCTTCGGAAGAGTCCCGGGAGACCAACAAGGAATTGGTAGCCGAAATTGAAAAATTGAAGAGTCAAAGAACCGAACGGATGGGCCAGCTGAAGTTGATGAATACTCGGTGCATGGTGCAGGAGAAGTACGTCAGCGACTTGGCAAGGAAGATGATTGCACTGCTTGGTGGTAAGTCTTTTGCCGAGTGCTTCTTGTCTTTGGAGTTCATTCTGCGCTTACTTTCTGCTTGTATTTTCTTTGCAGATTTGTGTCTGGACGCTGAGGCTGAAGCAGCCGACATTAAACGGTCGGTTGTTCCGAACGTTCCACTCGGCGACGAAGCCAACCGGGACTTGCTCCGAGCGCATATTCGCCTTGGCAGAGTGGGACCTTTCATTGGCCGTCTGAGAGAAGTCATCGGCCGGATCGACAAGGAGCTGTGGCCCGAAGACGATTCCCGGCAAGAAATAGAAGGGTTGATGACACGGCTGGAGGACGTCTTGAACAGAGTGCAGGCATGGAAGAAGTCTACCGCTCGTTGTGGTGCGGACGTGGTGCTATCGCTGATCCGAGTGCACTGCAAGGAAGCTCGCGAAGAAAAGCTGAAGACGTTGCAGGTCGCCAACACCAAGAAGCTTCGATTCGAAGATTTCATGGAGACCTTCCTCGACACAGCCACTCGTATCGCAGACGGGATCGACCTTGACACCTTTCTGGAGCCTGCTAGTCCCGGTGACGCTTGAAAAACTTTATGGTGAACGCACATTTACCTAGGTATGCCGAGTGGTATCTGTATCAAACTTTGGACACTGCTGTTGGCCGTCACATTTGTGGTTCGGTGTGGATAAGCTTGATTCACACCGAGCCGACTGATCGTAGATCCAAATTTGAATTCGAGTCGAATATTTGGCTCTTCTTTCGCCAAATTTTTTTTTACACGATTTTGGCTCCTGGTTTTTGTTTGGCGTTTCTTGGTGAAGCCAATGGCAAACATGAGGAAGCTTTTTACTTAGGCGACTGTGAGTCGCAGCTAAGTCCCCGAGTGTGACTTTTCGTGCGCACTCGGAGTGAGTTGATACTCATGTAGTTGTCAGTTGTCTTCCCATCCACATGAACCTCAATGAGGGTCTGCTAAGCCTCTGAGTGGATCTCGAGGATACACTTGAAGTAAGCTTTTTTACTTAGGCGATTCTGGATCGCAGCCAAGTCCCCGAGTGCGGCTTTTAGTGCACACTCGGAGCGAGTTTGTACTTAGGCGATTCTGGCTCGCAGGTAAGTCCCCGAGTGCGGCTGTAAGCTCGCACTCGGAGCGAGTTGTTACTCATGTAGTTGTAAGTTGTGTTCACATCCACATGAGCCTCAATGAGGGTCTGCTAAGCCTCCGAGTGGATCTCGAGGATACACTCGAAGGAAGCTTTTTACTTAGGCGATTCTGGATCGCAGCTAAGTCCCCGAGTGCGGCTTTTAGTGCGCACTCGGAGCGAGTTAGTACTTAGGCGATTCTAGGTCGCAGTTAAGTCCCCGAGTGCGGCTGTAAGCTCGCACTCGGAGCGAGTTTTTACTTAGGCGACTCTGGGTCGCAGCTATGTCCCTGAGTGCGACTTTTAGTGCGCGCTCGGAGCGAATTTTTTACTTAGGCGATTCTGGGTCGCAGCTAAGTCCCTGAGTGTGACTTTTAGTGCACACTCAGAGCGAGTTTGTACTTAGGCGATTCTGGGTCGCAGCTAAGTCCCCGAGTGCGGCTGTAAGCTTGCACTCGGAGCGAGTTTTTACTTAGGCGACTCTGGATCGCAGCGAAGTCCAAGAGTGTGACTTTTAGTGCGCACTCGGAGCGAATTTTTAACTTAGGCGATTCTGGGTCGCAGCTAAGTGCCCGAGGTCGACTTTTAGTGCACACTCGGAGCGAGTTTGTACTTAGGCGATTCTGGGTCGCAGCTAAGTCCCCGAGTGCAGCTGTAAGCTCGCACTCGGAGCGAGTTTTTACTTTGGTGATTCTGGATCGCAGCTAAGTCCCTGAGTGCGACTTTTAGTGCGCACTCGGAGCGAATTTTTTACTTAGGCGATTCTGGGTCGCAGCTAAGTCCCCGAGTGCGGCTGTAAGCTTGCACTCGGAGCGAGTTTTTACTTATGCGACTCTGGATCGCACCTAAGTCCGTGAGTGCGACTTTTAGTGCGCACTAGGAGCGAATTTTTTACTTAGGCGATTCTGGGTCGCAGCTAAGTCCCCGAGTGCGGCTGTAAGCTCGCACTCTGAGCGAGTTTTTACTTAGGCGACTCTGGATCGCAGCTAAGTCCCTAAGAGCGACTTTTAGTGCGCACTCGGAGCGAATTTTTTACTTAGGCGATTCTGGGTCGCAGCTAAGTCCCCCAGTGCGACTTTTAGTGCACACTCGGAGCGAGTTTTTAGACCGGAGTCTGCAAACGTGGAAGAATTTTGAACCTGCAAGGAATCAATCTGCTTTGTATTACTTCAATGATACTTGTTCTTTACATTGTCTCCATCGGTGGTCACGTGTAGAAGCGCTTCAGGAGATCTCCATTCCATGCTCGCGGCTCGTCCATTTCCCTGTCAAGGTTGTAGAGTCGATACACTCCGTTGTTCAGCACCTTAGAGATGATGAAGGGTCCTTCCCAAGCGGGAGCCAACTTGTGAGGTCTCTGCTGATCCACTCGGAGCACCAGGTCGCCTGCTTGGAATGTGCGACTCCTGACGTGCCGCGCGTGAAATCGCCGCAGATCTTGTTGATAAATTGTTGAGTGAGTCAGTGCCATCTCGCGTTGTTCTTCTAGAAGATCTACTCCGTCTTGCCTGGCTTTCTCTGCTTCGGCTTCGGAGAAGAGTTCGACTCATGGAGAGTTGTGAAGCAAGTCACTCGGAAGGACTTCCTCTGCTCCATAAACGAGGAAGAACGGGGATCGCCCTGTAGATCAATTCGGAGTTGTGCGGAGGCCCCACAACACCGAAGGCAGCTCGGTGACCCATGCACCGGCGGCATGTCCAACTTCTGGCAGGAGTCGAGGCTTCAATCCTTGAAGAGTAAGTCCATTCGCCCGCTCTGCTTGCCCATTTGTTTGGGGTGCGCCACAGATGCAAAATCCACTCGGATACCTTGGCCTGTGCAAAAACCTTTGAATCTGTCCGAGTCAAAGTTTGTGCCATTGTCGGTGATTATGCTATGCAGAACCCCGAATCTGGCGATGATGTCTCTAACAAATTTGATGGCCGTAAGGGCGTCGAGCTTCTTGATGGGCTTGGCTTCAATCCACTTGGTAAACTTGTCGACTGCTACCAACAGATGAGTGGATCCCCCTTGGCCTGTTCTGAATGGTTCAATTGTATGTAATCCCCACACTGCGAATGTCCAAACAAGAGGGATTGTCTTCAGCGCAGATGTTGGCTTGTGGGACTTGTTCGAATAGAACTGACAGCCTTCGCATCGGTCGACCATATCTTTTGCCATTTCATTCGCCTGCAACCAGAAGAAACCAGCTCTGAATGCTTTGGCGACGATTGCTCTTGAGGAGGCATGATGGCCGCAGGTTCCTGAGTGAGTTTCTTCCAGGATTAACTGTCCCTCCTCAGGGGAGATGCACCGCTGAAGGACGCGTGAAACACTTTCCTTGTACAACTGGCCATCAATGATGGTGAAGGACTTTGACATGCGGACGATCTGCCTAGCTTGGACTTCGTCTTCTGGTAATTCTTGCCTCAGGATGTACGCAATGAACGACACAGTCCATTCGGGGACAACGGCAAGAATCTCCAGAATCAAATCAACCACAACAGGGACCTCGACTTCTGTCGGATCCGTTGAACTCTTCGGTTGTACCGGTTCCTCTGTAAAAGGATCTTCTTTCACCGAGGGGAGATGTAGGTTCTCAAGGCAGACATCACTCGGGACTGGTCTCCGAGTGGATCCAAGTTTTGCCAATTCATCAGCTGCTTGGTTTTTCATTCGGGGAACATGGTGAAGTTCTAGACCTTCAAACTTCTTCTCGAGCTTCCTTATTGCATTGCAATATGCAGTCATGGTGGGGTTCCTTACATCCCACTCCTTCATCACTTGATTAACCACCAAATCCGAGTCGCCATAGACCATCAGGCGACGGACGCCGAGTGTGATGGCCATGCGCAATCCGTAAAGGAGAGCTTCGTACTCTGCCTCGTTGTTGGAAGTATCAAAATGTATCTGCAACACATACTTGAGTTTATCACCTTTTGGCGATATGATCACTACGCCAACGCCGGAGCCATCCAACATCTTGGACCCATCGAAGAACATGGTCCAATGAGCCGAGTAGATGTGAGTCGGTTGCTGTTGTTCTACCCATTCTGCTATGAAGTCAGCTAGAGCTTGAGACTTTATAGCCTTCTTGGCTTCGAACTTGATGTCGCAGTATAACATCTCCATTGCCCACTTCGCCACTCAGCCTGATGCGTCCCGATTGTGGAGGATTTCCGACAACGGAGCATCAGAAATGACAGACACCGAGTGGTCTTTGAAATAATGAGCCACCTTCTTTGCAGTCATGTAGATCCCATAAATAATCTTTTGATAATGGGAATACCTCTGCTTGGAAGGAGTGAGGTCTTCGGAGACATGATATACTGGCCGCTGAACCTTGTACGCTTTGCCTTCTTCTTCGCGTTCGTCTGTGAGAACAGTGCTGACGACTTGATTTGTAGCCGCGATGTACAGAAGAAGGGGCTCTTTACTGAGCGGGGCAGTAAGAACCGGCTGGGTAGAAAGCAGGGCTTTGAGGTCGTCGAATGCAATTTGGGCTTCGTCTGTCCACTCGAAGGTATCTGATTTCTTCATGAGTCGGTATAGAGGTAAAGCCTTCTCGCCGAGTCGAGCGATAAACCTGCTCAAAGCCGCTAGGCAACCTGTGAGCCTTTGAACATCATGTATTCTTAC